>NC_069397.1:27796238-28113444 GCF_027475565.1 Acinonyx jubatus
GGGTGGCTCAGTTGGTTAAGTGTGTGACTTTGCCTCGGGTCATGGTATTGCGGTTCGTGGGTTCAAGCCCCGCATTGAGCTGACAGCCTGCTTCAGATCCTCTGTCCTCCTCTCTCCCTTTGCCCCTCCCCCACTCCTCTCTCTCTCCCTCTCTCTCAAAAATAAATAAACACTAAAAAAAGTATTTGTATATATTACTTGAAGTCAAACAGACAACAATATTATTAGGCAGTTATAAGAAGGTTGGCCTAAGATTACCTCAGATGTAAAAACTGGCATGTGAGAAAGATCTGCTCATGTTTATTTAGTGAAGGAATTGTGCTTTCCAAATATTAAGTGAAACTCCATCAATTCAAGAAATGCTTACAACCCTTTCATCATGGTGGTTTCACTAAAAGGTCCATACGAATAAAGGATATTTTACTGATTTGTTTTGATGTAGGTAGAACAATTGTAGCTGTATGTGTCTGTTTGATTACTAAATTCAAAAAACAGGCTGTAACACTAACTTTGGTTACTTTCTATTTTTTTGGTTTCTATCCTTTAAGCTTCACTTCTACCCTAGGGTAGAATTCTTTGAGCCCTTAAAATTTGCTATAATGGAAAACTTTGAATCTTTTTTAAAAAGGTTTATTCTTGCTAAGTTACTTTATATACTCTAATTTTTGTCTGGGCTCTAAACATTACAGTTCATGAATACATTTTGTTTTGATACTTTTTAGTAAGAGTTTGTGTTTAATATGCAAATTCAGGAACACCAAAATAATAAAAATGATTTAAGTTAGAGGGTTTTTTTTTCCCTGAGAATTATAAACACAAGGCTCACATTTTCCTTGGAGATAGGAAATTAGATTCTTTAGAAATTCTAATTCCTAAAGGCAGCTTGGGTAGCTCAGTTGGTTAAGCGTCCCACTCTTGATTTCAGCTCAGGTCATGATCTCACAGTTTGCAGGTTCAAGTCCCACATTGGGCTCGATGCTGGCAGCATAGAGCCTGCTTGGGATTCTCTCTCTCTCTCTCTCTCTCTCTCTCTCTCTCTCTCTCTGCCCCTTCCCCGCTCATGCTCTCTTTCTCTGTCTCTCACTCAAAAAAAAAAAAAAAAATCAAATCCCTGGATTTTGAAGCAGTGGTAGTTAAGACAGCAATATAACTATCTTCAAGACCATTGTCTGTTTTTTTTTAATCTAGGATACTTCTGTTATGATGTAAATCAACCATAATATAACTGTAATTTAAGTAGCATATTCAGTTATCATATGCCTGTCAATTTCGTGCATGCTTATATATCAAAAGGTTACTATTATGCATATTTAAATATATGATAATTGAGAAACACTGTTGCTATTGTTATTTCTGTAGAATAATTTGGATGAGACTGAAGGCCTTATGTTTTACGCCTATTTATCTTGCTAGTTCCTAAAAACTGATTATGGATTCCCATTCTTTTTTCCCTAAAAAGTACAGTTTGTGTACAGTCTTGTGAATTAGCCACTCAGAAAAATATTTTACATGATTCAGGTTTTAGGTTTTAGGTCCTTTAATTTTTGTATCTTCTATCTAGAACCATATAGGTATCTGACTTTACAATTCTGTGGCCAGTTTTTTTTAAACTTGGTGAAATACTTCTTTGGACTTGCACTAGAATTAAGTCCTATTAAGTTTTCCATACCTAGGGTAAAATACAGTTTGGAGAGGGGAAGGGCAGAAGGGCAGCCTATTCCATTTATAAAATATAACCAGCAAATTTCAAGCTAGAAAAACACCTAATCCAATCATTTGATTTTACAGATGAAGAAATAGACTCAGATTAGTAGTTTGCCAAGGAGCTGCCAATCTACTGCCATATCTTACTGGCCAGCATTTTTAGCAAACCTTATTTATTTATTTATTTTAAACTTTTTGGGGGGTCATTGCAAGGAGATTAAAAAGCAGATGTTGGCAGAGATTTTCCCCTGAGCATTCCATTAAGAAGATATTATAAACTGCCATAGGGTCTTTCTCCTCTTTGATCCCTAGTCAACCAGAAGGCATACTTTAAAATAAGTGAACAAACATAAAGTATCTTACCACAACTTAGCATTACTTCACATGGTGCTTATGTCATTTATTCTGCTGTAGAGTCACTGTGCACCACATGGCCTGTTGACCTGGATTGTCTCCTCAAAGCAGTGGAGGCTTCTTATGAAATCTAGGCCAAGAACTGTACCCAGACTGGGGGCAGCACTGGAGTCTCTCAGTGTCTTATAATGTGGATCTCCTAGTGCATACCAAACACTGTGGCAGTTCCTGTAGGAGTACAAAGAACAGGACCCTAGCCTAGTCTATCGGGGGAGAACAGCAGAAGCCAGTATGAGATGAATGCCAAGCAAGAGGCTCAGGCATAGATGCTCTAGAGTGCTGATTTTCATTCTTTCAGGAGTCTTTCAAATGACTGTGGTAGTTCTGTTTCACAGTCCCCTAGGACCAAAGGAAAAACAAACAAAAAACACAAAATTTTAACCCAGACAACTTCAAGTGGCTTAAAGCTAGAGGACAAGTACAACCCAAACAATCATACCTTCTAATTTTACTGTTATCAGTTAAATATAGGTTATAATATTGTCTGTGTAAATATTCCTGTATGTATAATACTCATCTGTAGCATTTTCTTTAGAAATGCTACATTTTCTTTAGTTAGTTGAACTAAACACCATGGTTTTCTTCTCAAGTTGCAAACTGTCTTTCTAAAATGTACAAGAAGTTTCTGTTAAGTTGTAGTGAAATTAAAACAGAACATTTAGCTTTAAACAGAGTGCAACGTATTAGTTCTGTTTGAATGGAGAATCTCAGTAGCTCAGTTTTAATTCTTTAATAACTGCATAAAAGAAGAAATAAATACTATGTAAAAGGTGAATATTTGAATATCATCTCTATTCAGCAAAATTTATTTCTAATTTTTTTTAACGTTTACTCATTTTTGAGCGAGAGAGAGAGAGAGAGAGAGCGCAAGTGGGGGAGAGAGAGGGAGACACAGAATCTGAAGCAGGCTCCAGGCTCTGAGCCGTCAGCACAGAGCCCAATGTGGGGCTTGAACCACAAACCACGAAATCATGAACTGAGCCAAAGTTGGACACTTAACCGACTAAGCCAACCAGGCACCCCCAGCAAAATTTATTCATCATACCAAGATATTAAAAAATCATTGACTTTAGTCCTCTGTATCTGTTATTTCCATTCTCTAAAATGTGTTGTGATTTTAGTATAATATGAGGAATATAGACACTTAACTCTAGAAGAATGTACATATCTGCTATGACAGCAGCAACAGGTTATTACCTGCTCTGAAGTTAGTAAACTGTATGGTTATACATCATATATTTTGATCATTGGAGATTATGTGGAGTGTAATTGTCCCCTTTGTAACTATGCAAAGTCCCTAGGTGCCTCATGACCATTTAAAAAATAAGAGTAAGTTGTGAAACCTATCTGTTGGGGTATAGTTGGTTGGGTAAGTAAATAATCTTTAAGATCCTTTCCAGCTCTAAACATTGAGAGTTTATGTTTACTTTAGAAATAGACTTATTGTATTAAAGAGACATGTAACTTGCTTATTGATTTCTCTTCCCTGAGATAAAATTTGTTTTGCAGGTGGTACAAAAATCTGACCAAATTCCTTAAAATCACACAACAGATTGGTAGCAAAACGAAGTGTCAGACTCAGGTGCACTCTGCGTCCTCTGGTCCTATACTGTCTCTACATTCAGTTACACACACAAAAAGGAATTTTTCTCTGGAGATTTAGATTTTAAAATATCTGTTGTGGATTGAGGACCCTTATTCTAAATTCTTCATCAAGGTGTCTCAGTGATCAAACCACACTGACTTCAATCATGAGCCTACATCTAAGTGAATCTGAACCTTTGGAAAGGCTTGGAAAAGCCACGTATAACCTAGAGCCAGTCTGGACCATAGTAGTAAAAGGAGGATGATGCATCTGATTCTAAAATATTTGGCGGGGGGGGGGGCGCCTGGGTGGCTCAGTCGGTTAAGCGTCCGACTTCAGCTCAGGTCATGATCTGATCTGTGAGTTCGAGCCCCGCGTCGAGCTCTGTGCTGACCGCTCGGAGCCTGGAGCCTGCTTCAGATTCTGTGTCTCCTTCTCTCTCTGCCCCTTCCCCGCTCATGCTCTGTCTCTTTCTGTCTCAAAAATAAATAAAAACATTTAAAAAAATTAAAAAAATATTTGGTAAAGTTGAATTATTGGAGATAAGCTAAGTAATTACACTAGAAATAAGACTTTCAGAGCAGCTGGTAGGTGTCCATGTGTGGGGCTGTGGGATAGAGCTCTAGTATATTAAGCATCTGGAGGCATCTGGGAGGAGTGGAAATGGGGCCATCTGATTAGTAACTATGCCTTGTTATTAAACCGTGACTTTCTGCATTGTACATCCTCAGAGTTGGAAAACTTCCGCTGGCAAAAAAAAAGAAGAGAAGGGCTGCAGTGCTGTTACTGAGGGCCATACAGTAGACACAAAAGCGCCTTCTTAGAGGCCTGCAGCAGAGGCAGCCTGTACAGGCAGGCCCAGTCCTCTCAAAGACTGGGAATCAGATTCTTTCCCCAGGGGGTTTCCAACTAGTTTGCACTTCAGAAAAATCTTTTCTTTCTCCTGCTGTTCACGCCCTGCAAAGAATTTTCTTCCAACCAAAGAAATTGTTTTATAATAAAAGATCCTTCCTTGTCCTTAGTTGTTGGACATCAAAGAAAGTTTGGAGGAGACTGGGGGATTATGTGAATGCCTCGAATTTATTTTGAATGCAAACTTGCAACATTAGCAGGTCCCCCAAAGAATATACTCATCTCAGACTTGGGAGAGAGCCTAATATAACTAAGTCTGTATTCTTCCTTGGTTGGATGTGCCCCAGTAAGATACAAATGAGTTGAATAGCTCTATCTGGACTTAATTCCTGTATTTGGTTCTTGAGGTTCTTACTGGAAGAGAGACTCTTACTCCACCTGCCCTTTTAAAACCTGATATTGGGAAACGTGAACATTTGTTGGCAAACTTGAAACAACAACAACAAAAATCTTTTTTAACCTTCAACACTTCAACTCTTGGGAATTTGGGGTTTCTCCCAGGGCAGTTGATGATATCACCAATGTTGGGAGCCACATTCCCCGCATTCTCTGCTGTCTCCGAGGTGTTGATGATGTCATTTTCTCTCACAAAGGAAAACCTCAGCACCCTGAGGGCCTGAACTCAGGTCTTGGCAGGTAAATGAAGGAGGAACTTACTTCTGGATTTAAACTGTTTGGCACAACCATGTTAAATACTAGGGAGAATTAACACTGTAACTTTAAGAAATTATTTTCTGGGTCAGAGCAATGATTGATTTAATATTTTGGTTCTTGCAATTGGGACATTTATAGGCTGTTGTTCTAAGACATTATGGCAGCTCCTCCTCCTCCTCCTTCTTTTAGAGAAAAAGAGTGAGAGTGTGAGTGGGGGTTAGGGGCAGAGGGAGAGAGAGCCTAAGCAGGCTCCACACTCAGTGAGGAGCTGATGCAGGACTCGATCCCATGACCCTAGGATCATGACCGAAGCCGAAATCAAGAGTTGGATGCTCAACCGACTGAAGGGCTCCTTCTTAAATATCCTCTGAGTCTATGAATTTTTCCAAGCTTTTCTGGAATCCAGTTATAAATTATCTGACTTTCCTTCCTAAAGCGGATTAACAACAACAAAAACAAGAATTAGAAAAAAATAAAGTGATGGATAGGACAAATTTAGGCAGAATTATGCCCTGGGCAAAGTACATTCTTGTTATTTTAATCTTGGCTCTGTGGTTATGAACAGAAGAGAGTATTTGGTCTAGGAGACTTCCAATCTCTTCTGTCCCTTCATTGCAACCACAAAGTAGTGGTTGGAAATAGAATTCCAGGAACACCAAAAATGCTCACAGTTTCCAATAGTGGCAGCTCCAGTGCCCCAACAAGGATTCTTTGAGCACTCTTCCTCAGAAACTTCTTGTGGTGTCCTTGTGGTTAGGAGCCTACATCATCAATCACAAAGGCTTGTCCTGAAGACAAACCTGGTAAAAATGTCAGTTGTCTATCTTTGCCACCAAAAACAATCCTTTATGTTTTTACTCTGTTCTAAACGAATATGCTCTATAGGTTTTTAGAGGAAGACAGTTTCTTTGAAGGAATCATCAACTGCCCATTCTCACAAAATTTTAAATGCACTAGTTTGTTCTAGAAAGGTAAGTCAGGAGGTATAGGTTAGGCAGGATTTGACAGAGGTTTTTATTCCACTCAGCAGTGTTAAACTAACTTCCCCGTGTTACTCCAATGCAGACATTAGATTATAGTTTTGGGTTTTTTTTTTTTTTACACTAAGAATATATGGGTAAAATTCACTGAAATACAAGAATATCCCTTTAGTTTATATAGGGGAACAGGGAATTGAACTGAAGGGAAGAGCCTGCAACTCTTCATTATTATAATCTGATGTCTCCTGAGTTGATGTGTACTGGAACTAAATTAATATTATTATATGAAATGCCCTAGTTTTTGCAGCAAAGGTATGGAACAGGATTTGGCATTTTGTTTCCATTTTTATTGTTTTGTTTTCTAAAGGGAAGTTTGAGTTGGAGCCTGTCTGGCAGGATTCCATACTTCTACCAAACCACCTGCCCTGGCAGAGACAATGGAATCAAAAGTCAAGTTCTTTATGGAATCAAAAGTCAAGTTCTTTATGGCTGCACCTACCTTGTCAGTGCTACCAGAAGATCTGGTTTTCTCCTGTAGCCAAACTCTACCCAGAAACTATAGTATTTGGCACCTAAACAGTGGGTACATATACCCCAAAACTTGGATGTCCCAATTTTAGGAGGACACTAGTACTAGTTCTCCATTGACATCTAAGGTAGTCTTTTGTATTGCATTCAGTGACTATTTTATTACTTATCAAATGGAGGAGATGTAACTTTCTGGTTCACTGGTTTTTAAGATTTTTGTCAGGGTCTATCAATGATGGTGAATCATTTGGTAATTTATGTGTAGAAATTGCCTTGCACAATTATGTCTCTGCTAAGCATGAAGGAGAATTTGAACTATCTAAAAGAGATCAGGAACATGATCTCCAAAGTCAGAACACCATGCAGTGTTTGCCGGGAGAAGAAGCTACCATTTGTCCCTGCTGCTCTTTCCGTCTCCCAGAAATGTAAGTTACCCTCTGGGTCACCAGGTGAATGCTCTCTGATTAGGTAATTGTTTTGGAGGCCATCTAACTTCCATGATGAGGACATTTTCCTTTTGAATTATCAGCGTGTATTTTGGGTTCCCTTAGGGTAGAGTTACTTCATTATGTTCTAACTTTATGTATAACTGGAGGCCTTCTGGCCTAAGAACATAATTTCTGTCACCAATCAGATCATTGAAAATAACACACCCACCAAACTCTTTGCACAGTATTCACATATAATGATATAATATAATAAGGCATAAAGGGTGTTCTAAAATGAGTGGCAACATCTCACAGTAAAAAGAGTTCTCAGTAGTCTTGTGTTTTAATCACAGCTCTAATCCTTAAGGAAAATTGTTGAACTTCTTTGAGTCTGTATCCTCATGATTAAAATGGGGATAATAGTAATAGTCTGCCGACCTGAAATGAAATGAGGATTGTCTTTGGAAATTACAAATGTAAGGTATTATTATTATTATTAATAGTAATTAGACGAGCTCTTTCTTATTCACCTAATGACTGTTAAGAAATATGAAGTTTCAGGGTTATGGATTTTAGCTCAGTTAACCTATTTGAATTCAATTTGGCATTATCCTGAAATAACTAAGTATAAGACTATTTATATTTTTTATGTGACCAAAAAGACAAAGCTTTAGATTCAAAATTTGTGGGTTAAAGGGCTGATTAAATGTTACCATAATGTAGTGGCAGGTAGCCTTAATGGCTTAGAGAATGACTAATGGCATATATGTTCTAGGGTGGGAACTTAAGTCCTGTTATGGCCTTGCTTGTGCCATGGTGAATCACTTGCCCTCCCTGGACCTTTGTACATGTGGCTGTTCTGTATTGGTGAGCCCATTAAGTTCCTTCCAGGACCAATGAGGTGGTCACTGACACAACACAACACAGCTACTTTCTAAGTTTTTACTTCTCAGCGTCAGAGGGATCCTAGAACCATATTATACATATTACTCTTACATTTTCCCTTTTGGAAATTTTGGAGTATTCTTTTCATTGCTGCTGCCGTGAAATGATTGCTCAGAATGCTGAAGCTCTCAGCCTCCTGTGTAGGTTTACAGTTGTTTTCCAAGGGATAGAAGGAAAGGAGTTCAGGATTGAGAAGGGAACTAATTTACCCAGTTCATTATACTTGTACTGTGCTGGTCCCAACATGTTATTCTTTGAAGCTTGGCAGATAAGGTTCTAAAGCCTGCTTGGAAATTATCCCACAGGTCCCTGAGACTCTCGGCTCCCCATCTGAGAAGTGTTAGATCAAAATGAGAATAAACAGTTTTAAGCATAGCACCTATCAAATATTTGTAGCCCGGAAATCATTTTTGGGTAAAGATATCCTTTGAGGCATCTCAGAGACTAATATTCTGCACTATGGAAAAATCTGTATTCCATGCAGTTACTTTATGAAGTCTACCCCCAAAATAGGTAAATAATGGGATAAAGGTAATTATGGGGTTTCTCATCTTTTCTGCTTGCCTGTTCCTTGTTGTGATTAAACACATGTGGCTTATAACTCTTTTAGAAACCAACTGAATTACCATTATTATACTTTCAACACTTGCATGGTATTATAATCCATTTCAATCATAGTGCAATATAGTGGGAGTCAGGAGACAAGTGTGTATGGGGATGATGGAGAGGGCAAATGTTTTCTCTTGTGTTGGTTTTGAGAAGTGTCTTTCTTCTCTTAAGGTATTTCTTGGGGAGGGGCGCTTGGGTGGCTCAGTTGGTTAAGCATCTGACTTTGGTTTGGCTCAGGTCAGGATCTCACGGTTCATGGCTTCAAGCCCCGTGTTGGGCTCTGCACTGACAGCTCAGAACCTGGAGCCTGCTTCAGATACTCTGCTTCAGATTCTGTGTCTCCCTCTCCCTCTGCCCCTCCCTCACTTGTGTGTGCACAAACATGAGCATGCCCGCCCGGCTCGCGCGCTCTCTCTCTCTCTCTCTCTCTCTCTCAAAAATAAATAAGTAAACATTAAAAAAAAAAAAAAAAGACTTCTTGGGGAAAGCTGTTTTCTTCCCGAGGCCTAATAAAGATTAGTGAGAGAGGTCTGTAAAGCTTTTGAAGCTCTTTGAAATAAAGGCATGGATAAACATTCAGTATCATTGTTATTATCATTACAAAGGAAAACCCAGCATGTGATGTTTTGGGTCACTTCCAGCGGCATTTTTTGATGTTCCTGATTCCTTTTTTGACCTTTGCCTCTTGATAGCTTTATACATTTATTGAGGCTATTGGACAAAGTCTTGCGATCCTAAGTAATAGGGTGTTAACAATGAATGACTGCTAGCCTCCATTTCTATGGGTCAAATGTCTGAAAATGTGTTTAAAGTAAGTAGGTGTCTGTCTGTCTTTGGATACCTTGTTGTTCAAGTTTGGCAATCTTGGTGGCAAACTTAATTTAATATCTGATCATTTGAATTTTTATTTCCAATTCTATTCCTTAGAACCAGAGTTTTATAGGGAAATTTTCATTAACTACAGTAATTACTAAATAAACTGGGATATTTTTCTGTATTGTGCTTATAAGTTAGAGATAAATTAAAAGGAAGAAGCAGATAGAAAGGATATAAAAAAACAAATAATATGAGAACTTCCAGAAATAATACAAGAATTTCCTAGGGGCACCATAATAAGTTCAGCCAATCTCCTATACTTCAGAATATAAATTATTTCATGCTAAAAATGATCATAATGATATCTTTATAGTGTTAGAAGATACCAAAGATACCAAATAAAGGCTATGTTATGTTCAGCATAATGTATTTAGGCAGGAAAGTATACTAAACATTTTGGAAAGGGTTTGTCTGGTACAGATTAAATTGGTCCTTAGCAAGCTAAATAAATCACAAACTTTTATTTTGTGCCTTCTGTATTCAAGGACTCATGCTAATCAGAATATTCTCTTCCCTGATTGGCAGCTATATTTGAGAATTGAGTAGAACTAATGCTCAATTTTTTTTAAATGCTGCTGGTCTTTCCTTTTGAGTTTGTGGGGTTGCTATGTGTTGCTAAAAAAAAAGAAAAGACAACCCTAGTTGATGAGTTGGGGTTTTTTGTTTTTGATTTAAAATGGTTATACACACACATATATTTTCCCCTCAATTTTTTCAGTTGAGTTTGGTTTTTTTTCAATCCCCACCCCAATTTATGCATCTATACACACACAGGTTTTTGTATTTCTAAGCTTAGCTTTTGCCAAAGAAATGTAGAAAAAAGAATTGAATATTTGCATCAGAACCAAAGGAAACTCAACAAATTCTTTTTTTTTTTAATTTTTTTTCAATGTTTATTTATTTTTGGGACAGAGAGAGACAGAGCATGAACGGGGGAGGGGCAGAGAGAGAGGGAGACACAGAATCGGAAACAGGCTCCAGGCTCCGAGCCATCAGCCCAGAGCCTGACGCGGGGCTCGAACTCACGGACCGCGAGATCGTGACCTGGCTGAAGTCGGACGCTTAACCGACTGCGCCACCCAGGCGCCCCAAAACTCAACAAATTCTATAGGAAATTGGATATGAGGATGGTATACATTGTGCCAACCACTAATATAAAATTATTTGAAATTGGGGTACCTGGGTGGCTCAGTGGGATAAGTGTCTGACTTCGGCTCAGGTCATGATCTCATGGTTTGTGAGTTCCAGCCCCACATCAAGCCCTGCATGGGGCTGTCAGGGCAGAGGCTCCTTCAGATCCTCTGTCCCCTTCTCTCTTTGCCCCTCCCCGTCGTGTGTGTGTGTGTGTGTGTGTGTGTGTGTGTGTGTATGCGCGCGCGCATAGGCGCGAGCGTGTGTGCGTGGGTGTATGCGCACACACGTGCGCACACTCCCTCAAAAATAAATAAAATTAAAAAATAAAATTATTTGAAATTAACAGCATGTTTAGCCACCCTGAAACTACTAATAATGGTAAATATGTGTTTATGTGTATATACACTTGAAGAATTGAAGATGAGTGTTTAGATTAGAATGAATAATATGTATTAGATATACTTATAAATGACATATTTTTAAAATGTTATTTACAGTATTATATTTTTAAATATATTTTTTAATGTTTATTTTTGACAGAAAGAGCGTGAGTGGGGGAGGAGCAGAGAGAGAGGGAGACACAGAATCTGAAGCTGGCTCCAGGCTCTGAGCTGTCAGCACAGAGCCTGATGCTGGGCTCAAACTTATGAAGCATAAGATCATGACCTGAGCCGAAGTCTGATACTTAACCCACCAAGCCACCCAGGCACCCTTATAAACGACATATTGTATATGCTCTATAGAGAATATATGTTATTTATATTATATATAGAACATGTATATGGAATATAGAATACATGTATATATTCTAAATACTTATTTTCCATCCTTTATAGGAAGCTTCTTCCTCTATGCGAACCTTAGACCAGTCTCTGAAAACAGTTGCCTTTGGAGACCCTAAAGGCAAATTACTTATGTGGCTTTTGAAATTTTTCCTATTGAGAGGATGGTCACAGGCAAAATGGATAACCTTAGGACAGTCCCCCTCTATGTCCCTTTTCCCTGATACCTGTCTTTCAGTTAAATTTACCTAGCAGAAAACAATCAATTCTACCCCCAAAGTGGTGTCTTTTGCTTTGTTTCAGCCTTGTCTCAGATTCAGGATGTTGGGGTTGACTTTCTTCTCTTTCTTGTTGACTATCTCCTTAAGAATTTTTATCTACATAATGGTCCTGTTTCTTTTCTCTCATTTTCATTTTGGGGTCATTAAAGAATCTGTGCCCACTGTCAAATCAAATGTCTCTTCTCACTATGAAAATTTGCTATCACTTTTGTATCCTCCATATCATGTTGGTCTTACTTAGTTTGGGATTTTGACAACCAGGCCTGTTTCTCTGTATGCCATGTACTGCACCCGACTCACTGTATAGGTTCACTCATAATTTTGTCTAATAAATTGGTGTGTTGCTACTATTGTTCCTCTGGAGATAGTTTTCTGCAGGCAGCATTAACAGACAGCTGCACATCAGATTACATTCGTGCTGACAGCAGTGTCTTCCCATCAGAAAAAAAATCCTTTTTTCCTCCCTACCAAATGAAAGCTCAGATTTTAGAGAAAATTACAAAATACAGAAAATGAAAGAGAAGAATTGAAATCACAGTATCTGTGGTTTTCTCTATCCTTAATGATAAAGCAGCTTCCTAGAGAATTTTATTATAATATGTTGATGAAATGTTTATAGTCATCCCTTTGCAGTTTATTTAGAAAGTAGCTTCTAAGCAGCAGTTCCTGCATCATCTAGAAAACTTTTAGCTAGAGAAACCACATTTCTTTTCTTTCTCAAGCTGCAGAACCGGTCTAATCTTTTTTTTTTTTTTTTTTTGAGTTTGTTTAATACTTGATATTTATGGTGAGGGACTAAGTTACATGATCTTTCTTCCAAAAGAATATTTCTCAGATCTTTGTGTTTCATAGCCTTCTGATTTCATTGCCATAATAGATTTACTTGTCAGGAAACTGTGGATATCTCTAGGAGTTCAAGTGTACACAATAATAAACTATCTTTCATGAAGAAGGGATAACTTCATGGTATTGCTATGATAGTAGGTTTGGGTGCATCTTACCATGCATGGACCCAGAGCTCTGATCAGAAATAGTTGAGTCATGTGTATGTTGAAACTAGGAACCTACCAACACATTATATTGCCTCATATTGACAATACCGTTTCCATAATCTTTGGATAGATAGGTCATGCTATGACAGACCATTTGGCTGCCTCAGAACTTTTACCTTATATTTTTACTCAAAGGAATTTCAGATCCTATTTAATATTTGCTAGTTTTGCTAAGTAGTGAAGGCATGGAGGTTGTAGTAGTAATCTTGTGAAGAAGGAAATCAGTGTTTCTTATCTATTTTCCATATATTGTCAATCTGTGCAAGTAAACCTATTATATGGAAAACTGATAAAGAACTTTGTTTTCTTCTTGATATACTTGCCTGCACAGCACCATGCCCCACTTTGGAGAACCCTGTGGTGGAGTTTCAGCTTTCTAGATAAGGTGGAATATCTGTAAAATAGCCGAACCATTGTGCTTCCACAGATTTTCACAACCCTGAAGGTGAAAGGAGTTGGGAGGATGAAAGAGGGTCATCCCCCCACCCCCAAGACTCCTAAAATTGAAAGACACAGCTGCTGTTCCAGTAGAACCAGTGCATCTGGAGCAGTCCAATTACTAGAGAGGTGACACTACAGCCTTCCTGGTATCCTCTAAAGTGTTCATCTGGTGGCTCTTATCCTTCCCTGGGAATCATCTCCTCAAGTCCTTCTACCCTTTTGTTGGCCTGCTTTGAACTTCTTGGGTATTCCTCTCTTTTACAAAGCAAGGGCTATAAGCAGTACAGAGTAAGTACTGCAGGTGTACTCTCTTCCATGCCGTATAAGGAGAATTGTTGAACTATCTTGTTTCTGCATATTAAAAACTGCAATAGCATCATCCTCTGAGCTCTTGTTTGTGTGACTTCTTCAGTTTCCCTAACAATTTTCTAAATTATTTCTTTTCATTTGCGCAATATCCAGTGCATTGATTTTTTATTCTATGTGATATCAAGTCATTGGTAACTACCTACATAGAGAGGCTAGAAGCATGTTCTCTTCCTTCTTTGAGGCTATTTTCTAGAAGAGTATGGAGCCATATTCTGTGAGATTATCTGGAATTTCCTCATAAAATTCAACATCAACTGATAGGATTTTCTTTTGTAATTTTACCCCTCAAGCTTACCACTCACTGGGTCATATTGTTTCTATGATTTCTGTGCAAACAATATTTTTATTTGTATTCTTTTTTTTTTGTATTCTAAAAATAAAATGGGACTCCATCTAATCTTACCCCAGGAGAGAAAAGTATCCCCATTAGATAGGAGTCTAGAGAATATTGGAGGTGCTTTTTGAAGCAAATCAACAATACCTAATTGTGTTTCTATTCAAGTTTTGTGCAAGTAAATGCACATGGGCTATGGCCTGTTGTAGAAAATACAAATATTACAATGAATCTCAAAAATCAGGTCAATTTCCTAATCTACACCGCAATCAAAATAGTCACGTCACGTTTGCCTCCACCTCAAGGTAGATAGTCTAACATGATGGCCTATCCCCTACCACACAGGGTGGGTCACTAGTTGCTCCATAATAGCAACATTGCTCAGCAAGTTAGGACAGGAGAATAAAGCAACCGTATCTAGTTGAGGCTGCAAAGGAAATTCAAGGAAACACAATGTAATAATGATGACTATATTTACGTATGAATAGAAGAATATGAATTGCATGCACTGTCTCCAAATTTTCTTGCGAGAGTATTTTGTGATAAGTTATATGATGTCTGTTCCCTCATCAGGCCATGTATGGAAAAAAAAAACACCCATATAACCCTTCCTTAGATTTTGAAGATATGTATTCCCTTTGAGAGAGTTGTAGTAATGATGGTAGTTCTGGAGTGAATGTGCAACTGTCTTACGTATTGACTTTAGATTTGTAAGGCTTAGTTGTAGAAACTGCCATTTATTCCACTTTCAAATGTGTTCAGGGGCCAATAGTTACTTAATAAAGAAATAGTAGAAATTCCTACTGTCTTTCTTTGGAGTCCATAAGCTAGCATATAGTTAAATAATAACTAGACTTGGTGTTCACTGGCTTTGAGTTCTCTTTAATATTTGCTGCTTCCAGAAAGCTTTTCTGGCATTCTTGGTGTTAAGTCTATTTTTCAGTTATAAGCTAGCCAGTTTTCCATTATATCTCATAATTAGTAGTTGTATGTATTTGTGTGAAAAACATTTTGCTAATGTTCAAACAGCTGCCATTTTGTCTCTTGGGACTCACCTCAGTAGAGGTGTCTTCATAGCTCCCTTTAACTTTATTTACTGTCATTTTTGAAATCTCTTATACTTTCTTAGTCTTGAGATGATGTTCTTTTTCAACTTGTATATTACTCTCAGAAAAAGCAATATACTTCCATCCACCCTCTGTATGCTGCCCCATAGGAAAGCCAGCCTTACAGATCTAATGTCTTAGGGGCTTCTGTGTCCTGTGGTAGGTGCAGATTTCTGCTTCATTTCAAGGGTCTTATTTCCCTACTCTAATCAACCTCTAGATGCCAGCTGTGAAGACTCTTACCTACACCTCCTAAACGGCTTAGAGAGGAATCTGGTTCTTCTGGACTCCGTGCTGACCTTGACCCTTTCCCCAGTCCTGAGCAGTCCTGGAAACTCTGCCCCTCAGCACCTAATTCATGCCTGATATTCTAACTTTCTTGCCCTGGCCTCAGGAGAGAGAGCACATTCTGAACACTCCTCCTTTTGTGTCGGCATCTCTGTGAGGTGCTTTGGAAGGACTCCAGCCAGGCATGGAAGGGTTCTTTGATAATATCTGACGGGTGGGTAAGAATTTCGGGCACCTGGCCAAGATACACATAGCCTGTAATCGTTAACTCAGTCTGTAAACAGTTCAAACGGCACTGAGAGGCCGTCAGTTATTACATTAGAAGAAGCCTTTCATCTCTCTTGCTTAGAAGCCAGGCGTCCAACATTGGCCCCTACTGTGGGGATTGGAACCATAGTGCTCTATGCACAGCCACCAAGGTCCGAGACATGCAGGGACATACAATGGAGCCTGCTCCGACTGACTGACTTCCAAACGTTCAGCATTGGAGCAGTAACTAAATCATTAATTTCCTTTTGTTCTTCACCTGGCTGATGCTAGAAAGAAAAAAAGAAAAAAAGAAAATCCTGACCAGAAATAATTAGGGGGAAGGAATTATCATCTGGGATTGGAAATTTCATTCTTCAGCTCAATTTTTCTACCCATATTCTTGTTCTGAAACCTTTACAACCTCACCATTTACCTTTTTTTTTTCCCCCTTTGCCCCAAATTGAATCCAACTTTGGTCCTCAGTATACCCCATACCTTGAATTAGCTTTACAGTTATTCAGTATTACTAGACCCTAGGTAAAAGGCACAATGCTGGGCCCTGGAGAGGGCCCAAAGGAGCATAAGATAACAGACATCCTGCCCTCAAGGTGCTTACTAATTGAGACCTTAAGATAATACTAGATATATACTAGAGATAACTACCACCATGGGAGTTTATAATAAGTGCCAACTAAGGTGTACAGTGAGTTTCTGTGGGAGTTTACAGAAAGGAGAAAGAACAGCAACATGGACAGGAGTGATTAGGGAAACTCCCTTCCAATTCTATGACAGGTTTTTTTCAGTACTTTTCTTTTTATTAGTTTATTTTCTTTCATGTTTCTCATCAATTTTCTTTTGCCTTTTCCATTAAATTGCTCATTTTGCTAGCCACATTTTGAGTGTTCCAGGCAAATAGTAAATGGAATCATTAAGCCTCTTTTAGAATTTTTTCTGATGAATAGAATTTTGCAGAAGCAGAGTTTATGAGACCTGCCTTCCCCTGTGGTATTCTGGTACCGAAAGATGGTGCAGGAAAATCAAGCACAACTTATTCTAAGCATCTTAATTGTGGAAGGCCCTTTCCTAATGAATATTTTTGAAGATATTTACATTAGTTTTTAGGGTATTGTTGCTGAAGCAGTTTGTTCTCCATAGCACAGGAGCAAAATTTAGATTAGGCCATAGGTTTTAAGTAGACAAGAGAAATAAAACCCTACACTCATTATATTCAAGGTGAGCACCAAAGCTCCAGATTTTGCCCTTTACACCAGAATCCCAAGTGTAAAGCAACTAGACTCTTTTTCTCTACAAAACAGTGTCTTAACATTTGCCTTATTTACTTCAACTGAAGGAAGATGATAGAGCCATGAAATGTTCTTCCAAAAAAAAAGCCAGGGTGGTGTATTGTATAGTCAACTTGACTGGGGCCTTCACGACTTAATTAGTTAGAAAGCTCTGATGTCGTGCCTTTTATTTTCTGTTTTGCTCAGCTTTCTGGATCACCTTTTCATCTCCTATACATATTTGGGGGTTTGCTTCTGACTTACCATCCAAATTTTCTTTACTGTTTCTGAATGTAGCTTTAGGGGAGGGAAGCACGGATAAAATAAAAGAGAAGGCATGGCTTGTGGATGTTCTCTGCTTCTGATTTCCCAATCTCGGATGATGAACATTTTCTGTTATCTAGGATGACTAACACTTTCCCCTACTTCCTAGAAAAAAAGCAGCTCAATATTAAAGAAAGAAAGAAGAAAGAAAGAAAGAAAGGAAGGAAGGAAGGAAGGAAGGAAGGAAGGAAGGAAGGAAGAAAGAAAAAGAAAGAAATCAAATCCTTTGGAAGAAAACAAATAATAGAGAAAACGAAACCAAGTTTCTTTACCATTTGCTCAGCATTGTTATTTGTTCATGGTAAATAAGAGGGTGGTTATTGGAAAAGATGTGTTAAATCACATTTATACAGTAGAATTGCAGAAATACAAAATTTATAAGGTATTTCTACAAGGAAGTTTTGTGGCTTGCTGTCTGATCCACCCAATTCAATGCCCTGCTTAATTCTGAGGTCATTTACAGGTTTAATATGACAGGGAAATAATGGAGGAAGTCCCTGCTCTTCTACCTGAATATAGTCTGTTTTTTGGGAAATGATCATTCTTGAATTTTGACTTCCCATCTTCATCGTTTTCCTTATGTGTGTAGTACCGAAACTTCCTAGAATTATTTTGGTCCCTCTAGATCAGTGCTTCACAGATTTTAATGTATATCAGAATCAGTTTTAGAAGGCCTGTTGGGATGCTTGTGTGGCTTAGTCAGTTGAGCATCCGACTCTTGATTTCGGCTTAGGTCATGATCCCAGGGTCGTGGTATTGAGCCCTGGGTCAGGGTCCATGCTGAGTGTGGAGCCTGCTTAAGATATTCTCTTTTTCTCATGCCCCCTCTCTGTATATAAAATGAAATGAAATGAAATGAAATAAAGTAAAATGAAATGAAATAAAGTTAAAATAAAATAAAATAAAATAAAATAAAATAAAATAAAATAAAATAAGGCTTGTTAAAATACAGATTGCTGGGCCCTACTTGCAGAGTTTCTGATTCAATATGTCTGAAGGTGAGGCCTGAAAACTTGGATTTCTAACAAATTCCCAGCTGATATTGATGCTGCTGGGTCTCAAGGACCAAATTTTGAGATCCACTGTTCTAGGTTACTGCCTACTTTATAACCATGAAGACTTTAACAGATATCAGCTGCCTTCATAGGGCACAGCATACAGCTTGCATTGAAGTGGCTGTGGCTTTAATATCCAAAAGTGAACCCTTAGTTATGAGAGAATTTGTCCTACTTGTAGAGAGTAAGTGGTGTGAAGGCTATATCATTTACCTATAGGCACCTGGCAGACGCTTTTTGACTTTTAAGCAGCCGGTAGCTGGTGGGAGCTTACTTTTAGAAAAACTACTAGCTGGGCTATAGAAGTAGCAATATGACATAAGGAGAATGAAACCCAATGCTTTTGATTGGTTTCTGTATCATCCTCAAAGAGGAGATTCCAAGGTTGCTTTGCCTTTAGGAGTTCTCGTTTTTCTTCTCTCCACTGCCCTGAACTATAGAACCTTTTAGGTCATACATTAGATGATATTAGAAGCTAAGTGAGTGGAATCTCATTCTAGTGTGGCAGGCTACACAGCATCATCTCTTCTGGATTTCTTGCAGTGGGAATAGTTCAAGTGAACCAACAACCACAAGCTCTACTTTTAATTGGATTCACTTACGTAGCCGTTTTAACTTTTCCTAAGTGTTTTCGTGCATTAAATTTAGTATTTACAATATTATATCCATAGTACTATATCTGAAAGATGTAAGCAGTATTTGGCAAATTTGTGTCTCTAGTCCTGTCTTTTCACTCAAACTCTGATTCTTATTTCAAATTGCCTATAGGATTTAAATGTTCATCTCTAATTCAGAATTAGAATGAATTCATTTTCTTCTGTGCAAAATTAATTTCGTTTTCCAATGTCCATCTTTGGATTGATGCAACTCCCCTTCTACCTGCCGCCAGTTCTCCAGGTTTAGAACCTTTAACTCTTTTATTCTTGTGGCTCAGTGTGTCAGCAAGTACTTTCTACATTTCCTTCGTGATTTCTGTGATTCATCCTTTCACCTTCTAACTGTTGCCACCAGGGTTCAAGCTCTCATCATGTTATGCTAGATTCTGGAACAGCTCTCTAACTGGTTTTCCTACCGCCAGTTTTCTTTTCATCCCATTATAGTTTTTATTCTGATACTAAATTGTGTTTAAAATACTGTTTTGATCATGAGATCCCCTTGCTTAAGAATCCAGAGTGGTTCCTTTTTCTCGTATGCCAGCAAGGTCTTGCTCTTATCTCAGCATTCAGTGGCTTTCACAATTTGACCCTACCTCAGCTATCTAAACTATCTCTGCCGGTCTATTTTTTAGTTACGTAAGTCTTCTTACTTTGAAGACTTGCGAGAGACTGGTCAAGAACCCCGCTTTTCCTCTCACTTGGCCCCATGTGTTTTCTCAAGGCTGTAGCTGGGAATTTCCCAAAATCCATTAGACAGATCCTGTGGATCAGATCCTGCTTATTTTACATATGTGGTTATTCTTCTCTTATTCAAATCCTGAATCCCCAAATTCAAATTCCTTAGGGGCTAGCTTAATTCATCTCCTCCACAAAACCCACAGGACCTATGGGCTATACCACCCAATGTGATACTTGGTCATACATCATTTTATGTCACCATTTAGTTGTGTTTATGTGTTATCTCCCTAATAAGACTAAAACCCCTGGGCTGGATCAAACATAATTTTGATGTTCATCAAACACTTGCCAACTAAGAGGCCATATTTCAGGCCCATTCTGATGTGCCCATGGGGCAAGACTCCATGTGTACCCATCCCGCATCCACTCAATAGCAACATTGTGTGACTGTCCATATCTTGACAAGGAACATTTGGAAGCTATTGATCTTCTACAGATCTATTGATCTGTAACAAAGAGTTTGGGAAGAAATTGTAGCAGCTGCTATTTTAGTGAGAAAGATGGCTCCAGAAATAGGCCTGATAGTGTCCAGGCTAAGAATCAAACTTAGTGCCAGACAGCAACTCTGCTAGTTAGGTATTTTGCTAGGAAGGGAGTTCAGCCTCTGAAGCATTTCATGTAGGTGTGGACTCCGCAATTAGATAAGCTGCTACTTTCTGAAGTAAGCCTACCTAAAGGCAAAAGCATGGCCTGATGACTGGGTGATTACTCCCGCACTGTGAGTACTCATTTATAGGCTACATGGAAGTACCCACCCGAACAAACACTATGAAGAAGCAAAAGAAAGTGCCCAGGACCTAAGTGTAGTCACTGTGTCAACAGCAATATCAGATAGGGTGATTTTTATAGAGTGGGGGGTGTGGTGGGGGGGAAGAGTCGACGCACCTGTGTTTGGTGATTCAGAAACTTGGTGACCGCATTATATGGCACCATGAAGCCACCTTATGTTCCAGCCACCCCATGGTGGCTGATGTCATATAATTACCCACCCATTTGCTAACTGGACCAAGAGGAAATGGATTGGATGAAAGCCAGAATAAGGTATACCTTGTAGCTGAGCCACAGTCAAAACCTGTGAAACCAGATGGCTTTTGGGGACTTTTTCCTATACCAGTGAAGTCATTGCCATTGTCAACCTAATAGTGGTTGGTTTTTATAGGTATCATGCATTTTTGCTTGCCTATACCTCAGATATGTTCTCATCTGAATTTATTCAAATGAGCTCTGTAGCTCACAAATTACTAAATTATGCTATCTTAATCAGGAAAGGGTCCAGACAATTCCTGTTGGCTGAACTAGGACTGAACTTAATCCTAGACTGACTCAGCTTCTCTGTTAAAGTTGTTTGAAATTCTGATATCCCGCCAGAGACTGTTTCTAAAGAGTTCTCAGTGTGAAGTATGAATCACAAACAAATGGACTCTGGGGAGACCAAAAGCACAAGCTTTCAATGTGAATTCAGCATGCATTTACTGGTTGCCTGCTATTGTTAGGGCATTGTACTGTGTGGGAGAGAAAGAAATCTCTGCCCTCAATTTAGTAGATAAGGATGTAAAGCAGAAGGTGAAAAGTGCCACACAATAAATACAAGCAAGGTGATTGAGACATTTCAGAGGAAAAAGAGATTCTTCATGAAAGAAGTAGCATATAAACATGCCCTTGAATCTCATGGTTCGTGAGTTCGAGCCCCACATTGGGCTCACTGCTGTTAGCTCAGAGCCCGCTTTGGACCCTCTGTCCCCCTCTCTCTCTGCCCCTCCCCTGCTCACGCTCTCTCTTAAACAAAACACAGCACAACAAAATGAACAAACAGAAAAACACGCTGCCTTGAATGATAATAAGTAGCATTTTAAAAAGTGACAGGATAGGGGTAAGGCATTCCAAGAGAACAGGAGAGAAGAGTAAGACAGTTTGGTTTGGATAAGCAGTATGGTACATTTAGGAGAGAAGTGGAGATAAAGTTGAAAAGGCAGAGGGGAAGAGGAAGGAATTAATACTTTTTTAGTGCAAGAGATGCTGGTACTTTAAATATGTTGTTTAATCTCTAGGATGATCTTCTTGGGTAGGTAGTGGTATCTGAATTTTTTTTATCCATAAAGAAACCAAGACTCAAGAGGTTAGCCTCTCCACTCAAAGTTACACACATTTTTCAAGTGACAGAGCCAAAATGTGAAACCAGGTGTTCTGATTCCAAAGCCAGGGCAGAGAGGTCTGAACCCTTGATTTGATAGGCTAAGGAGCTTGGGATTTAATTCAGAAGGCAGTGGAGAGTCACTGATGGTATTTGAATAGGACAACAATATGATTGATGCCGTATTTAGGAGGATTGCTCTTGCAAAGATACATGGAGAGCTTTAGAACGTTGAGAGACTGGAGACTAGTCAGAAGCCTATTGTAATGGTTCAGACTCCAGGGACATAGAGAGGTAGGTCTCCAAAGAGGAGTTTAAGTGATTGGATGCAGGATGGGGGGGGGGGGTCATAATGACTCTGAGGTGCTCGGCCTGGGTCTCTAATGACAGTACCACTAACAAAAACAGATGAGTTACGAGAGGTTATTGGTTTAAGGTGGAGTGCAGGAAGAAGATGATATGTAGGTTTGGTATTATTGGAGTTTGAAGTACCAGAAAGACTTCAAAGAAATAATGTGTGGCAGGCATTTTATAGTGCAGGATAACTGGACTTAGGAAACAAATTTTGGAATTAGCATTGAAGATATTAGAATGAATAAGAACCCCAGAAAAAAGGTAATAGAAATCAGAGAACATATGCTTATATTTAAATGAAAGGAAGAAGAAAAGAGGAAGGCAGAGGCAACAAACAAATGAGGGACAGTCAGAGAAGTGGAAGAACCAGAACAGCATTAGGTCAGGAATAGCAGTAGGGAGTGTGTCAAGAAGGGATATTCCACAAGTCAGAAGTTAAGTCAACGATATTTGTCTTGCTTTAGTGTCAATCCCTTTTCTTGGGGAACTGGCACCACTAGGTTCGGATATATTCTTTTTTCCTTTCTCTTTCAATTCTGTTATGGAGGAAATCAGTCAACCAGAACTGTTTCCCTATTAAAGATGTGTTTGGTGATCACATTTAAACTCGTGAGAGCTCTCAGTTTTACTGCTGGCAAAATAAAGTAAAAGTTTCAGGTCTTGACGTTTATTTCCCAAGAAGGCTTTTATAATTTTGATGCTTTTATTCCTTTACTCTGTGACTCTTTCTATGGTCAGCAACATCTCCTCTTGTTATATTTAGTACATGAAATCCATGCCCAGAATTCAGGGTTCCTGGTTGCAAGCCTAATATGCGTTGTGTTGTCTCTTCAACCTAATTTGTGAAATGGGTGGTACTAATAAAGGGAGAATAAAAGAGCTAATGAAGGATTGTAAAGCACTTTGCTAATATACAGCGCAACATCAAAGCCGATAATAGTCTTAATTCAGGGCGAATGATTCCATTAGCAAAGTAAAAATAAAAGGACAAAGGGTAGTGTTGCTTTGTACCTTGATAACGGCTACAAATCAGAAGTGCTGTTATTGATCCTCATTGCCCTGTGAACTCTCAACTCAGGAGTCTGGCTCCCCTCCCTCCTGACCCTCCAAGTACTTCCCTTACCCACTGGGTCTGGTGATGGCATCTCTCCGAATGTCCTGAGAAGTGCAAACAGGAACTTCTGTTCCACAGAGCCAACCTGATAACTGAGAAGACTCTTCTTCCATTTATCAGCACTTTGATTATCTTTTCATATCTCTCACCATCTGCGCTTAGCAAGAGAAATAAAGAGGTTTGAGCAATTAGGAAGTAACAGAGAACTCATAGTTCACAAAGCGCAAGTCAAGGGATGTTTGGAATATTTGAACATACGACCACACTTGGCGTGGGGTGGCCCTCTTACGTCCTCAGGACCAGAGCAGGCTGGAGGGCTGAGCAGGCTGCGGGGAAGCTGAAACCCATGTGGCTCCTCAACTGAAGTCTTTAAAATTCGGGCTTCAGACACTTCAACCTAAAGAATTTAAGGATGGAGGAAAGAAATATAATTCATCTCTCATTTCATTTAAGGTAAGAAAAATGTTATTTAAATATGTTACTTCATTTAATGTTAATCTGACCCACTCAGAAAAAATATGGAGTACTATTGGGAGTTAATCAACTCTGAGTTTTTCCAGACCTTTTCCATGCAGATCACTTGCCTGGGTCCTCATAAAATCTTGGTAGGAACTGAAGTTCACCAGAGACACTCAGCCAACACCATGGCCTAAGGCCAGTGTGGCGGCCTAAGAGTTTCTTTGAATCAACACTATAGCGATAAAAAATAAATAAAACTGTTTTTAATGGTTTCTAAACGGTTCCTATCCTGAAGGAGCTTCCCATCAGATCTGGGAGATTAGGCAGAAGGGCCCAAAGGACAAGAGAACACTTCGAAAACAAAGCACGAGAATAAGTTGGTCTGCCCATTCGTTCTACATTTGCTCAGTATGTATATGCTGTGACCTGTGAATGTGCATTCCCTGTGTGTTGTTGGACAAATGGGCTTGAGCCGCTTGTGTGTGTGCACATGTGTATGCATGGCTGTAGATTTACAGTTAGGCTTTAGTCTCTTGAAAGCAGGAGCCCTTTCCCTTTTTTGGCAGGGGGGCTGCTTTCTCTCCCTTAAGGCTTATGCTCAACTCAGCACATTGATACTGAGGGAAGACAATAAAAGAATAACCGAGGATGGGTTATTAAGCAGGAAGGTTTTCCTGAAAGAAGTGAGTTTTGTTCAGGGTTATGGAGGAGATTTAGGTGTGATATAAAAGGGAAGTGACCTCTCCCTTGCTAAGAGGTAAAAATACTATAAAAGCTGACTTTAAAACTTTAACTTATAGGGAGTATACAGAAGGTTTTTGAAGAGAAAGCCAAAATCTAAAAATAAGCATATCCTGATCAAATGACAAGGCAACCACCAAATTTATTTGACCTCACATCTGTTTATTCAACATGCATGAATTTTTTTTCTTCACATCTGTGTGCCTGGCATTCTGCTAAGTGATGAATAAGGCCTAGTCCCTGACTTGAAGTAGCTCAGGATCTACGTTAGAGGGAGGAGGAAAGGATTAATATTTTATTGAAATCTAAGAATCAGGCACTCTACTGATACAACTGTAAGACGTTAAGTGTCATTTAAGAATTTTGAATAAATCTGGGGTCCCTGGGGGGCTCAGTCAGTTGAGCGTCCAGCTTTGGCTCAGGTCATGATCTCATGGGTTGTGAGTTTGAGCCTCGCATCGGGCTATCTGCTGTCAGCACAGAGCCTGCTTCCGATCCATCCTCTGTCCATCACTCTCTGCCCCTCCCTCCCTCCCCCCTCTCTCTTTCTCTCCCAAAAGTAAACATTTACAGAAAAGAAGAAGAAGAATTTGGAATATAACACTTCAGGGGAGCAATGGGGGAAAGTGTTTAATTCTGGGGACTTAAAGCCCAGTAGGAAGAGTAGAGAAGACTAGGCTGGAAGGTTGAGGGCAAAAAGAGGGGGAGAGCTGTAGGACTTAGACGTTGGACTCTTTGGCGCCCAGGGGAAGGGGTGGTGCCATTTTTCTTTTCTATGCGGAACCAAGGAGATAGGGAAAGGCCCATGAGAAGAAAGTAAAAGGAATTTATCAAAGAACCAAACTACTTTCCCAGCTCATAAATTTTTTTTTTAAAGATTTGTTAAGGGCCAAGACAGTGTTTTTCTGGTTTCATTCTCTTTAACTCCTAGAACCCTGCCATAAGAGGCTACTTACATATCTTGCTCTTTAGTTCCTAGGAGCCCAGGAGATGCTGCTATTAGGAATTACTAGGGGTGCCTGGCTGGCTCAGGTGGTTAAGCATCCGACTCTGAATTTTGGCTCGGGTCATGATTTCGTGGTTTGTGAGATCGAGTCCCACATTGGCCTCTGTACTGATAGAGTGGAGCCTGCTTGAGATTCTCTCTCTGCCCCTCCCTCTGTTTATGCTGTCTCTCAAAATAAATATTAAAAAAAAAAAAAAGGAATTACTAAAATAGGGGCGCCTGGCTGGCCCAGTCAGAAAAGCACGTGACTTTTGATCTTGGGGTCGTGAGTTCAAGCCCTGTGTTGCTCATAGAGATTACTTAAAAATAAAATATTTGTGGGGAAAAAAAGAAACTACTAAAATATTCAGAGGATGGAAATACCAACTGGCACCGATGCCAAGGTATCTAGGCACTATCCACGGAGACCCAGTGAAGTGCTGAGCTCCAAATGGCAATCTCTTCTAGGCTCTCGCTACACCATCTTTCGCTTTTTCTTTTATCTCCTGCCTGGAAGGCTACACCATGGGTGGGGATAAAAATCTACTCTCCTGTTGCATCCAGGAAGCTGCCAGCAGTCTGTTTGCCTTGCTCTTTGCTGGCAAATCATTAAACAGTCCCCCCAAAGCAGGCCTCTTCCCCAGGGCCACCCCATGGACAAGGATTCAGAGCTGTGGTCAAAGGGCTGTCAGCAGTCAGGCTGGAGCCTTTGGGTTGTCTCCAACACAAGCCTCTTCTGACTGTTGCCTCTTCTGAACAGAAGCCTCCTTGGCCTGGTCTCAACCCCCAGTGGCTTCTGAGGAGAGACTCTGGGCATCTGAGTTGGCTGGTGGCTTGAATAATTTTGTCCTTCCCCTCCTAATGTAATTTCTAAGTACAACTAGGCCCATGCTCCACCCCTCCCCCTTCCCCTTTCCAATGTAAATGCAGTCTTGTGTGTTAGCTGCCCAGGAGCTGGGGCCTGGGATCAGCCAAGCAAATGCCATAACTTCCCATCACCACTCACAATGTGGCAATTAAAATCTGAGCATAGATTTAGTTGAATTGGCCCATCTGGATACAATATCTGCCCTTAAAGGACTCATAAGCACCACAGCCAGCCAGTCATAGATGACTGGAACAGAGTGTGCAGGGTAACTTGAAATCCCTACAACCCCTGAGCAGGAGACTAGCCTGAAAGACACAGAATGTGTGAAATAACCAGATTAATTTATCTATTTCACACTCTTGTGTTAAACTCACCAAACTTAGAAATACTTGGGTAGTTCTACTGGTAGTCGTGATATGCCTCTGGCATATTTAAATAAATAACCTGATTTCCTCAAATTTAATTTCTTTGGTCTTTTTTCACAAGGGCTGTCTGGTTTTAGTCTTTGGTCTTTTCAGCATTAAAATCTTAACGTCAATAATTACTTAAAAACAATAATACTAACACTGCTTCCAGCAGATTTCTAAATTCCTACCATCATCTCTGGCATGAGTTTGGCTGCAACAAGAACAGCAAAATCATAAAGCAGACTGTGTCAAGGCTGTTTGCAAGTAGCACATTGGGTTCAGTTGGAGCACTTGTGGGAGTGCAGTTAACTACTGTAGAGTTAAGAGTTAAGGCCATCCCTAGGAGGGGCTCTAGCCAAAGCCTCTAGAGCCCCTTATCCTGGAAATTTGACGGCAAGTATTGCCCTAGCAATACTGCCACCTGTGACAAGACCTCAGCTTTTCTGCAGATGACCTCTTTTAACAAGACTTAGGTAAATGAGGGACCTCAAGTGGTGCTTCCTATAGGATGGAGGTCAGTGAAGGTGGTAGGATCTCCCTGGGACAGTGGTCACTAACTGAGCAGCAGAATTCAGCTGATATTTCAGGACATCTTTGTATAGGAGTCTTGGAGGTTTGATCCCTGAGATCCTAACCTGGTGGAGGAAAGGAGTTCAAACTTCGTGCCTGAAGCATCTTCTAAGATCTTGACCTTTGTGGGCCTGAGAACCTGGGTATCCTATTTCATAGCTTTTCTTCTAAAGAGCACTGATGTAACTAAAATGATATTTAGTGGGCTCCCACTCCTTTGTTCCTAACTTCTTGATTAGCTTCTTGGTGCCCCTATAACTAGAGGTCATTCTGGGCTGAGTCAAGACAAACTCTGTTTCTGTGTGAGAATATAATGGACAAAAATAGCTGAGATTTTTCTCCTTCTCTCTGTCTGATTATTGCCAAATAAGCTTCCTCTCTGATTATCAGTTTATTTCAAAAGCAACTTAGTTAGCTCTTTCTTCTTTCTCCTCCCCTTTTTTTTCCTGCCCATGACTCTGCTTATGACCCTGTGAACCACCCATACATAGATGCCAAGCAGAAAAACCACACCATGGGAACCATTTTAAGGTCATGAGGTCCATCTACATCATGGAGCTTGGATATGATCTGAGATGAGGATGGGTGAATTTTTTTTAATAATTTTTTTAACATTTTTTATTTTTTTTAACATTTATTTTTTGAGAGACAGAGAGACAGAGCATAAGTGGAGAGGGGCAGAGAGAGAGGGAGACACAGAATCTGAAGCAGGCTCCAGACTCTGAATTGTCAGCACAGAGCCCAACATGGGGCTCGAACCCATGTGCCTTGAGATCATGACCTGAGCTGAAGTCAGACCCTTAACCGACTGAGCCACCTAGGTGCCCCCAGAGGATAGGTAAATTTTAAAATTGAAGAATGAAGTCTTTAATGTGGAGCAAGACAGGGAAATTGCAGTCTGGCTGAATGACCATTATTTGGATCCAAGCTTTTGTGAACTCTAATTTCAGGACACACCTTTCTCATCCTAAACAAACATGGACTATTCACTGGGAAAGCATCTCTGAGCAGTGTCTGGATCTGGCTGCCTTTGTTGTGGCTAGGAGAAGAGATGAGATAGGCCCTAGGAGAGAGGAAGGAAGCTGAGGCTGCCGGGAAGAAAGAGCCTAGGCCTGGAGGGAAAATGAGCAGACAGACCTTGCTTCTGTCCTGTTGGTAAGAATGATTCAAGTTTGAGCATTCTAGAAATGGAGGTCGTGAAGCCTTTCATCCATTCACCGCAGTACTCAGCAATGTTTGTTGTACCACACAGAATACCTCCCATTGCATGTACCTGGAGGTGGCATGCCAGGGTAAACAGGGTACTGGGATTGAATTCTGGAGACCTCCAGGATTTAACTAGCTGTGTAACCATGGGCAGCCTGTGACTTGAGTCTCAGGTTCCTCATCTGTAAAAAAGGAAGTGTTGAAGGGCCCTTACAGGTATGAACCAGGCTCAGCTGTTAGCAAATCACATCTCTTTGTAAACTGTATGGCAGCTGGATTCAAATGAAATTTTATTCATTATTCCAGCAAAGACCAAGGGCCTCCAAAATGCAAAGCCTCAGACTAGACTTTTGATGAGCTCATTTCCCCCCCTCAGCCTTTGTCCCCCTGCTTCCTGTTGGAAGCTGGCACATCATTTCAGTTCTTCTCTTCTCAGCACTCTTGC
Organism: Acinonyx jubatus; assembly: GCF_027475565.1. Classification (NCBI taxonomy): domain Eukaryota; kingdom Metazoa; phylum Chordata; class Mammalia; order Carnivora; family Felidae; genus Acinonyx; species Acinonyx jubatus. The sequence continues at coordinate 27,825,246 of NC_069397.1, forward strand.
TCACCAGCACACCTGTCCACTGGGGAGGTCTTCTGGATCCAGTGAGAAACACTGGAGGCCTCTGTCACCCATCCTCTCTCTGTCAGTCCACTCTCATCAGGGGGCCCAAGGTTGTGCTGCTCTAGCCCCACCAATATTATTTTCCTTCGTACCTTAAAAAAATTACACAATCAAGCAGGGATACATTTTCCTTATAAAAAAGAATTAACAGAATAAAGGGAAACTCCTTTTGACAATTTCCCCAGCCTCCCAACTTAATTCAGTAGGAAACTCAGTCATCCCAAAGACAGTGACAGGCTGAGGTAAGGAAGAGAATGAGGTCTCGAGGTTTCCAAATCCAAGCCTAAACAATCACCAGTAGGGCCTAACCTACGGATGTGAGCTGGACCTCTTTCAATAAAAAGGACAAAGTGCCCAAACTGGGCTTCAGAGGCTATTTCAGTGCTGCAGGCAGGAAGCAGCAACTTCAGGCTGTTCTGTTTTTCCCAACTCCCGAGCTGTAGGAGCTTGACTTTATGATGCTGGTGTGTCCCGGTGCTGGAGATAAGAGTCAGGTGGTTCTAAGTTCAGGTAATGGAGGTTGCATAGGAGAGATGGATTATAAAATCTGAAAAGAGGAAATGGGGGGAAAGGTGCCTTTGATGCCTGGCCAGTATTCCTGATTACAAAGGCAAAGTTGTAGCAGGCAGTAAAGTTACCTGTCCAAGGCCTGGGTGAAGGTCCGTATGTGGAATCAGAGAACTAAGAGATTATTGCAGCAGAGGTAGGGGGGAGGAGGGTGGCTGGAAACAAGAGACAGTAGAGAGTTGCTTGCAAAAGCACACGCCCCAAGATGAGGAGATGCCGGGGATAAAGAAAGACCAGCATTAAGTTTGGGGCTCAGTTGAGCCCTGGAATGCCCTTTGTGAGGAGGTAATGAGATCACATGGCTTCCTTCATGGGAAGGAGGCGGGCTGAGAACTGGAAGAGCTTGTTCAGTGGGGTTTGGAGGGCTGAGCACAGGGGGGAAGTGACCGTGGATAATGAGCTGTCCCAGACTGCGCCTTGTAGAACACTGGCATTCAGAAGCACTGTTGACAATCGCCAAGGGAGTAGCAGTCAGAAGAAGGTCTTTGTCCCTTCCAGCAATAAGGAGGGATTTTATTATTGCAAATACGATAATAAAACAATGACCGTTTAATGAGCACTTATTGAGTGTCGGGTTCTGTGTGCTAGGTACTTATTATATCCATTATCTCCAGTCTTCATGATAATCATCCCATTCTGTAGGTGAAGAATATGAGGCTCAGAAAGCCTAGGTAACCTGTCCAAGGTCACACAGGCGAATGATGGAGTCAGAATTTGAGCCTTAGGTCTATTTTAGAAGGGAGGGGGAAAATCAGAACAAATAAGTTAAAGGAGGAGGACAGAGACCTAGAGACCAGATCCATCCGAAAATATGAAGTATAACACATGCCACTAAAAGGACAGTATTCACGTCTTTACACAGGCATGGAAACTATGTGTGCAAAGCTGAGTTCTCAGCCAGAGTGGCCTGGACCCTGAAAGCAAGCTCAGGCTCCTCTTAATTTGCCCCTGAAGGCAGTGTCTGGAACAGGGGCATCCCATCTCCTGACTTTTCAGGAAGTCACAGATAGCCAGTCCTTAAGCCCCTCCAGTTTTCAGGGGCTCTCCCCAACCACACCCTCCCTGAATCCTACCAGTCAACTCCCTTGGCTCTCTCCTGGTGTCCTGAGAGGACAGGTGACATCTCCTTATTAGGAGACCTTGCATCCTAAGGAGGCAGGTACATTTGGATCTGTTTTCTCTCAGGGGCCATCTCCCTAGCTAGAATTCCCTGCAGGAGGGAGCAAAGACAGCCTGTAGTACACCCAAGGAAGACTAAAACTGCCTTGCTAGGTAATGAGCAGTGTCCTGGCTGAATGGTCTTCTTCTTTTTTTTTTTTTCTTGGTTTTGTTTCTAATCTGAGCATACTTGAAAAGTCTTACTGTAAAAGAGTCCAACCATACAAAAGTGCAGTGAGTATGGTTTTCATACCACAATACAACTATACAAGAAATAGGTTTTCTTGAGAGCTTCCCCTCACAGAGCAGCCAAAACAGAAATATCTAAGACACCCCTCTGATATTTGTCGACACTGGTCACCACAAATACGCTCATTGTTCAAGCCCAAGTGTTCCCTTGAAATCCATGTAGGCACATCATCTTCACCAGGGTCCAGGCTTCTGGGGTCTACTCCTTCTGGGGCACAGTCTGGAGATTCCCACATCTTGGCATATCCCCAGATTCCTCCCCCCATTCCCCCAGGATTCCAGGGACTCTAATGGCCCCTGCCCTATCCCCCATACACACTCCTTCTGTCTTCGGGACACTCACATTTTCCTCAAGGAATCCAATCTTTCACAAAAGCCAGGAAGATAGGTCTTTAGCATCACTTGTTTTGGGTAAATGCCCCTGAGGCAGGGAAATAGGAGAGGCTCTCTTGGAGTGGCAGGAGAGAAAAGATACAAAATATAAATAGCTCTCATTCTTTTCTGTTCTTCCACAACAGCAAAAAAGCAAAGCTCAAATTAATATCTCAATATATCATTCTATGATTGAAATGTTCAAAGCAAACCACCAAAGTCTCTCTTCACTATCTCCTCGCTAAATCCTCTCTCAAAGCCATTGTTACCAGAATTTTGGTGTGCATTGTGTTGCCTTTAGAGTTAACTGTCAGCTATCTGGTTGTAGACCGTCGATATTTAATAAAAAAAATATTGATCCGGATACCTACTGTGTGGCAGGCACTGAAGGGGTGGTGGAGGTGAGTTATATATAGCCTGGGAAGAGAGGGAAGTAAGCAAACAACTGAAATACCACTGCATAAGTCGTGATGGGGGAATACAGGGTGCTAAGAGGGCCCAGAGCAGGGGCCTCTGACCTATCCTGACAGAGCAGCAAATGCCAGAAGTGTTTGGAGACATGAAACACGTTATTTCTGGACCATGGGTTCCAAGGGGGGAGAAGAAGTATGGGAAGGGAATGGGAAGCCATGGGGCAAGGTGTATAGGCATGAGCCCAGAGCAGGCAGAGCCTTTTAAGCTGTCTTTATAAATACAGACTTTATTCCAAGAGCTATAAGAAGCTTTTTAAGAGCTTAATGTGGAAGAGTGACGCACTCAAGTTAGCATTGTAGATCACTCTGGCTTCAGTGTGTAGAACTGAGAGGGGTGAAATGCCCCCAGTTATTTGGAATAACTGTGTTCCCAGTAAATTGGAACAGCAATGATGGTGGCCTATATTAGAGTAGCCAGAGTGGAAACGGAGGAAAGAGGACAAATAAGAGACATGTTTAGGAGATAGAATTGTTAGAAGCTGGTGATTGGTGGCTGTTGCTGGTGGGGGTAGGGGTGAAGGAAACGGAGGAGGCTAGGTGGAAAACATCTGTTTTGGGGAGTAGGTAGATAGCGATTCCCTAAAATAGGGAACACTGGAGGAGCAGTTTTGAGGGATAATATGATTAGTTCAATTTTGAACATGCTGAGTTTGAGATGTCTCATTTAAAGCTCTTCATGTGCCTGAGTGGCTCAGTCGGTTGAGCGTTTGACTTCAACTCAGGTCATGATCTCGCGGTTCGTGAGTTCGAGCCCCGTGTCAGGCTCTGTGCTGACAGCTCAGAGCCTGGAGCCTGCTTTGGATTCTGTGTTTCTCTGTCTCTCTGTCCCTTCCCTGCTCACGCTCTGACTCACTCTCTCTCTCTCTCTCAAAAATAAACATTAAAGGAAAAAACAGTATAAAGTTCTTCGTGCAGAAATGTCCAAGCCCTACCTGTCGGGCATAAAGGTCTGGAACTCATGAGAGGTCTGGGCTGCACATGTGTAATCAATGACCTCTGTATGGAAACCAAAGCTATTCACTGGTTGGAGTCACGTAGGGGGTGCATGGAGGGTAAAAAGAGGAGGGCCTAGGACAGAATCCAATATTTCAGGGATTTGTTTAGGAATGTAAAATTAAGATGGTAAGTTTTCTTGGTCATGAGTTGGGGGAGGCATCGTGTTTTCAAAGTAAAATGGGAAATATTCTTAGTTTATTATTATTATTATTATTATTTATTTTTACTTTATCCTACTTCTTCCATTTCTTCTGATCTCAGCTGTGTAATTCTGGACATGTTACCCCTTTTTTTTTAAGTTTTTATTTAAATTCTAGTTAGTTAACATATAATGTAATATTAGTTTCAGGTGTACAATATAGTGATTCAACACTTCCATACACACCTGATAAGTGCATTTCTTAATCCCCATCACCTATTTAACCCATCCCCCCAACCACTTCCCCTCTGGTTACCGGTTTATTCTCTATGGTTAAACTATAGAATTTATTTCTCAGTTTGCCTCTCTCTCTTTTTTCCTCCCTTTGCTCATTTGTTTTGTTTCTTAAATTCCACATGGGTGAAATCATATGGTATTTGTCTTTCTCTGACTGAATTATTTCACTTAGCATAATACTCTCTAGCTCTATCCATTTCATTGTGAATGGCAAGATTCCATTCTTTTTTATGGCTGAATAATATTCCATTGTATATATATGTATATATATATATATATATATGTATATATATATATATATATATATATATATACACACACACACACACACACACACACACACACACCACAGCTTCTTTATCCATTCATCAATTAATGGACACTTGGGCTGTTTCCATAATTTGGCTATTGTAGATAATGCTGCTATAAGCATCAGGGTGCATGGATCCCTTTGAATTAGTATTTTTGTATTCTTTGGGTAAATACCTAGTAGTGCAATTGCTATATTGTTGGATAGTTTTATTCTTAACTTTTTGAGGAACTCCCATACTGTTTTCCAGAGAGGCTGCACCAGTTTGCACTCCCACTAACAGTGTAAGAGTGTTCCCCTTTCTCTGCATCCGCGCCAACACCTTTTGTTTCTTGTGTTGTTGATTTCAGCCATTCTGACAGGTATGAGGTGATTTCTCATTGTAGTTTTGATTTGAATTTTCCTGATGGTAAGTGATGATGAGCATTTTTTCATGTATCTCTTGGCCATCTGTATGTCTTATTTGGAAAAATGTCCATTTGTATCTTCTGTCCATTTTTAAAAATTAGATTGTTCACTTTTTTGGGGGGTGTTGAGTTATATAAATTCTTTATATATTTTAGATACTAACCCTTTATTGGATATGTTGTTTGCAAATATCTACTCCCATTCTGCTAGATTGCCATTTAGTTTCATTGATTGTTTCCTTCACTGTGCAGAAGCTTTTTATTTTGATGTAGTCCCAATAGTTTATTTTTGCTTTTGTTTCTCTTGCCTCAGAGATCTGTCTAGAAAGAAGTTGCTGCCTGTGCTCTCTTCTAGGATTTTTATAATTTCAGGTCTTACATTTAGATCTGTAATCCATTTTGAATTTATTTTTATATATGGTGTAAGAAAGTGGGGTCCAATTTCATTCTTCTGCATGTCGCTGTCCAGTTTTTCCAACACCATTTGTTGGAGAAACATTCTTTTTCCCGCTGGATATTCTTTCCTGCTTTGTCAAAGATGAACTGACCATATAATTGTGGGTTTATTTCTGGGGTTTCTATTCTGTTCCATTGATTTATGTGTATTTGTGTGTGTGTGTGTGTGTGTGTGTGTGTGTGTGTGTGAGAGAGAGAGAGAGAGAGAGAGAGAGAGCCTGTGCCAGTACCATACTGTCTTGATGACTACAGCTTTGTAATGTAGCTCGAGGTCCAGAATTGTGATGCTTCCAGCTTTGTTTTTCTTTTTCAAGGTTGCTTTGTGTATTCAGGGTCTTCCATACAAATTTTAGGATTGTTTGTCCTAGTTCTGTGAAGAATGCTGTTGATACTTTGATAGAGATTGCATTAAGTGTATAGATTGCTTTGGATAGTATAGACATTTTAACAATACTTACTCTTCCAATCTATGACCATGGAATGTCTTTCCATTTCTTTGTGTTGTCTTCAATGTCCTTCATCAGGATTTTGTCGTTTTCAGAGTACAGATCTTTGTCTTCTTTGGTCAGGTTTATTCTTAGGTATCTTATTGTTTTTGGCACAATTGTAAATGAGATTGATTTCTTAATTTTTCTTTCTGCTGCTTCATTATTGGTATATAGAAATACAATAGATTTCCATACATTGATTTTGTATCCTACGACTTTACTGAATTTGTGTACCAGTTCTAGCACTTTTTTGGTGGAGTCTTTTGAGTTTTTTATATGTAGTATCATATCATATGCAAATAGTGAAAGTTTTACTTCTATCTTGTCAGTTACTTAACCGCTTAATGCCTCAGTTTCTTCATCTTTAAAATGGAGACAATAGTAGTTTCTACCTTAACATAGCGTTGTTACGAGAATGGAAAGAGTTAATACACAAAAGTGCTTAGACTCATCACTGGCCCACTGTATTTACTCAATAAATGTAAACTAGCATTATCATCATCCCCATTAACTTGGACAATGGAGGGTTGACTCTGGGTTCATTTTGAGTTACAGGACTCCAGAGGCTGGAGTCAGATAGAGCTGGGTTCTAATCTTGTGTGACCTTAACTTCCCTGTGCCTTAAGCCTCTTTCTCTTCTTTAAATGGGAATGATCACACCTACCTCATAGTGAGATAACATCTAGAGGGCCTGGCAGGCAAGAGGTGTTTACTAATGGTTAATTTCCTCCCCCTCCCTCTTCTATAGTCCCTTCAGGATCAGGGAAGTCTGGTGACTCTGACACCAAGTTTTTTCTCCTGCATCACCTCAGAGGCATCCTACAATATAGCACTGCTTGTATATGCTGGTTCCCCCTGCGAGGGCCTGGGGGCAGAGTGGTGGTTAAATATTTGCAAATCTTTCTGTAAAGACAACTCTTGGGGCTCCTGAGTGGCTCAGTCAGTTGAGCATCCGACTCTTGATTTCAGCTCAGGTCAGAATCCCAGGGCTATGGATGGAGCCCCATACTGGGGTCCATGCTGAGCATGGAGGCTGCTTAAGGTTCTCTCTCCCTCTCCATCTGCCCCTCTCACCAGCTCACGTGTGCTCTCCCTCTCTCTCAATTAAAAAAAAAAAGAATAAGGAAAAGAAAAGTTAAAAAAAAGAAGACAACTCTTCTCTGAAGTGACTTCCCCCCTCACTTGACACTCTAATCAGTGAGAGGCACGTTGGAATTATCTGGAGAAAGCTGGACTGTGGGTAGTGGTAGGGGAGCAAGCAAAGCAATAGAGTCCCATGGCTACGATTTGTAGTTCCTGAAGATCTCACATCTTTTGTTCTATTGGAACAGCTGACTTCTGACTCCTTACCACTCTAGACAGTCTTCTCTCATCACCAGGGAGACCTTTCTCAAACGCAAATCTGCCGTCTTTCCTCCTTGGTCTGGTGCTTGCCAACCTTTCTGGCCTCATCTCCTGCCTTCCCCTCCACACCAGACCTAAATGCCTGCAGCCCCTCCTTGCCCTCTGCCTGTGCCTCCATGCCTGGGCACAGGCTGCTTCCTCTGCCAGGAATGTACCTTCCCCCTTCCTGCAGATCCAGTGGGTGAACACATATCTACTCAGTACCCAAGGACTCACTAAAGTCACTCTGCTCTCCTACATGGGATACTTAGTCCCCTCTCCTTGAGCCCTCCCACAGCATCACAACATCACAATACAATGTGTTTGTACACTTGTCTTCTGAGCTTCGTTAAGGCAAAGAGCCTATCTTATTTATTGTTGACTCCCCAACTCATTGTACAGTGCATGGCAACAAGGAGGCCCTCCTTGTTGAAGAAATGAATGGATGCATGGTTGGGCAAATGGTTGAATTTGCATGGTTGGGCATGGTTGAATGTTGAAGAAATGAAGAATGAAGAAATGAATGGATGCATGGTTGGGCAAATGGGCAGATGGACAGACTAATGGAACTTGTTGAGACAGGAGCTACAGCTTCAGTAAAGTGAGAACAACCCCTAATCTGGGCCCTGACCCTTTTCTGAGGGGGGTTGGGGTGCACATAGCGTTTCTTCCACACTAAACTTTGACGACTACCAGAGTAATTCTCCTTAAATTCTGGGAGCAAGAATGGAGCTCCCTCTCATTTCAACTCCCCCTGCCCAAAGATTTATATTCACAAGGATAGAATTCAAAGCAGGGTGGTGCTTGTTTTTGAGAACCTACTATGTTCAAGGGACTGCAGTGACATGGTGAGAAGAAATAGCATGGAAATGCTTTCAAAAATGACTGTGCTTTTATTTATTTGTATATTTTTAAAGATTTTATTTTTAAGTAATCCCACACCCAATGTGGGCCTCGAACTCACAACCCCGAGATCAAGAGTCACACACTCTCCACCAAATGAGGCACCCCCAAAAAGTGACTGTGCTTTTTAAATCCATCATCAGCACCAACATCTTCATGAATTCAAAATGCTCTCTGGTTCGTCTGATGGTTCTTTCTGGAAGTCCTTTAGACTTCAGCGGCAGTGGAGAAGAAGTATGGGCACCTCCCTCATACAAAATCCCCTTGTTTGCAGGATACACTGGGTTTCCACCACATAGGAACCTCCGGCCCATAGGATTATCTAGGGCCAGATAAGTACTTTTTTTTTCATAGCACAATGGGAAGATTAGTTTCAAGTGGGTATTCGAATCATTTTGAGTGACAAGTGAGTATATAGAAGGACATTCTTGTCCTCTGATGGGGGATTCTCTGGTCTGTTAGCACACTTTGGGCCCAGTTCCCCCTGAGCCATTGCTCTGCACCAGCTAGGCTAAGGGCACAGGGTCTTGGACTGACCCTGCCACACCCTCAGAACATGTGCTGGCTCACCTCCACTGCATAATCCCCAGGGAAAGGATGAGCTCCTAGGAAGTGTGATGTTCAAGGCTCTTAGCCAAGGCTTATCCCCAGATAGTGTCTTCTCCCTGCTTCATCTCAGGATGGGCCCAGGGCAGGGGCAAAGGGAGATATTGAGAAGATCAGGGAAACACAGAGTGAGTAGACCCAAGCCACAGGAAAGATGGGGATGTCAGCGGGCATCCCAAGGAGGCAGGAGGCACCCGGCAGCACCCAGCACTGCCCTGGGAGAGCATGGAGGGAAGGCAAGATTCTGAAGGCACTGATATGGGCTCTTAGCCTGGGGTTTTAGAGCAGGTGAAAGAAGTAGGAGGTGAGAGAGTCTGTGGCAGTTTGAGGGTTGTTGGGGCAGATTTGCAGCAGGCTCTTCATTGAGGTTCCCCCTTTTGGGCACCCCTCGTGCCTACCTGCACCCCACCTCCATGTATCCTTGGCCCTGGTGGCCCTGAAATGACAACTGATGCTTACTAGCTTCCTCTGAGGCAATTTAGTAAGAAGGCCCATTAAGGAGGACACTTGGGATGAACGCTGGGAGTTATATGTAGGGGATGAATCACTGGATTCTACTCCTGAAATCATTATTGCACTATATGCTAACTAACTTGGATGCAAATTAAAATGAAAGAATTAAAGAAAGAAAGAAAGAAAGAAAGAAAGAAAGAAAGAAAGAAAGAAGAAAGAAAGAAAGAAAGAAAGAAAGAAAGAAAGAAAGAAAGAAAGAAAAAGAGAAAGAAAGAAAAAATAAGAAGGCTGATTGTTTCATAGCACTAGGAGACCTGCCTGGTCCCTGCCTGGAACAGTGGGGAAGTACTTGGCTCCCACAGGTTACTCCTGCTCCCTAGAGCCTCCCTAACCTCTCTCTCTCCCTCTCTCTGCAGTCCCACCCCCTGTACCTGTGCAATGCCAGCGATGACGATAATCTGGAGCCTGGATTCATCAGCATTGTCAAGCTGGAGAGTCCCCAACGGGCCCCGCGCCCCTGCCTGTCACTGGCCAGCAAGGTAGGTTCACACTTGACCTCCACACACTCTGAACTTCACCCAGCTCCAGGCTGTGAGAGGGCCCTTTGTTCTCTGTCCCCTTCTCACCTAGGAGAGATGTGTCCAATTTGCTCTGGTTTTCCTCATTCATGACTGGTTTGAGAGGGGTGGAAATTTAGGCCTCCATCCTTTCCCCACCAACCATCATCCACCAGCAGAACCTCTGACTGTCATCTAAGGCATGTGCCCCACCCCATATCCTCCCCCATCACCTGGAAATTCTTAAACCCCTTCCCCTAACCAGCATCAGGGCAAAGAGGCGGTCAGTTGAAGGGCTTTTCCATCTTTCAGAAACATTGACTGAGCGTATGCAAGAATAGCAGAAACAGAAGCCATGTTTCCTTAAAAAGTTCACATTCTTGGGGCGCCTGGGCAGCTTAGTAGGTTAAACACCAGATTCTTGATTTTGGCTCAGATCATGATCTCAGGGTTCATGAGATTGAGCCCCATGTTGGGCTCTGCACCGAGAGTGAGGAGCCTGCTTGGGATTCTCTCTCTCCCACTATTTCTGCCCCTCCCTTGCTCACGAGCGCACACATGCTCTCTCTCCTTCTCTCTCTCAAATCAAATAAATAAACATTAAAAAAAAGTTCACATTCTTCCTCTAAGATTGCAAACCGGTGGCTCCACATTTCCAGAGGGCATCATTGGCTGGAGCTGGTGGCAGTTGCCAGGTTTCCACCATCGTGGACTGTCTGGTTTGCCATGCTGCTCACTGGCCTGCTACCTCTAAGGTTCTGTGAACATTTGTATTTGTTCTGCTCTAATGTTAGTTACTGTTTTCTGTGTGCTGACCATGTGCCACATGGGACAGATTCTTTATACATTATCCCCTTTATTTTGCATGACAATCAGGAAAGCTAGACATTTTATTCTCTATTTGACATGTGAAGCAAGTGAGGGTCAGAAAACTTAAGTAACTGGGGCACATGGCTGGCTCAGTTAGAGGAGCATGTGACTTTTTTTTAAATGTTTTTTAAAATTTATTTTTAAGAGAGAGAGAGAAAGAGTGCAAGCCAGGGAGGGGCAGAGAGAGAGGGAGACACAGAATCTGAGGTAGGCTCCAGGCTCTGAGCTGTCAGCACAGAGCCTGATGCAGGGCTCAAACTCACGAACTCTGAGATCATGACCTGAGCTGAAGTTGGACTTAACCAACTTAACCGACTGAGCCACCCAGGTGTCCCAGAGGAGCATGTGACTCTTGATCTCAGGGTTGTGATTTCGAGTCCCACATTGGGTGTAGACATTACTAAAAAGTAAATAAATAAACTAAAAAAGAAAAAGAAAAAAAAAACTTAACTTGCCAGGGTGACCCAGCTGGGAAGGGGTGGAGCTGTGATTTGAACTGAGCCTTGTCTAGTTCTCAAACCTGGGCTTTTAATCTCTCTGCTCTGTTGCCTCCCATTTTGGCTAGGAACACTGAAAGCATGAGAAAAGATTCTCCTGGTGGCATAAGCCAGAGCATAGTTAGATTCTGTGTGGCACAGTCAGGTGGATTTGGTGGAAGGGGTCCAGCTCCCCGGTGTGGGGAAAGAGGACGGTGACAGTCCCAACCAGTGTGCCCGCTGATTGTACTCAGGCCCAGACTCTCCCTGGTTTCCAGATCCTACTGAGGGCTATTTCCTGAGCCATGAGTCTCAAGGAAACAGCCTGGGCTCTTACCTGGTCCCATGGAGAGGGGAAGATGTGGGCGGGGTTCTGATTGTGGCACCCACAGGTGGGTGGAGATATTCTCCCAGCCCAGGCTACGCTGATGCAGAAGAGGGCTACGGAGGAGGTGGGCGGTCGGGGCCAGCACACGTGGAGGATCTGGAGAGTGTTGTGTCTGTGTAAGACTGGGCAGGTCCTTAATGGCAGCAGAATTTTGTTAGGTTGAAGGTACCCTGCTTTGGGCTATTTCACTTCCCTTGCTTTACAGAATATGGGCAAATGTCATTCATTTGCTCATTTGGTAGATGAGTGCCTAGTGTTACGTGGTATGAATGTGAGTGTGGAGTGTGTGTGACTGGGTGTGAGTGTGTGTATGTGTGTGTGTGAGTGAGTGTGAGTGTGTGAGATACAGAGGTGGGAGAGGAGAGAAAGATGGGAGAGGAAGGGCTCAGAGATGCTCTGCTGTTCTTCTAAAACGGTGTATGCATTTCACACACATCTGAACACTGGGCAACGTGGCAGGACATTGTCCACGTAGGAGGTTTTCTTCTCGCCCCCTGGAGGATCACAGTGCTGTGGGAGGAATAAGTCCTGTGCACAGACACTAGGAAACAAGGAACGTGTGGTCGGTGCTCTTTTTAACCTTATTGGGCCACCACCATAAAATGGGACTTTTATTTTCTACCCCAGTGGTCGTTGTGAGGATGAAAATGATGTCTGTCAGCTACCAAATAGTGCCTGAGCTAAAATGCACAAAGGAACAAAAAGCCATTAGGGGTTTAGAAGAGGCACTTTGGCTGCTGCCCTAGGACCTGTTTTTCTTCCACAGCCTTTGTGGTCACTGCTCATGCTTCCTCCTCCTTCACTAGCTGCTCAGCTTCTCCATACCTGGCTTCTCCCCCACCTCGGTGGGACAGGATGGCTCTAGCCCCACATTCTCCAACTGGTCAGGTCAAGGCTTCCCTTGGGTTTCATCCTTTGACCTGACCAAGCAGCTCCTACCTGAGATCTGCTGGCTCAAAGGAGGTAGTGAGGGTAGTAATGGAGGTCTTTGAGCTACTTCCAATGTTTCATAAGTCCCACAAGCTTAACTAAAATATTTGTATGTTGCTTTTGGTTACAAGTTATCTCATAGGAAAATGAATTGTACATAATGAATTCAGTTAGTTTGGTAAAATGTTAAAAAAACATATGGTTCCCACATGCCAGAGGGGAAAGGTGGGTTTTAGTGATAAAAGTTTGAGAAATGCTAACCTCAATCAGCTCTGGAATATCCATCAGTAGTAGTGGTGTCATCACCATCAACAGAGCTGGGGCTCTTGAGACCCAGACAGCCCTGGGTCTGAAGCCTGCCATCTCCACTGCTCCTCAGTGTGACCTAGACATTTTAGCTCGCCTCTCTGGGCCCCTGTTTCCTCATCTGTAAAAGGGGAATAATAATGGGACTTATATCATAAAGTAGTTATGAGGATTTAATGAGACAGTACAGATGGAAGCTCTTATGGAAGCTCCATAAGACAGTACAGATGGAAGCTCCCATGCTAAGCACATAGTGATCACTGAATAAATGATTGCAATTACCACTGTTGTCGTCACTGGCATCATCATCCTATGCTTTTAACAAGATTGGGGTTTTTCTTTCATTCTTGCCTCTCTTGATCTTCTCTGAAACCCTCACCATAATTTTTCTGGACTCATCCATTCTTGTCACCACCACCGACTCCCTCCCCCTATCCAGTCATCCAACTTGGTTTCTGTTTCTCTATTAGCAACTCCACAGCCATCCTTGTGATTACCCAGGCCCTTATCACCTCATGCCTGGACTAGATCAGTGGTCTGATCAGCTGTGTGGCCCTAGGCAAGTTGTTCAGTCTCTCTGAGCCTCAGTTTCCTCAACTCAAAACTGGATAATTGTCTTATAGAGTTTTTGTGAAGAGTGAATGAAATCACATACCCAAAGCATATAGTAATAGCTGATATAACAATAACTACTACTTAGGGGACACTTACTATGTGCTGGGTACTAGCATAAAGCTTTGCATGGATTAACTTATACAGCCCACAAAACAACCCTGTGAAGTAGGGCCTATTATAATCCCCAGTTTACAGAAAGGAAAACGGAGGCACACAGCAGTTAAGTACCATACCCAAAGTCTAACAGCTAATAGTTGGTGGCATATTCAGGACTCAAACCTGAGCAGTCTGGGCAGAGTGGGTCTCAGTAAAGGTTAGTATCCCTTCTACTTCCTCCTACCCTTGCTTTCAAGTCCAGATGAATTCCACCTCTTCTAGTGAATCTTTCCTGACTGGCTCAGCCCAGCTAGCCTATTATGGAGGGATGCCTCTTTTCTGGCACACTGCCGGGGTCTCTGTCCATGCCAGGTTTCAGGGAGGTGCTTTGTGGGGAGGGGGAAACCAAGGCTCTTTCTTAACCCCACCCCCATCCTCAAACTCAGCTGAGTCTTATCTGTTTTGTGTATTGAAGATTTGCGTCAGATTGTGTGTGTGTGTGTGTGTGTGTGTGTGTGTGTGTGTGTGTGGTGGGGGATGGGCTTTCTGCAGTGAAAAAAGGTTTGAAAACTACTGGTCTATTTCATTCATTTGTACTCTGGAATGTTATCAGCATTATATTATGGATATGTCTTTGGATATATTATGGATATGTACATATGGATATGTACAACTAGATAAAGAGCTGTTCTAGAGGGCTTGGCCTTCCCTGGCTTGGTGCCCTGGCCACAGTAGGTACCTAGCCAATCTTTGATGAGGAGATTACAGAGACTGTCACTGTGTCTGGAGAGGAAAACCTACAGCCCAGAGAGGTACAGAGGGTAGTGTACGAGTCCTAGAGTGTACTAGTCCTGGTTGCTAGAGGCCGTGGGCAGCTTTGTTTGCTGCCCCTAGAGAGATGGCTGACTCTTTGCAGCCCCAAAAGAGATCTCTGGGTAATTTTTCTAAAGCCGAGTCTTCCCATGCAGAGGGCCTTCCTATTGTCTCTGCCTTCCAGATTCCGGTCTCCCAAGAAGTGCTTTGTTTTCTCCCTCTCTCCCACTTTCTTGGGGGCAGGTGGACCAGAGGGAAGCATGGATAGTCCCATTGTGGGCTGCCATCTGGCCCCAAATCGTGCTTTTTGGTTCCTAGAACTCTGAACACAGGTACCCACTGCCTGAAAGTCCTGTTTGTTTCCCCTGTTGGCCAGTACTCTCTCTTTGATCCCTTTTTACAACTTTGTAATTATGGGCTGTAATGGGCTGGGGTGTTTGAACATCAGGGTAATTACTTTCCACTGTTCCTACCCCAGTCCTTCAAAGACAGAGGGGTTGGTAAGTAAGAAAATCTCTGGAGAAGGAAGTCTGTGCCCTTCTCTCATGCTCTTTCAGGCCAGGCTGGGTCTAGGGTCTCAATCTGGGCATAAGACACATGAGGCCCTGTCAGCATGTAGGATCCAGGAGTCTCAATTCATTGACTACTGAGGTGACCTCCCCATGCCTTGGCCAAGTTCTAGACTATGACATTAGCAGGGGGAGCCCCTCTCCTTTTCCTCTGGTGTGGCTCCCATACCCTGGCTTGGAGGGTTCAGAAGTTTCTCTTTGCCTGGGGTCACCTAGTTGGGCTGGACTTCTTGGGAGTAAATGAGCAGGAGGACAATGAAGGCTGTGACCTCTCAATTTCTTCAGCAATACCATTCTGGAGTCCTGTGAATTTCCAGTCAATTAGGCTGGCGAGCCTGGGCCTGGGCTGGGCCTGGGTGCTGGTAGAGGGCCCAGCCCAGCTCCTCAGCAGTTCAAGGAGGGAGGGAGAGAGGGAGGAAGGGGGAAAGTTACTCTTCTGACCAAAACAGGGCCCCACTCGAGTGTCTCCACCACCTTCTTCCTGGGCTCCCCTGCCTGTGGGCTGCCAGTTCTGAGGGGGCCCTCTGGCCCCTGCTGCCTCCTGGGGAATAGGGAGCAGGGAGCTGGAGCAAGCTTCTCCCCTGGCCTGCCTGGCAGGAGACCTGCCCGGACAGGCTCTCTCTGGGAAGGAAAGCAGAGATCAAAGCCCTAACAGTGTGAGTAAGCCCCAGCCCTGGCTCCCCTTCCTGCCACCACTACTGGCAGAGGGATTAACTCCTTCAGTGCCTGCAGGAAGGCTGCAAAGACTCAGCAGGGCCCTGGGGGCACGAGGTCCCAGCCTGATACCAAGGCAAGATGAGCCTGTGCTGTGGGGAGAAAGGCTGGAGAGTGGCTGTGCTGGGCAGGGAGGCTGTCACAAAGGCAAGGCAGTATCTGTCTGTGGCTCCTTTGCCCTTGCACCTCCACCCCACCCCTGGCTCTTATCTCAGTTCTCTTACCCCACACCCAGCTTCTAGATTCCTGCTTTTTTTCTCTCTCTTTCTTTTTGGCTCTGCTCTGCTCTGCCTGGTTGGCTAGACCCTGCTCTTGGAGCCCTGGCAAGCGTGCATGTGCATACCTGCACAGTTGTGTCCTTGTGGTAATAGCCCCTCAGTCCCTCCCCACCCAGCCTCCAGTGCCACCTTCAGGGAAGGGATGAGGGATAAAGCACTGGACAGAGACTCCATTAAGTCCTTGAATTGTAGCCAGGAAAAGTGTGACAGGGAGAAAGAGATCAAGAGATGGGCTGAGCCTGGGCTCTGCCATAGAGACCTTGGGTGACAGCAGGGGCCCAGGCCCTTGACACTCTGCCTGAGCTGAGGGGATGCCCTGTAGGCTCCTCTTGTCAGGCAGGGCTGGATCTTGGAAAGCCCAGTTCTATTCTGAAGGAGTTCTCCACCTGTCTTTTCTCCCTCCCTTTCCAGGGACTGGTCACCCTCCCCCCACTCCCTGGGGTGGGGGTTTGTGGTGGTTCTGGCCACTCCCTTCTGTTCTCACACTTCTTAGTGAAGGCAGACTTGTGGTACTTTGAGGGCCAGGCAATGTCTTATTTGTCCTTAGCTCTAGAGCCAGGTCCACTACCTGACACCTACTAAACCCTTGTTACAGGTTTATTCCATGACAAAATGAAGGATTGAATGTTGTCCTTGAAGGCAGTGGGACCTGGGTGAGCTGAGGGCAGGACACGGATCGCACATGTTATATTTGAGTGTGCAAAGATGCAGTGTGTGCAACGTCCCAGGAAGGGACAGGCGTGTGAGGGGTGAGGCCGGGGCATGGATGGACAGATGGGCCGTGTCCTTCTCTGACCTCAGCCGGACCTCTGCTGTGTGTCCCTGCAGGCCCGGATGGCAGGGGAGCGAGGAGCTAGTGCGGTCCTCTTTGACATCACTGAGGATCGAGCTGCTGCTGAGCAGGTACCCAGGGACATTGGGGTGTCTGAGGGAGATGGATGGAGGGAGATAAAGTCATCTGGGAAAAGACAAGTCAGGACATAACAGCCCTCGTGGGCACTTTCCCTCCCACAGCTACAGCAACCCCTGGGGCTGACTTGGCCAGTGGTGTTGATCTGGGGTAAAGATGCCGAGAAGCTGATGGAGTTTGTGTACAAGAACCGAAAGGCTCATGTTAGGATTGAGCTGAAGGAGCCCCCAACCTGGGTAAGCACGCCAGATCTCCAGGCCTTGCCCTAGCGCCCGTTCTCACTGCCACTTTGTTCTGTGGCAACTCCCATCCAGAGCCCTTAGACTCCTGGAGCTAAAGAGAGTTTAGAAACCCTATAGTTCAACTTTATCCACCAGCTGTGTGCCTCAGGACAGGTTTCTTCCCCCTCTGGGATTCATCTGCAGAATGCATCAATTTGGCCAGCTGAGTTCTAAAGTTGTTTTCAGCTCTGTGGTTTCACGGCACAGAGGAGCAGAGCCAGAATGAAACCCTGACCCCCTAGCCCCTGACACCCTGGCTGGTGTTTCTCCACTAGCTAGAAACCTCACCCAGCTGTGCACTGGGTGGCTTCCACTTTGCAGAGGGTCTTTTTCCTCTTTTTCCCAAGCACACAGGTCTTCAGATAGTAGTACCTCTCACAGCTGACACCTGGAGGACCCTCTCCTATGATTGACCTTGGGCAGACAGGGACCACCTAACCCCGCCTGCAGGTTCCTCCTCACCTCATCCCCTCTGCTGGAAGACTCATGGGGATCTCTAGCCTTCACTCTCCTGAGCACCTGAATGTCTCCCAAATTGGCCCAACTCCTTCCAGAAATAATGACTCTTTCCATCTCTGCTCACTCCTCCAGCCAGATTATGATGTGTGGATCCTCCTGACGGTGGTGGGCACCATCTTTGTGGTCATCCTGGCTTCAGTGCTGCGCATCCGATGCCGCCCCCACCACAACAGGCCGGTGAGCAGGGTGGGCTCCCTGGTGGAGGTGGCATGTTTATGCATACGGGAGGGTAAAGAGCAGGAAGGGAGAAGTGAGGAAAGAAGATGTCCTTATGCTCTTGAAATAGTTTACATCTAAATACCCTGGCATCTGACTTGTTGATCTCCAGCAGCCTCTCCACATCAGCTTGCCCATTCATTTATTTATTCAGCAAATATCGAGACCTCCTCGTATGGACCAGGCACTGTTTCAGGTATTGGGGATTGTGCAGTGAACAAAAAGATCCCTCAGGGAGCTTTCATTCTCATGGGAAGAGACAGACAATAAACAAAATAAATAAGTAAAATATGTAGTATTTTAGATGGCGACATGTTCCAAGGAGAAAAATAAAATGGAAGAGGAAAAGGGGAATGTAAAAGGACAGAGTTAATTTTTATTTAAAAAATTTTTTTTCAATGTTTAGTTTTGAGAGATAGAGAGAGACAGTGTGCGCAGGGGTGGGGGAGGGGCAGAGAGCGAGGGAGAGACACAGAACTCGAAGTGGTCTCCAGGCTCCATGCTGTCAGCACAGAGCCCAACGTGGGCCTTGAACTCACAAACTGTGAGATCATTACCTGAGCCAAAGTCGGATGCTTATTCAACTGAGCCACCCAGGCTCCCCGGACAGAGTTAATTTTTAAAAGCAAAGCCAGAGAAAGCCTTATTGAGAGGACGACATTTACAGGAAAGACCCTAAATGGGTGAGGGGGTGATATGTGCAGATATCTGGGGAGAGTATGATCGAGACAGAGAAAACGGTAAGGGCAAAGGCCTTGAGGCAACAGCGTGTCCAGTATGTCTGAGTCACAGCAAGGGGGCCATGTGGCTGGAGTGCAGTGAGTGAGAGGACAGAGCAGGAGGCGAGGACAGACGGTCCATGGGGGCCCCTTTTACTGGACTGTGTAGGCCATTGGCAGGACAGTGTTTTTTTACTCTGGCTGAAATGGGAGCTATTGGAGAGTTTTGAGCGGAAGTAGTACCATGATCTGACTTACATTTTAAGGCGGTAGGATGGATATGTGGTTCGGTGGTTAATGGGATTAGGAATTCAGTTTGATGGGCCTATTTGATATCCAAGCAAAGATGTCAAGCAGGCAGTTGGATGAAAATTTTCTCCCATGGGTCATCAAGGAAAAGAAAGCTTGATGGTATGAATGGGGGAGTGGGGTGGGCGGGGCTTAGCCTGCTTGGCAGAGCCACGTATGAGCTTGAAGACGACAAACTCCTAGGAGTAGTCAATCGGCCATATGATCTAACTGGGTGACTGGGAGCCAAGCACAAACTTGAGGTCCAGGGGTGAGGGAAGAGGAGCCCTTGCCCTATTCTGAGCCCCACCCCTCTTCTCAGGATCCCCTTCAACAGCGAACAGCCTGGGCCATCAGCCAGCTGGCCACCAGGAGGTACCAGGCCAGCTGCAGGAGGGCCCGGGCTGAGTGGCCGGACTCAAGTAGCAGCTGTAGCTCAGCCCCTGTGTGTGCCATTTGCCTGGAGGAGTTCTCTGAGGGCCAGGTAAGGCAGGGCTTACGGGCGACCTCCATGACCGGGCTGGGGAGGGCAGCTGGACTTTGGGAGGCTGGAGGAGGCACTCGGGCAGGTGTGGGTGCCCTGGTTGCATCTGTGTCCCGTGTATCTTGCAATGAAGCAGAGGTAGGGGACAGCACTGAGGTCTGGTTATTTTCCTGGTCTTCCAGGGAAAGACAACTACTGTTCGTTGAGTGTGTACCACGTGCTAGGATCTGTAGTGGGTGCTTTAGATGTATTATCTCATTTTAGCCTCATGACAGTGCAGGGTGGGGGTAGGTTAGTTTTTCATACTCATTTTAGAGCGGAAAACTAGAGCATTTCTGTTAAGAAACTTGCCCAAGGTCATGCAGCTAAAGTGGCAAGATCCAGGTTTACCGGACACCAAAGCCCTTACTCTTTCTATTCTACCATGGGGTATTTTTCAAGAAGCTGAGGGCAAAAAGGAGAGGCCAGAGGGAGTCAGGGAAATCCTCGTTACTCCTGAACCTACAGGTAACTTTGGTTTGGACGCCCTTGTTTTCTCTAGGAGCTACGGGTCATTTCTTGCCTCCATGAGTTCCATCGTGTGTGTGTGGACCCCTGGCTACATCAGCATCGGACTTGCCCTCTCTGCATGTTCAACATCGTAGGTAGGAGGTGGGCCAAGTCCTCCCCTATGTGCAGGCAGATGGGTCTAGAACAAGGTTGCTCTCTGAGGGACGGTTTTGTCTTGAAGCTGAGGAGAAAGCAGGTCTGCCATAATAGTTCTTTAAGCTGTATACTGCTCAAGAGTGCTTCCTGTGAAGGGCAGGGAGGGCCATTCATACTGTAGACATCTTCATTACTTTAAACATTGTATCTGTATGACAACTTTGTTGATTCTAAATCTGGGTGGTTTGTATATTTATTATTCTGATTTTCTGGCAACAAAGTATCTTATTCTAACAAAACCAGGATATTATGAAAATTTTCTAAAAGATGAAAGTGAAGTATCTTGAGGAAGGAGAGCCTTTTTCTAATCTACCCAAAGGTGCACTATGGACTGGTGGTGGCCCTGGGTCAAAGAGCCCCAGGTGGGCTGATGGGAGGAGCAGGGATGGACATACACAGTGGAACTTCCAGGGAGATGGATGGACTGGAAGGAGCCAGGGCGTCCCAGGGCACAGGCAGATTAGGAATGTCCTTGGTCCCTCAACTCTGACTGAACACACAGGCTACGTGGGCTCAAATAGGTGCTACAGCCACACTTTTCTGAATGCACGCTCCATAGGTTTGTGGGGGTCAAACACCTATGCTCTTGGTTCTTTCTTCCAGAGGGTGATTCATTTTCCCAGTCCCTGGGACACTCTCGATCTTATCAGGAACCTGGCCGGAGACTCCACCTCATTCGCCAGCATCCCGGCCATGCCCACTACCACCTACCTGCTGCATACCTGTTGGGCCCTTCCCGGAGTGCAGTGGCTCGGCCCCCGCGATCTGGTCCCTTCCCAACCTCGCAGGAGCCAGGCACAGGCCCCCGGCACCACCGTCTCCCCAGAGCCGCACATCCTCGGGCTCCGGGCGAGCAGCAGCGCCTGACGGTGGCCCAGCATCCCTACGCACAGGGCTGGGGGCTAGGCCGTCTCCGATGCACCTCACAGCACCTCTCCGCTTGCCCGGCACCCCCACGCCGGGCCAGGCCTCACGACAGCAGCGGTTCTGGAGAAAGCTACCGCACGGAACGCAGTGGCTACATGGCAGACGGGCCAGCCAGTGACTCCAGTTCGGGGCCCTGTCATGGCTCTTCAAGTGACTCAGTGGTCAACTGCACGGACATCAGTCTGCAGGGCATCCATGGCAGCAGTTCTACCTTCCGCAGCTCCCTGAGCAGTGACTTTGACCCCTTGGTGTACTGCAGCCCTGAAGGGGAGCCCCGGGGGGAGGAGACCCAGCCTAGTGTGACCTCTCGGCCCCGTTCTTTGGACTCAGTGGTACCCACAGGAGAAACCCAGGTTTCCAGCCACATCCACTACCACCGGCACCGGCACCACCACTACAAAAAGCGCTTCCAGTGGCATGGCCGGAAGCCTGGCCCAGAAACTGGGTTGCTCCAGTCCAGGCCTGCCATTCCTCGGACACAGCCCCAGCCAGAGCCGCCTTCCCCTGATCAGCAAGCTGCCAGATCCAACCCAGCTGCCCCCTCAGGACAGCTCCCCAATCCACAACGGCCCAAGGCCCTCGTCGAAGCAGCCGCAGGCCCAGCTGATGCCTCCAGCCCCAGTCCCAGCAGCCTCTTCCACTTGCAGAAATCCAGCCTCCCTGTTCGACATCCACAGAGGAAAAGGCGAGGGTGCCTCTCAGAGCCCACCCCAGCCTCTCGGCCCCAGGACTTGACTGCACACCCAACTTGCCAGGTTTTCCCCCATTATGCTACCAGCTTGGCATACCCTTGGTCCCCAGAGGCCCATCCATTGATCTTTGGACCTCCAGGCCTGGAGAGGAGGCTGCTACCAGAAACCCCAGGCCCTTGTTACCCAAGTTCACAGCCAGTGTGGTTGTGTCTGACTCCACGCCAGTCCCTGGAACCACACCCACCTGGGGAAGGGCCTTGTGAATGGAGTTGTGGCACCCTGGAGGGCAGGTCATGCCCTTACCCACACTGCCAGGTGCCGCCAGCCCAGCCTGGTGAGTTTTCAGGGGGAGAGGGTGTGGTGGGGAGAGGATACTAGGGGTTATTGCAGGATGGGTAAAGTCAGCCAACAAGGGGTTGACAGAAGCTGAGAAGGGTGCAGTGGGGCGACATTCAAAATATTGAACAACAGGCATAGCATAGGATGCTGGCTGAAGCACTCTGACTCTGCCAGGTATTACTCCTTTAGTTGCCAGATCATAGGGCGGCCTCAGGGGAAATACAGTGTGGATGGAACGTCAGAAATCTGGCACTTGTGGTTGTTTGGGACAACAGCTCCAATATAATTGTTTCAATACTTTAATAATTAGTAAAGCTGTACCAATGCACACAGTTCAATTATTAGCTTTAAATACAAAGAAGGCCAAAAAGGGTTCCTCGCTCTTGAGGAGAGCATGGAGAATTACTGATAGCCATAATCCTAGGCAATATGAGGTGTTGTAGGAGAAATAATTGCAGATATCCATAATCCTAGGCCATATAAGAAGAGCTATGTAAATGAGAAAAGGAAGGAAGGAAGGAAGGAAGGAAGGAAGGAAGGAAGGAAGGAAGGAAGGAAGGAAGGAAGGAAGGAAGGGAGGGAGGAAGGAAGGGAGGGAGGGAGGAAGGAAAGGAGGAGGGAAGGAAAGAAGGAAGGAAGGAAAAGGGAAGAAAAAGAAAAAAAAAACACAGGTGGTTCTCAGCAACCCTGTGGGTCCTTAGGTTTTCTCCTCTCCCCCTGGGGGTAAAAGAACAACTAAGGCTTCCCTTCTAAGCACCCTTGTTAATAAGACTGACCTCATTTTCCTGGGGCCTCAGTACATCCCTGATACTGTATTACAACCAACGGTGATAATATAAATCCTCAACTTTAACTTGGTGGTTTTTTTTGCTCAAATCCTCCTCTTCTTCCTTCAGAGCCCCCTACCTCCCCATTTTCCCCATCTTCTCCCATAGTGTGGATGACACAGCTCTTTGCCTACAGCTATCACTAGCCACCCCAAAAGGGGACCCAAAGGTCCTGAAACGTAAGACCTCACAGTCCAGGAACCCAACAGTTAAGATCTAGAGCTGTTACCATTCATTCATTCACTTCTTCCCTCCTTTCTCCTTCCTGCACTGTATGTTTGCTCTATGCTAGGTTCCAGGCTAGGCTCTGAACACATGGAACTTGTCAACCAGGAGATCCAGGTCTGTGGGGTCATAAGCATGTAAACAGTTACAGTAGAGAAAATAATTGCTTCCATAGAACCAGGTAAAGTAAGCTTTGGCTATGTGTTTGATGATTCCCTTTGGACCCTGTCATGTGCTGCTGGTCCCAAACCACCACTTCCCCTCTCTCCCATACTCAGAACCTGTTTCAATGTCTCCCTCTTCCCTGCTCCTCAAATCCAACCAATGCCAGATTCTGTTAAATGTATCCTTGATGCATTTTTTACCTTCTTCAAAACTGATGGCCCCTGCCTGTGTCTTAGATGCAGCCTAAAGATGGAAGCAGGAGCCTCCTGCCCTTCTTCCTTCCCCTCTTACAGGTCCATGAAGGCTGGGCACCGTACATACAGTGTTGTGTTCTACAGAGTCATGCAGCACAGCTACCCTGCTCACGTACTGCTGCCAGGCTCATCACCCTCAAATAAACTGTCCAGAAATTTCCAAATGTTCTCTTTTGTCCACAGTGAAGACAAACCCATCCTGGTTTGGCCTTCAAGGCTCTAGCACCAGCTAGCCCCCATCTTCCTTCCCGACCTTATTTTTCCCTCTTCCCCTTCCTGTTCTTCCTGTTCTTCCCTGTTCCATCCTTTTGCCAAACCAAGTAAATACTTCTTGCAGTTCCTATAGCCCAGAATATTCTGCTGCCTTCCTATTCCCATAAATTGAGTTCTTACGTATTTCTGCAGGACCGGCTCACTTATCTTCACCTTCAGGAGGCCCTTCCTGATTGTTCCACTGGAACATGATCTGTCCCCTTCCCAGGAAAGGTCTTAGGACCCAGTCCTGTCTCACTGGCAGAATTTCCCTTTGCATGCATGCCTTCTCTTCTACAAGACTGCCAGGTTCCTGCTTTTTTTTTTTTTTCTGGTCTTCTATTTGGTGTGTGGTAACAGGCCAGATTCATGAGTGCTTAATAAATATTAATTGGGTTAATGAATGAATAGGAAGTATTTGTAACACACTGGTTGCTATATATGTTTCTCTTTCTCTAGCTTTCCCCCCCCCCCCCTTCCCTGTGTCCCAACTGGGACCCCTCCCAGCTTTCGATCTAACTGCCCCTTCTGGACACATTCCCTGCTCCCCACCCTGTGTGGTTCCCTGCCAGCCATACTGTCTTGCAGGTGGAACAAGCAAGAGGCTGGCCTGACACTCAGTGACCAATTTCCTCTCCCTCTGTAAACGCAGGCTCGGAGGAGGAGGAGCTTGAGGAGCTGTGCGAACAGGCTGTGTGAGATGCGCAGACTTCGCTTCAACCAAGTGTGCTCCGGCTGACCTGGAGGCCCTGTATGGCACAGAGTCATGCTCCTGAGAGAAGAAAGGACCTCGGAAAACACCCCTCTTTTTTGCTATACTTCCTGGAACCTCTGGAAGAGGGGTGGTGATGGTGGGGGGGCAGGAAGTGTTCCCTGCTCCCAGCTCTGGACCCTGCGTGCAGAACACATTTGCAGGGCAGCAAGTCTGTGTCCAGCCTGGCAACTAGCTACTGCCTATGTGGACTGGCTCCTTAAGGGAGAGCAGGAAGCTAGGTGTGGGTAGTTAGGTGTTGAAAAGGTGCTGCTCCTTTCCCCAGACCCTGCAGGTCTTCCTCATCCCAAGTCTCATGTGCATACCTGCCAATGGGTCCTTCTTACCTCCTTTCTTGGGTGAGTCCTGCACACCAGCTTTGACTCCTCGGTAAAGCTGCTGCATCAGCAGCAACCTGGCTCTTATTTTCCTTCTTTGCAAAAGGATCAAGAACATAGGTGAGGCCTGAGCCCTAAAAAGGGAAGCTCTGCAGCTTCTCCAGGCAGTGCCTACCCTGGTGCATAAGGGAGAATGTTTTTCCCTTCTTGTTCTTAATTGTCAGATCCACTCTATTAAGTCAGAGGGGAGACTGTGGGAAGCCAGGGTGTGGAGTCGTGTCCCAGCACCATGTTCTGGCACCATGAAGAACCTGGGATGGACCCTCTGACTTTCAAACTCCCTTCTCTCTCCAGCAACTCCCAGTACCTCTGGGTATTGGGGGGGTGGCAGTGGGGAGGGAATAATTCTTTTCTAGAGATTGCCTATCTCAAAGTCCCAAAGTAGATGGAAAGAAAAGGATTTCTGATGAACTTCGTCTAGAAAAGGGAGGATGGAATGAAGGTAGAAAAGGCAGAATTACAGCTGAACAAGGACAACGATGAATCTGGGGGTCTTCTCTCAGAGCAGGGATGGGAAACGGGAGAACAAAGGAAAAGCAAGGTGGGACATTTGGGTTTAGATGGCCCCAAGGCCCAGCTTCCCATTATAAGCCATATAGGCCAGGGATGCCCAGGAAGGTGTGCATGCAGGATATCTGGCCTGGGTAGCTGGTACTGAGTGGCAAGGGCTGAGGGGCCTCCTGACGGTGACATTCACCCCAGGGCAGCTTGACCATTGCTGGCTCCTCAGGCATTATCCCATTTGGAATGTGAATGTGGGAGCAAAGTGGGCACAGGACCCTACCTGGGAATCTTCTTCCCTCAAAGTCAGTGGGGAACTAGCACCTACCGAAGCACCCACATGGGTATTTATATCTGAACCAGACAGAAAGACGCTTGAATCAGGCACTATGTTGAGAAATGTATTTATTTGCTAATATATTTATCCATAAATGAGGTCTGGTCTTGTGGTTTTGTTCTCTCATGACTGTCACTCAGGGTAACAAATTCATCTTCTCCATTGACAGAAATAAATTATTTCTGGTATCAGAGGCTAGGCTCTGATTTATGAAAGGACAGGACAGAGTGGTAGACTAGGTAACAAGAATTGATTTGTAAGCCCCTAAAAACGATTTGGTGAGATAAGGGAAGGGGGAAGCATGACAAGATTCACACTGTGGTCCAGTCGTTATCAGACTTGTTGTACTTTTCACTTCACACATTCTTATGATGCTTCAGTGACTTTGTGACCTTGGGCAAATATTCTGTGCCTCACTTTTTTCCACCCATAAAATAGGCCTACTTCACAGAGTGGTTGCAGGGCTCCCATGAGATAAGCGTGAAAGTATGTTTGGAAAGTATCCAGTGACAGGGAACATTCTAACCCCAGTCACAGAACCCATCTGAACACACGCCCCCCCCCTTGAAAAAGCTCTGTTTCAGCTGGGACGCCTGGTTGGGAGGATAGAACAGTAGGGCCTGAAACTACTGAAACTATCCCAGAGCTCCAATTCTGATAAACAACAAATGACTGTGCTCTGCCTCCCCACGGGACTACGGTTGAGGATCAAGAGCTGGTGCTATGTTGGTATGAATTCCACAGAGCCTGGGGCAGCCTCTGCTCTCATCCTCACAAAGCACATTTCCCCCTCTGCTTCTCCAGGACAGGTTTCCTAGGGGGTGGTCATTGTCTGTTGCCCAGTTTTGAACAGGAGAGCAAAGAAACATCCAGCTTGCTATAGGGTGAAATCAAAACAAAACAAAACACAATCTCCAATCCCCTACAGATATTCTGAAGTAAAGGACCTGTGTCTAAATGCTGCACGAAACAAATTATCAGCTGGAACAAGGAAAGTACGTAAAGAGTTTTAAAAAATAATGGGCCTGGTATCCGCCATGGGCTCACAAGCCAGCATTCCCGTGGACGGCGAATGGAAACCCTTTACTGCTCTCAGGAAAGAAAGGGGCTGTCCCTGATTTTCCTCTCTGCAGAGATAATCCAGATGGAGACAGTGGACTCTGGCCCTGCGCTTTTAAAACGGGAAGACAAAAAAGAATCTCGGCTGACATCTGGGATCCTCCTAAGGGGACCGGCGGCCGGCTGCCAGCGGCCTAGATCAAACGGCCCGCCCCGCCGGGAGTTCCGGCCGGAGCCGCGGCGCGCTCCCGCGCAGGCGCCAGCCGCGCCACCCCTCCCCCACGGGCCCTACCCACAGGCGCAACTGCCTTCCCGGCCTCGCCCTCGCGCCGGCCCAGGTGGCGGGTGCGCGCGCCGGCCCAGGTGACTCCCGGCCGGCCCCGCCTCCAGGCGGGAGAAACCATCTCCTTGACCGGGGGGGGGGGGGGGGGGCGGGGAGAGAGAGAGAGAGAGAGAGAGAGAGAGAGAGAGAGAGGCGTGAGTCCGCGGCTCCCCACACCGGAACAGGAAGTGTGGAAAACCGGAAGTGGAAGGCATTCTGGGTAAATCGCTGTTTACTTCCTGCGGCTGAGGAGGCCGTGGCCCAAATCTTTGCTGTTCATTTGTCGGAGAGGATGGCCCTGGAGACGGTGCCGAAGGACCTACGGCATCTACGGGCTTGTTTGCTGTGTTCTCTGGTCAAGGTGTCCTTCGGGGAGGCGGTTGTAGGGGCGATGGGGTATCAAGGTGGGGGAAAAGGTGGAACGGAGCTGGGGGATAGCGAAGGGAAAAGTAAGGTCCAAGACCCCGGGGGTTGGCAGGGGATGTGGGAAGCTGCTGGAGGCCGTTGTTTAAGTCGGGAAGAACGCATGCAGTCTTACATGATTTTGAATCCTCAGCACACAGGTCTGATCCTTAACAGACATTCAGTGAACTTCTGTTGAAGCCGAAGGCCACTGGGATTCAGAGGAGGGTGGGGATCTGCAGCTGAGGGAGTAGTCGGAGAGGATGCCTGACCCTGAGGACACTAGGGAAAGGAGTAGGTAAAACATAGCTGGTAATAAGAGAGGGAGGACTGTGAGGGTGGAACTTTAGCAATGGGGCTGTGGGAGTGGCGGGTGCGGAATCTGATGAGACAGAGCCAACATAGGGAGACTTCTACTTGACCAGGTAGAAGTATGGAGAAAGCTACTTCCTTTTTTGGCCTTGTTTATGCTCAGTCCTTCTCCCTCTTTTCCCTCTCCTAGACTATAGACCAGTTTGAATATGACGGATGTGACAATTGTGATGCATACCTTCAGATGAAGGGTAACCGGGAGATGGTATATGACTGCACCAGTTCTTCCTTTGATGGGTAAGCCCCTTTAGAGTCCTTTGTTACACCCACCCCCACCCCACCCCACCCCACCAAGTAAATGTGAGGCAGACTTTTGAGACCATAATCCTAGTTGTTGTCAAAGTTATTTTGAGACATAGTAGTCCTGTGCTGCCCAGTACAGTTGCTACTAGCTATGTGTGGCATTGAGCACTTGAAATGTGGCTAGTCCAAACTGAGGTTTGCTCATACTGCAAAATATGCACTAGATTGACAAGACTTAGAACGAGAAAAAAGAATATAAAATATTTTAATTTTTCAAATATTAATTACATGCCAAAGTGATAATTCTTTGGATATACTGGGTTAAATGAGATACGGTATTGAAGTTAATTTCATCTTTTTGTCTTTACTCATAAACATGGCTACTAGAAAATTTAAAATGACTTGTGTGGTTTTCATTATATTTCTGCCGTACAGTTCTTCATTAAAGACGGTCAGCTCATTGTTGGTAGGGACTGTGTTTATCTTGTGCACCATGATTTGGCACAGGGCCTGGAAGGTGGCGAATGGCTAATAAATGTTTGTTGAATGCATGAAGATCTTTTCTGAAGATGAAGGTCAGGTAGAGTAATGGTAAATTATCGCCCGAAAGCTGTTCCCTTTAGATATGTCTAAGAGAACCTGTAAGAAAAATTTTCCCTTAGTGAGATTGTCCAATGGGGAGAAAGGGAAGTGAGAGTAACATAAGTAGCCAGGTCTCCATTTTTCCCCCAAGGTAGGAGCCAAGGGGCAGTATTTTGGGGGGGTTCAGGAGATACTTTAAAGTGTCTCTTGGTCTCCAGGCCAATTGAAGATTTACACACAGACTAGGCTCAAACCCAGTACTTGCTGAACCTTCAAGATGGGGCCAACTCCATCCCTTCTTTGATTTCCTTTAAGGAAGCATGAAGAATTGGGCAAAAAAGATGTTGTCATGGAATCTTACTTCCTACACATGCATGTGCATAGGCAGAATCTTCAGTCCCTTCGATTATTTGTTTGCACTGTAACAAAATTGCTAACAAATGAATAAAAGAACTCCCATTTACAGGTAACGTACTGTGTTGGCTGCTCTGAAGGATGTCAAGAGTCACACAGTGATGTATTTACCAGTAAGAGATGCAGTGTAAAGTTTTGCATGTTAGAATTTTTTTTTTTTAAGTTGTAAGATATGTGTGACAGAAAATTTACCATTTTTAAGTGTAGAATTCAGTGGCATTAAGTATATTCACACTGTTGTGCAGCCATCACTACCATCCATCTACAGAACTTTTTTCATCTCCTCATTTACCCCTCCGCACAGCCCCAGGCAACTACCATTCTACTTTCTTTATGAATTTGCACTTGATCTTAGCCAAAAGGCCGAGAAGCGATTGAATTTGAAGTATACTGTAGGTGCTTCATATAAGCGGAATCATACAATATTTGTCCTTTTGTAACTGGCTCATTTCACTTAGTGTAATGTCTTCAAGGTTTATCTATATTGTAGCATGTCAGAAGCATTTTTTAAGCTGAATAATACCATTTTTGTATATACCACATTTTATCTATGTGTCGATAGACACTTGGGTTGCTTCTGTCTTTTGGCTGTTATGAATAATGCTGCTGTGAGCATGGCTTTACGAATATCTGATCAGGTCCCTGCCTTCACTTCTTTGGGGTTTGCTGAGTTCTATGTTTAGTATTTCGAGGAACCGTCAGACTGTTTTTCGTAGTGGCAGCACCATTTTACATTCCCACCACCAGTTTCTCTACACCCTACCCAACAGTTGTTATTTTTTGTTTTATGTTTTGTTTTGGTTTTGATAGAAGCTACCCTATTGGGTGTGGAGTGATATCTCTTTGTGGTTTTGATTGTCTTTCCCTAATCATTGGTGATGTCTTTTGCTAATCAGTTGTGATGTACTTATTGGCCATTTGTGTATCTTCTTCAGAAAAAATGTCTGTTCAGGTCCTTTGCCCACTTTTGAATCAGGTTATTTGGCTTTTTACTGTTGAATTGTTGGGAGTTATTTGTGTATTCCCTGTGCATATTAGGTTTTGGAGAATGGGTATGTCAAAGGCTAATGGAGATCAGAGGAAGGCCAGATGAACTCAGCCAGAAGCAGAGGAGATAGCATATGAATCAGGCTCTTAAAGAAGTACAGGTTTTTTGAGGAAGGTGAGGTGAGACAGCATTTTAGAAAAAGCATTCTAAACAAGGGAATGACTTGAGCAAAATCAGGGGTGGGAAAACTAGGGTATGTTTGGAGAATGGTGGGAATTCTGTTTAGATTGAATCATAAGGTTGAGTAACAGACACTATAGGGCTAGAAAGATTGGTTGTGAAGGACAGAGGAGAATATAGTTTTGGTCAGGAGAATGGCCTGCATATGTGTGTGCTGCACATCAGTCTGCCAGGCCAGGGCAAGTATTACCCTGCGTAACCACCCTGGAGAATGGGATCAGTTCCACTCAGTGTATGACTGAGAATGTAGGATTTGGATGGGGAGGAAGGCCCCCCAAATAAGAATCCAAGATTGTTGCCAAGAGCAGAGGGAATGGTTATTGAGGAGGTAATCAACAAATGTCAGTGTCTAGAACAGACCTGTCACAATAGGCAATCACTAAGCATTTGATTGAATCAACAAATGGCAGAAATGACCTCTGTAAGCTTCTGAAAGTACCTGATGTTTACATGTCAAGACCAAAAGGCAGGCTTCTAGCTCTTCAGTAGCCTTTCTGTTGCCTGTGCTCTAGAATCAGAGGTATCCTAGGAAAAACTAGTAGGATAATAAGGAGAGTTAATGTTTATTCAGCACCTATTCTGTGCTAGGTGCTTTTCATGTATTAGCTTGGTCTTTGAGTTTCATATGTGTGTTAGGCTGCACAGCTCATTAGAGGCAGATCTTGGCCCAGTCTAACTTATTTCTGGTAGGAGGACCCATTGTTTTCATTCACCCTCTGCCTTTGCATTAAGGCCAGCCCCCTAGTGGTCATGTTGGTTGTAATCAGAAGAGCTGGTTTCCCCGGGAGTCTGGCCTAAAGATGTTTTTGAGCCTGGTGAAGCTAGTCCTTTGGGGATGATGACTGACTTGTGATTGGCGGGCAAAGAAACTTTTTCAGTACTAACTTTTGGTTAGCTCCTTCGCAGCATTAGAAGTCACTTTCTCCTGCTTTCTAGCAGAGACTCAATACTTGGCTTTTTCCTGTGTTTCTTCTCCCAGAACTATTTTGCTGGCCTGTAGCAGAGTAACGTGGGCAGTCTCCTCCATCGCTCTTCTCTAGTGGGCAAGGCTCAGCGTGACTTCTGTTTCTTTCCCTTTCCCAGAATCATTGCGATGATGAGTCCAGAGGACAGCTGGGTGTCTAAGTGGCAGCGAGTCAGTAAGTTCTCCCTTCTCCTTTTCCTTCTCCTAGTTGTGAACCCCTTGGGTTCAGTGGGGGAGTCTTAAATCATTGGGTACGTGTCCTCAGAGTGAGAAAGATGAGAGTGTCCTGTCCCCTGTCATTTAACACTGTAGCCAAAAGAGGTGATGGCTTTTCTCGCGGCGCTGCAGCATTTCTTTCGTTGTGAGCTTAAACCTCCATTTGGTCTTTAGACTTAACTTACTCTCACTGCCATCTCTTTTCTTCTCTCTTAGGTAACTTTAAGCCGGGTGTGTATGCAGTGTCAGTCACTGGTCGCCTACCCCAAGGTAATAATAATCATAATAGCAGCTGATACTCATTTACTGTGCCAAGTTCTGAGGAAGTCCTTGTTGTGATTGCATGCTAGTCCTCACACCTCTGTGAGGGAACTGAGACACAGAGAGGTTAAATAACTTGTCCAAGGTCACCTGCTAGTTAAGTAAGGAGGTAGAATTTGAACCCAGGCATTTCGGCTCCAGAACCCTTGGTTTCAATGACTACAACGTGTCTTCTGTTTTCCTGTCATTTTTACCACGTCATTGCCAGACACTTGCCTGAATCTTCAGTGGTAACAAGCCAACCTGGCAGGATCATTGATGAGCTGTCTAGGAACTCCACTTTGCTTAGGAACACGTTTCTTCCCACAAAGTGGTAGTAGAGGGACTTTTCTTATCCTCTGGAATCTTCCTCCCTCACAGAGCTGTTTCTTTTCCTGCCACAGGAATCGTGCGAGAGCTGAAAAGTCGAGGAGTGGCCTACAAATCCAGAGACACAGCTATAAAGACCTAGCAAGATGCATGGCTGCCAGCGTCTTGCCTCTGCCCCACCTCCTGCCTCTGTTTATTTTTTGTTGTGGAACTAAGGGGGCGGAACTTCAGATACTCCCCACCATCCAGTTCTGAGACTCAGCAGACTGTTGAGAGCACAGCGTGTCCCTGGGCCATTTTACCTTTGGACTACTGGTGGGGGTGGTTTGGGTTGGTGGATTGACAGAGACTGAATTGAATGGGAGGTAGGATACTGGTCTTCCTACTCAGAGCCCAGGTCTATGCCCTTACCCATGGGCAAGACTCTGGGTCAAATGCCAATAAACACGAATCTCTAGGAAAGTTCTTAAGCCCATGACAGACGCCTTACCTCCTCCTTCCTTCCTTTTACCCAGGTGCAGTAAAACCCCCTTAACCCTGTAAGCACCTTCCCAGAGCAGCAGAAGCCCTCCTGCTCTCCATTACCCATCTTTCAGGCTCCAGAGTTGCAGCCTTTCTAGTGTGCTTCCTTGGGTCCTGTTGGAAGGTCTGCTGTCCTGAGTCTAGGGAACCCCATCATGCAGACTTTTGCTCTCTAGACCTGGCACAGCAGGTGTCCCCTGAAAGAAATCCTGAGACTTCATAAGTATTCTTTGCCCATTGACCATGTTTAATACACCCTCCCCCCCCCCCCCCACACACTTTTTGTTTTCTTTTTGCTGCTCTTCCTATACCTTAGGCCAGTCAGTGGTAACCTTGGCCCTCTGTCCCCCACCTACTCACGTTTGCTGCTTCCTGTAACTGGTGACTGGTGGCTGCTTGGTCTTGGTCTGGTTAGTTTATGCCTCTGTAGGAGTTGGGCCCGTCCCTCTCTCCTTTGGCCTAGTAGGGGGTTTTGTTATTGGCCAAGACAAGTTACTTGTTTTGGAATGAAAATTTACCATAAATTCTTATTTACTTAAATTTCCACAAAGAATCCTATCAATACCCCCATTTTGATACCCTAAGTTTCTTGTTCTCCATCTGTAAAACCATGATTACACTCTGCCTGTTTACCTCAGTATTGTGGTGATTATAAAAATGAAGCAATGTGAAAATTCTAGAACTTAGGTTTTATAAAAGGTAAAATTCACCTACTCTCTTTTTATTAGTTAGTTTTTAATGTGCACACAGTCAACCAAAATAGTGGGAGAAATGCCCAGAATCACCACTGCAGAATGAGCTCTTGACTCATAAGCAGAGGTGCCTACACTAGGGCTTTGTGTATCTTAGCCACCTGGTGTTTCTAGTGAGTCAGTGTCTCCTGTTACCTGTGGCCTGGAATGTGTGGGAAGGAGGGAGAGGTGCTGACTTGGTACCACTGTCCTTGTCCTCTCATGGGCCCATGGGAAGGAAGCTGGTTGTGGCCCTGGTGGCTCATGTCGCTCACAGATTCTGAAACCAGAACCATTTTTGCTGAGGCCTTCAAGCTCTGAAGGAATGGTCTGTCAGCCCCAATTTCAACTGAGTTTTTAGAGGATTTTTCCAACCCAGCAAACTGAAGGAGCTCAAGGGGTGGCAGTTTCTGTTCAGTTTCAATCTGAAAGGATCCTTGGGAAGTAGCCCCCACGAGGCCAGCCTTACGTTCTGGAGGGAAGAAGTGGGTTTCAGCAAGAGTGCCTAAGCTGTGCAGCCAACACCCAACTTTCACTGGCTTTTCTCAAAAAGTCCCTTGGAAATCCCCGGCTGCTGTCCTGCGTGTCTGACCCGGACGTGGCTGCTTGGTGAGAATGGAAACAGTTGTGGGGAGGGGAGACAGGAGGAGCCATGCACAAATAACCACACTCAGGCTGCCTCAACCCCACTCTGAGCTGAGGCCCTAACTGTTAGCCTCGCAGGAAGCGAAAGACACAGGCCCTGATGGTTGTGGGGGAGGGGTGGCCAGTTGCTGGAACCGGATCTCACAGACTCGGTGCCAAGTGGGCCCTGCCTGGGAGCTGCTTCTGAATTGGCTTTCTTGTTTTCTCTGGTCCTCGAACCTGCTGATGGTGCCACTTGGCAGCTCAGACAGGCGCTAAGGTGTGAGAGTCCGATCCCCTGCAGGGAGCCCAAAGAAACTGAAAGAGAGATCTCTGATCCTTCAAGGTTCCCTGGGAGAGAGCAGTGCTATGTGGGAGAGGTTCCAGGTGCTGGTGCCACTGCCCCTGTTGCACGTCCCTGAGGGCTGGCTATGCCTGCTTGTTGTTCCTGTCAGAGGTTCACCCCATTCTGACTCCTGAGGTCTACTTATGGTCTTGGCCTCTCAGTCAGTAATTTGGCTTCTCTTTTCAGAAAGCAAGGCTCCTCCCCCCTAGTTCAACAAAGACAGATGCAGGTCAGACAAGAGTAGTGGCCAGGCTGCCTTCCTCCTTGTCTGCTCATTCCTCATTCTCTACTTCCTACCCACTA
Organism: Acinonyx jubatus; assembly: GCF_027475565.1. Classification (NCBI taxonomy): domain Eukaryota; kingdom Metazoa; phylum Chordata; class Mammalia; order Carnivora; family Felidae; genus Acinonyx; species Acinonyx jubatus. The sequence continues at coordinate 27,859,923 of NC_069397.1, forward strand.
TTGCCTGTGGGGTTAGGCTGGCTAAGTGGCAATGCATTGCTGAATGCAGCCTCTGGCCCTAGGCAGTGATTGGTGGCTGATAGAACAAGTCAGAAAATTCTGGTCAGAAGCCGTTTCCCCAAAAGTAATGGGGATGAGCTGGGGAGGGTTAAGCTCAGTCTGGGCTCTTTAGGTTTGGCCTCATTTTCTCTGGGCATGGCCACTACCTTCTTACTCCAAGCCTGTCCATAGCTTGCCATTCACTTTTTAAAAAATGTTTTATATTTGAGAGAGAGTGAGACAGATCATAAGTGGTGGAGGGGCAGAGAGAGAGAGAGACAGAATCCAAACCAGGCTCCAGGCTATGAGCTGTCAGTACAGAGTCCAGATGCGGGGCTCAAACCCACAAGCAGTGATCCCATGACCTGAGCCGAAGTTGGACGCTCAACTGAATGAGCCACCCAGCCACCCTATAACCTGCCATTCAATCTTCATGCCCCCTCCCTGATACCTGATCCTGCGAGCATATATAAAAGAGACAGGTAAAGTTGAAGAACAGACTGATATCTTACTTTGGAAGTCTGGTTCATGTTGATCAGTAAAGCCTTTCATTTAAATAACTTTTTACAGTTGACAAAAGGGATTTCATGTCCGTTATCGGATCCTCACAAAACCTCTATGTCATAGTTAACATCCTTACCTAGTGATGAACAGACTGACAAAGTTAAAGTGACTTGGCCATGATCAAGAAGTAGGGCCTTAGCTCAAGAAATACATTGCCCACACCCAAGGTAGGGCTTCTAACTCCTTCCAGCACAGTTATACCCAGACTCCTAGGGCTTGCTCCCTTCATGAGTATTCCACAGAACCACCTATGAGGCATTAGCTTGTTGTTGAGTGAAAGTTACATGTCCCTACACATTGATCCCCCAAACACCCTATGCCCACTACTTATATCTCTAGTCCCCAAATCTAAAATTACCCCCCAGAGGGGCATCTGACTTGGTCAGTCGAGAGAGCATGTGACTCTTGATCTCGGGGTTGTGAGTTTGAGCCCCACATCAGGTGTAGCGATTACTTAAGTAAACTTAAAACAAAACAAAACAACAAAAATTAACCAAAGAGGCAGTCTGGGGAAATGGCCCAGGGAGGTGATCCTTGGGATTTACTCAAGGATCCCTATGTGGGACATTGGGAAACTGGTCCAGCCCTTCTCCAGTTCCCTCCTGACTGCATCTTCTTTTCTACTCCAGCAGGTCTTAGGTATCTGTTGACCTGTGCCTCATAATCCCCAACCTCTTCTGCTTTTTTCCTACCCACACCTTCATCTGCAGCCCAATTATGGCACCTTCACCCTCCACTGGACACTGAAACTCGTGATGAAAACCTACATATATATCCAATTGGGGGTGTTGCTCCTGCCTCCCAGTCACTTCACTGCCTTAAAACAAAGTTTCCTCTCTATAAAATGCAGCTGACAAAACTCTGGTTTAGGTGGCAGGATAGTGATTACCTGTGAAAAGTGGGGGTGGAAGAAGGCACACCAGGGGGTCCTACGGTGTAGGTTATAGTGTCTCTTGATCTGGATGCTAGTTACATAGGTTTGTTTACTTTCCGAAAATTTATTGAGTTATATACTCATGGTTTGTTCACTTTTCTGTTTGTCTGCTAACTTCAAGTAAAAAGTTCACTTAAAGACAACAGTCCTATCCTGGGATGGTTGTGAGAAATACATTAATTTATGTAAAACCAATTTGAGAGCTGTAAACTATAAAATGATTCTAGGGAATCATCTTTATCCAAAGTCGTCCACCTCTAGATTAGTTCTAGGTAAGTGTGGCAAGAATGTTATCCCTGTAATATTGTTGGACAATGCGTGTTTCAATACATCTATCATACATAGACATCACAACTGAAACATTTTCCTTTAAGCACCATGGCTTTTTATTTTAAAATAAAAAAAATGTGTGTGTGTGTGTGTGTGTGTGTGTGTATGTGTGTGTTTTAAATATATACTTTCTTGCTCTTTGGATACAGGATTCTGGATGTGATTTAAGCTCTACTTGGCACAAAGTCATTGTTATAAACCTCCATTTCTGTATCATGTGGTGAAATGGTTCTGGGACTGATTATTTTTCTACCTCTTGGATTCATGTCAGCCTGTCAGCTGTCACTTCTGCTGCCCATGTGTAGCTGTCCCTCTTCCAGTCTTGTTTGAACTAAGAGCACAGACAGCCACACTTGGTAAAAATTGCTATAGGTGAGCCAGTAGGCTTAGACTGAGGAAGAAAGCACATGGCTGCCTGCCTGGGCCTTTGGGGCTCAGAGGCCTTCCCCAGAGTGTTGGGGCTGTAGAGTTTCAGCAGATCAAACAGAGAAGGTGAAGGCTGGGAGAGTCCTGACTTAGGCCAGCTCCCCTCTCCCCAACACGCACTTTATGGGTGAGAAGACTGAGCACCAGAGACAGTGGTCAGTCTGACCCCAAAGGGGTCACTGTTACTTTATATGTCCTACACTGCTTGGCTTGGTGCCTTCTGCCTACAGATGTTTCTGTTTCTCTTTACTTTAAGATCCCAGAAAGCAGGAACTGAGTGCAGAGAAAACTGCCCTGTGCTGCTGGCACCAAGATGCCAGATCCTCTGAGAAATGTGACAGAAAACCTCTTTCCTCCAGACTTCTGGCACCCCTATTCCCAATACTCCTCCCGGAGTGGAGGGCAGGTGTCATGGGGTCATGGACAGAGGACATAAAGCCCAAGCTTTCCTTGGGGGGGTCCATCCCACAGATGGAGGCCCGGGTCTGTAAGAAGTCAGGGGCCTGGCAGGCCCATTTTGAGAACTCCTATGTGCTGCTTCCTGCCTATGCACTCTTTCCTCCACACTGAGCTCTTGTGCTACAGAGAGAGCTTGCTTAACACCAGGGTGGAGGGACCCCAGCTTCTCTCCAAAATGGATTCCTCATTCTTCCCCAAACCTGACAACTGCCACTCTTTCAACCCTTCCCCCCATCCCGGAAAATACCTGGAAGGAAGTGAGTGCTCTGGGGCCACTAGCAGAGGAAGGGGTTTAACGGTCACCCTCTCCCTGGGGGCTTGAGTAGCAGAGGGCAGAGGGGGAAATGCAAATCCGTGCTTGGGAGAAAGAAGGACTCTACAGAGAGGAAGAGGGTGGTGGCCATCACCCAGCTTTCCTCCTGGGCGGTGGTCCCAACTGGGGCTGCAGAGGCCTGGGCAAGGAGTGATCACAGGTCCTGGTAGAAGCCAGCAGCTGCCCCCACCCTGTGCTGACAGCTGAGACACTGGCACTTTCTCTAGGCAGCTGAATAGACTCACTTCCTCAGCCCTGCATCCCAAAGGAGTAGGGAGATGGGGGCAGGGTGTGGAGCTCAGTGGGGCCAGGCAGGGAAGTTGGGGTGCAGGAGGTCAAGGTGGGCACATCACATCCCTGGTGAATGAGCCTGAGGAAAGAGTGTCTGTTCTGCTTCTGCAGCAGGAGGGACTAGGCTTAGATTAGAAGGACACTTCTGACCTCCACACCTCTCCTCCCCTGCTAGAGACATCAGAGGCCCAAACTGAGAACCACATGGTGTCCTTGCAAAAGGATCTTTCACAGCAATTGGGAGGTAAGAATCTGAGTGAGAAGCAGTTTTTGGGCTTCTAATAATCTACTGTATCAGCATGGCAATTACCAGGTTCAAAAGTGGCCACTTTCATTATTGCCTCTGATCCTCAGTACCACCTGTGAGGCATTATTCCCCTTTCACAGATGAGAAAACTGAGTTTCAGTTCTATCACTTGCCCAAGGTCAGTAGCCGGATAAGGCTACACTGGTGTGTCAGCCCAGCTGTCCTACGGCCTCTCTCGATTTCTGCTATGGCAGATGGGGACCTAGGGCCCATAAGTGGGGCAGAGGTGAGGGGGTCCTCTTTGTCTTCCTTTTGCCCCCTTGAGCCCCAGCCTGCAGGTGGGGCTTTCAGTGGGCGGGGGTCTACTGACGTCAGTAGGGGATGGGGATGAGGGCCTCTGAACACCTTCTCAGGCTCACTCACCCTTGGACCCTTCCTGGTGGGCCTGGGCCCCCTGCCCCAGTCCCCAGCTCCCATTTTGCCCCAGGCCTCTCACCCCGCCCCTCCAGCCACAGCCCCATGACGTGGTTGCACGCGCCCCATTGGTCAGCCTGGGAGCATTTGCCCTTATTTGGCCAGGCCGGCTCCAGGCCGGGCCTCCACCCCCAGCCTGGCCCCCACAGGCTCTTCTCTCTCACTTCGTCTTTTTGAGGTTTGGCTCTGGGGCCCTGGCAGGCGTCGCTTCAAACGCACTTTCTGGTTGAGTCATTTTTTAACGGCTCCAGGGCTGTGAGCTGCTTGCTGTGGCTGCTGGGGGCCCCAGCCTTCGTGGCCAATTCTCCCTCATCTGACTGCCTAACAGGCTCCCAGGGAAGGGGCTGGGGGTGCCATTTGCTGTTGGAGAGATTCTGTAGACCATTCGGTCACCCATTTAGAGCCCTCTGTCTCCCCTCCCCCCCCTCCCCCCCCCCACCGCAAGCGTGGGGAGCAGGGACGTCTGCCCGAGTTCCTCCCACCGCTTTTTCCAATCCCCTTTTCTGGCTGGGTAGGTGAGCAGATGTAGGCCACATCTCCCCTCTCTGTTGGGTAACCCTCTGGGGTCTGGTTCTTCTCAGAGGCACTTTGAATTGAAATCCTTTAGGGGAGAGAAACGGGATGCAGACTGTTGGTTGGTTTTCAGGAAGGTGAAACTTAACCTCGCTGAGTTTCCGGTTCTTCATCTCTAAGTTGGGGATACCATCATTTACATCACTGGCTCAGTGTGAGGATCAAATGAGATTCAGACCGAATGTGTTTTATAAAGTTCTTTAGAGGCCTTGGCTGCTGCCCTCCCCCTCAGCTCTGTGTGTGGAACGTGGGAGTGAAAGAAGAAAGTGAGCCCAGAACAGTGCACAGTGCTGACCTCACCTTCTACCTTTCCAGCTGTCCCTGGGATATGAGGAATGCTGGGGGGGGGTGGGGGGTGGGGAGGAGGGCAGAATGGTGGCAGGAGGAGATAGATGGACTAAGGAACATTCCCCCCACCACCACCACCCGCCCCAGCCCATTGTCCCTTGTTCCCAGCCAAGATAAGGGGAGGATTCTGCTCTAGATCCTTTCCCAGCCACCTGCCTTCTCTGAGTAATGGGAGCTCTTGCTCTTGAGCCAGCTGGGGAAATCCATCAGCTACCCAGTAGCTGGGCAGGTCTTGGAACACAGACCTTGCTGCTTCCTCCTCCAAGGTCCCTAGGCCCCCTCGCTTTTGAGAACTTTCCAGAGTACAAATAGGTCCTTGGTCAACCTCCTCCTCAGTTTTATAGGTGAATAAACAAAGGACTAGGGGTTGGGGGTCAGATTCTGTGACTGGTCCAAAGTTCTACTGTAAATAGCCACAGGGTGGGGCCTGGGCCCCTAGTAGGGGCCCCTGCTTCCTGGTTTTGCCTTCTGTTTAGTGGTCCTAGTGTTGGGGTAGGGAGTTAGGCTGATGAGAGATCATAGTGGGTTCCAGGCACTGACACCCTACCTGGTCCCAGCTCTTGGGACACACACACAAAACGAACACAGAGTTTATTGGTAGAGGTTAAATCTGGAGCAGATGCAGCAAGTTAAACCAAGCACCTGTGTTGGAGAGAGCCAGGAGGGTGCTTTCTCTGCTTGTGTCCCCGGGAGATCCCAGTGGCCATCTGGTTTCATGGCCCCTCCCACAGCAGTTGTTGGGGTGATTTTCTTCCTCACACCCACCCCCCATTTCTTACCTAGCCCATCCTGCCTCTTCCCAGATGCTATGGAAGAAACCCAGAACTTGGCCTCAACTTTCTTTGTGACCTCAGGCTGCCGTCTGCCTCTCTGGGCTTGCAGATCAGTTTTCTGACTCAGGCTAGGTTACTACTCCCTGACCTTGCTGCTTAAAAGGCCTTGAATACTATGGTCTGGAGAGCTGAGCCAGAACCCTGTCCTAGAGCAGAGCTGGCCTCCCAGGGTGCATTGCAGCTGCCTCTCACCCCAGTAGAGCAAGAGAGCATGAAGTTGACCCTGCAGGATGTCTGGGCAGTGCAGACAGGGCTGAGGGGGAAACGTGCCTACTCTCCTCGTCTGGAGGCCTCTCCGCACTACTGGTACTCCCCAAGGCTTTGAGATGAGTCAGGGGACCTTCTTAGGTGCTGAGTTGACCTCTGCAAGGGACAGGAGCTGTCTTAGGTTCTTGAGGCACTTCCTTTTCTCAGAATCTGCTTCCTTTAGCAGCCCTTCCAGGGAGGGTGGTGAAAGGCCCCCACATTTGGGACTGTCGACTCCAATTTTCTTTAGTCCCATTTTGTAATGCTAGGGGCTCAGTTTCCATCCTTTGTAGCCAGGCGTGCCCCCCCAACCCCCTGCCCGTGCTCCCTTGAGGGCGGGCCTGCTCTGCCTTCTGACTTCCTGTTTGTGAGTGGTTAGGTCCTGTGGCTTCTGTCTTGTTGTCTCCTCACAAGGCAGGTTATCTGGGCTGCCATCTCGGTCTGCCTGTCTTACCCAGGCCCCAGACCTGAGCAGCTGCAGGGAAGACTTGGTTTTCCTCTCTGCCTTCATGTGCAGACAATGCCCTCGTCATTTCTCCAGCTGCTGGGCCTGCTCTCTTCTGCAAGTGTTAGGCCTTCAAAAGACTAATTTCCCCCTGTTTCTCCCCCTTGGCCAGTCAGCTTCTGCCCTATCCCCTCTCTTTCCAAAGCTCTTTCATCTGTGCGTGCCTTCTCCAGGAAGCCTTATCTGATGGGCCCCCTGTGACTCTGAGGTCGCCACTGCAGCATTGGTCAGGACAGCCCTGTGGACCCCTCAACCCCCCCCAGGACGAATTTGCCCTCGTTGCCGTAATTTTGTAAGATGTAGGTACGTGTGGAGGTGTGGAGGTGTGTTCTCCTTCACCTCTCAAATTCAGTGCTTGCTCAGGTAGGAGCTCTGAAGCTTTGGGCCTGCTTTGGTACAAATTGCTCTCACACCGACACATAAAACTCACATATCCTTCGTATGTATCTGTGTCTTGTCTCAGACTGAGAGTCCCTGAAAACAGGTCCCATCCCCTTTTCTCCTCAGGCCCACCTTTACCTACACACAGCCTCAGCTTGGCACACAAAGATGGCTGCACCCTAGTTCAGCAAGGTTGGTGTAGGAGTGAGGGGTCGAGAGCCTGGAGTCCTCCAGGATCCCAGACCCCGGGGGCCTCAGCCCCGTCACCTGGTGAAAGGCTGTCCGCTTTCTTTTTTTCTGCCCCACCTCTACACCTTTTATCCTGGTCCCTACTTCCTCCTCCCCTTTTGTTACCTCTGAGCAGGAACATGATCCCTGGTCTAAGAGTGTCGGGACTGGGGAGGACTGTGGAGGACACTTCCTAGCCGAGTCCAAACGGGAGGCTGCCCAGTGAGTGTCTGGAGGAGCCCTGACTACTGCCACGGGGCGGAGTTTGAAGACTCAGTTCCAGCCCCTCTCCTCCACAAAGAGAGGCATCCTTTCTCAACCACCTCTTCTCTCAGCCTCTGGCCATCATCTCTCATCCCAGTGGACTGAGGCGACAGGCAGCCTTGGGGGCAGGAGCGGGAGTCCCACCTCGCACACAGAGGTGCCTGTGTTCTGAAGCCATCCCCAGGTCCCTCCGGTCACCCTGCCAAGTGCTGGCCTCAGATTCCCAAGTGAACCTTCCTGAGTGTTTCTGGGGAGGAGACAGGTGTCCCGGATGTGCTGCAGGGCTTCCTCCAGGTGTGTGTGTGGGCCTGAGCTGGGCTGTTACCCACAGCATGTCTGTGCGGCTCTGGGCCCGTTGTGTTTCTCTGGAAAGGAGACTGTGAATCTTTTGGGCCCTTTGGGCCCTGTGTGTCCGTGTCCGTGTGTCTGTGTGTGTGTGTGTGTGTGTGTGTGTGTGTGTGTCTGCACAGGCACCCACTGCTCTTCCCTCAGGTGCCTGTTGCTCAGTCATGCAGGACAAACATGGGTTGTACCAGCCTGGAGCACACTTCCAGTCCAGTGCTCCTGTTCCAGTCACCTGGGTGGTTCCTGTGGTCTGTGTGTCCTTATTTCAGACCCGGCCCCTTCCTGGTCCTTGATTTTGTCTTGGGCCCTGTCCTGTTTCTCCTGGTTTGGGGCCCATCAGTGCTGGGAGCCATTGCTGGGCTGGGAGAGAAGTTCAGTGTGCAGCAACACTGAGCCCCACCTCTGTTCCACCTCTCTTCAACCCAAGCCTCAGGATCAGGATGGGAACCAGCAAAAGCCCAGCCCTCCAGAAACCTCCTGACTCCAGAAGCTCTGGGGTAGACAGGCTGGGTCTCAGTCTCTCTCCTACAAAAAAAAAAAAAAAAAAATCAGTGGTGGTCTTTGGCCTTGAGCAGTGAGGACATATGAAAGAAAAGCAGCCTCTGTTGTCACAGGGAGCAGGCATCAGGGACACCTTCACCCTGCTCAGGACAGGAAAGGGGCTGGACTGGGAGACTGTTGAGGGACGTGTGGGTCCCCGGGAGGGAACCTCAGGTCTGACTTGCTGCAGGTCACATGTGGACGGAGTCTATGGCAGATCTGAGCCCTGAAGCCTTGCCCTTGGATTCCAGTCTGTGACTCTGGTCTGCTGGGACAACATGCCTCTGAGGTGATAGCTCCAGGGGCACTCTAGGCACAGGGTGGTGGTGGGAGGGCAAGATGCTCCAGGAGGAGGGGCCCTGACGGGTGGGGGTCCAGGAACTCAGGTTACTGCACAACTTTGATATTCTTATCCTCTTATCGTCAAGGGCAGCCACTTCCCCTCCACCCAGGGTCTGAAGCAGTGGTGGTCTGTTAAAGGAGCACTGTCCCATTTCTGGCCAGCTTGCCCTTCTCACCACTGTCTCTTCAGATCCCACTGGATGCAGGGCCCTGTTCTCCTTTTCTCCATCCCATTTAGGGGCCTGGGATGGATAATAATTCTCCAGGTTGAGGATCGCCTTTCCTGAAGGAAAAATGAGAGGCAATCTATCTCCCCACTGGTCCCTACTCCATGTCCGTCCTCTTTTGGCCCTCGAATCTAAGAGTTCCCTGAAGTTTGTGTGGGCCTGACCTTGAATGGGGGTCTCAGAGAAGAGGCCCGTGGCCTTCTGAGAAGGAGTCACTGGGTGATTCTTGTCCACGCCTACCACCCTCCCATTCCCCTAATCTATTCCTCCCGATTCCAGAAACAAGCCCACTGAGAGGCTTGGAGAACCTTGGGGAAAATGCGTGCCCCAGCCACCCACCCTGCTCCCCACCCCCAGCCAGGGGCCCTGGGATGGGCAGTTTCCTGCCTTCCCCATGGGGAAAGCGGGGGTGGCACGCAGGTGGGCGGGCCCCGTGCCCACATCCGGTGGCTGCCAGAACCTCCCCTCGGAGTCTCTTTCCCTTCACTCCTCCAAGCCCAATGACACCTATGCCCTGTCCTAGACCCTGGTCCTCACCACTGCTCTGCCCTGCCCTCCTATCCCTGTAGGCCTTCCAGGACCCCAAGGAAGCATAAACATCCAGTTTAGTGCCAACAGGTCCACCTGGCCCAAGTGTGACCTCTGTGTCGTGCTGAGGGCACAGGCCAGGTCTTCCAGAGGCTGGGTCTGGGGGAGGGGTCGCTTTGTGGGGTGCTGAAGCCTCTGACTATGTGAAGGATATTGTGATGTGCTGGCCTGGACCTCCCTTCACGCATCTATACCTTTGTGGCCTCTCTAGCCAATATATACAGAGGAGCCGTGGCTTGGTCTGAATGTCACTGCTGTCCCAAAGGGAAGGGAGTTTTCTGGGCTAGGGTCATGGGGGTGGAGCTCAAAAAAAAGGTCCTTTTTTCTTATGCTGCATTCAGGACCCTGTGTTTTTGGCACTCACCAAAGGCTCTGACAGGGAGTCCTTATCTCCTAGGGTCACCCCCAGTACCCTGAGTCAGTCCCAGGCTCTTGAACCATCCCCTGGACTCGGTGCCATGGGGGAAGGGCAGGCCCGGGGTCCCGGAAGCCACCTGTCCAGGGTGTGTGAGATGGTCTCTTCAGCCCCCCTCCCGCCAATACCCAGGCTTGTCTCTGGTTTCCTGTCAGTCTGTCCTCCCCAGGGAGGGGAGGGGCACGCTAATCTCCGCTGCGGTGTGGGGGCGGGCTCCAAGACCGTTGGGCGCCCTGAGATCTGGCCCACGTGGCCTCGGGGTTATAAGCCCTGCCCGCCCTGAAGGGAACCCCACTTGAGAGCTTGGAGCACAGGGCTTGCTCCGCTGGGCCTTGCAGCATCAGGTAAGGATCTGAACCTTCACTTCAGCCCCAACCAGGGGCTCCTCAACTCTTGGCTTCAAGGGGTGATGAGGGTTTTGGGTTGCAGGCTCTGGGTGGAGATACTTAGGGGAAGGACTTTGAGAAATTGGGTGCCAGGGTTTACTAGGGAAGCTCTAGGCAAAGAGGTGCAATAACCCTCAGGTCTGTTGGCCTTCATGGTGGGACAGCTGCTCAAAATCCTGGGTCTTGACTTCCCTCTAGACAAGGAAGGTAAAATGGCTCCTGGCCCCAGATGACGAAAGGAAGGGTCCAGGGCTTCAACGGATAAGGGCCGGAGAGTAGGGTGGGGATAACAGGGGGTGTCTGGAGGCTGAAAAGTGGGACTCGGTGTCATTGAGAGGCACTCAGTGTCTCCCTCCCCCCAACATGGCCACCACCTCTGCTGTGATCGCCTTGGGCTTCTGCCTAGGGAGCTGTTGGATGATGAGGGAGTCAGGGCCTTGGGCTGGTGAGGAGGCTGGGGACAGAGGCCTTGGTGGGAGGAAGCTGTGGCTGCCTCAGTTGGACTCTGGAGGGTGGGTAGTGTGGCTGGAAGGGGTCACCCAGGGCGTCAGAACCGGGGGTCAGAACCAGAGTAGCTATGGCCTCTACCTGAGTGTTTCCAAAAGTGGGGGGATGGGGTGGAGCTCTAGGGGGAAGGGAAGAGGGAGCCAAAGAGGAAGTGGGGGGAGGGAGGTGGAGGAGGCAAGGTCTGGCGCCATGCTGAGTCACCGCCCACAAGGCCCAGAGAAGGCCCTCTGGGGGCCATAGGGCAGGGTGGCAGGGTCTTAGGAAGCCACAGGGAGGGCTGGGGGCTCTCGAAGCAGGAGTCAGGAGGAGGAGCGGGCGGCCTGAAGAGTACTCGCAGACGGACAGACAGACAGTGCAGTCACCCATAAAGTAGAAAGCACTACTAACAGCACTGGAGGGTGTAGTGTTTCCTACTTTATGGATGAGTGTACTGTGGGCTTCGGAGACCACGCCGCCGCCGCCCGCCGCCGACTTTCTGCACGCTCAGGATCGTGTGTGTGACAGGTGAGCCCCTCAGGCACCTTCCCGACCCAGCCCAGATCTCTGAAAGGCCTCCACTGCCCCGCACGGCATTGTCCCTCCCGGTTCTGGCCAACCAGGAAAATTCCACATCAGCTCCTCTGCCGCCCAGAGGTCTGGGCGGGCTGCACATTTGGACTTGTCGCAGCTATGGAGAGGCCCCCCGCGCAGGGGTCCAGCCACAAGTGGACAGAATGCCAGGACGAGGAAGAGGCTGAAAAGGAGAGTAGATGGAGGGGAATGAGGGGGGTGCCGGGGATCCCAACACTAATAAAGAATGGACTCTTCTTCTGTTTTGTCTGAGACTCTATTGCTGGGTGTCACGGGGCCGGGGCGGGGTGGGGGGGGAGGTTGCTGAGTGGGCTTAGCAGGCACATGGATGGGGTGGGGACACAGAGGGGTTGGGAAGGAGAATCACCCACTCCCTTGAGAGAAATGGGCTTGGCCCTGCCTGTGAGACCAGAAGAGACCTCTGGCCTGGCCTGGCCTGACCAGCCTGGGAGGGAAGGAAGGGTCAGGGGTGGGGTGGGGTGGGGTGGGGTGGTGAGACCTCCCTGCAAACCCAGGAAAGGGGGCAGGACATGGAGGGGAGGGGTTATGAGGGGCCCTCCTACTTTTTTCCTTTGCTCTGGCCCTGCCCTGACCTCTACTTGCTTTCTACACCCCTAAACTGAAGGCGGCCGACCTCCAGTTCCAATCCAGGAAAGTCCAGTGGGTCCTTGGTGGTGTAAGAATTGGGTATAAACACACTGCGGCACACACACAAAGCATCTTGTAGATAAAAAAGGGCGCAGATACTCATATACAAAGCATACACAATCATGCATGTGCATTTCCACATAAGGACCCCACACACAGTGACATAACACACGTGACATGGCTGGCATGTCAAATAATGACCCACAGATATAGTCACACTCAGGACACATACATATTCAATAGTATACACACATGCAATGATATAAACACGTATGATGTGTGCTACGCATAGAAGAGCAGACAAACACATAGTGATATTCATGTAATAAACACATTTGCTCCATACACACTCACTTATACTGACACATTCATACATGATTATAAATATACAATAGATACATGGTGGCACGTATATCTAGATACACAGATCTAAATAAAGCCATGTCATTGTCGTTACATATACTTACATGACTATGTGAGAGTGTGTCATTATGTGTTGTGTAATGTCATGTAACGGCACGCATATACATGTATTGTGACATACGTGTTGTAATTTCTACACTCGAAGTCCTCCCTCAAATACACAGAATAGCACGCACTGTGGCGAGCAGACATGTATGCAATGGCACACACGTAGAAACATGCACGCATATATACCCAATGAGACCCACAGAAACATAGGAGCACGCATACACACATACATGCTTCTGTGTACATACATAAACTAATACAACGGCCCCCTCCCACACACACTGCCATAAATATATGCCTATTCTATACGCATACCTGCAAATAATGGCATGCATATGTCCCCTGACATAAACACCAGCGACATGCGTGTAGTGGTGCACATGCTGATCTACACACTAGGGAAGTGAGGATGTCACCTCATCCCCATGAACTCCTCGGCTGTTCCGTCAGCCTGGGTGGAGCCCACACGCAGGGGCCCTGTGGTTCAGTGCTGCCGCTGCTATTCCCCAAGGGTGCCACACGAGGGCCCCCAACCTCGGCAGAGACTGGCTTGTGTGCGGTTGAACTGAGTCCCACGTTCAGAGGGGAAAGGGGCTGCCTCTCTGAGGCCCCTCCCAACACCCCTGTCTCTGGGGACCCCATCTAGGCCCCCGCCCCCACATACAAGTTGACTTGTGGGTAGGAGAGTTCCCATGTCCTTGTCCCCCAAAGCCATTTTCCCATAGCACAAAGGCCTAAGGTTAGACGGAAGATGAACTTCCTTGCCGTTTGGGGCAAAGCCAGCCCAACAGCCTGTGTTGTCTCCCCTGTTGGCGCAAGAAGGCCAGATTGCCCCCGAAATGAAGTCTGCCAGGAGGAAGCTGAAGCAATTCTCTCAGTCAGTTTCTATCACTGTCTCTGCTTCTATCTTCCTGTTTTCATTCTTTTGATTTCTCTGTCTCTCTCTCTCTCTCTCTTTGTTTCATCTCAAATCCCATTTTTTCTCTACCTGCCCCTCTTCACGGCTGGCTCTGTCTATCTGTCATACCGCCTCCTGTCTCTGTCTCTACTGGTCTTGGGCTGGGGCCGATGTGGGGAGGACCATCTGCAGCCCCCTCGCCTCAGTACAAGGAAGGCGTAGGGGCGTGTGGGGAAGAGGGGCGGGAGGCCACATGTAGCGGGTACTGGGCTGGGATCCCGTGAGGAACCTGCTCTTCCCTCTGTCCCGACCCTGCCTGCTGGTCCAGCCCACCAGTCCAGCGCCATCACCATGGAAACCAGCAGCCGACTTCCTATTGGTGGGCGGGAGAAGACAGGGAGGGGGAGGGGAGGGCTGGCTCTCCCCTGCTCATCACCCCCATTCTGAGGCTCAGCCCTCCTCTGCGCCCACCATCTCGGGGCTCCGGGACTGTAGGGGACCCTTGCAGTCCCCAGAGCTGAGGCCAGCATAGTCTCTACTATGAGGCAAGCAGCCCACCGACCCAGGCCTCCTTAGGACCAGCCGACTGCCCAGCAAGCGGGAGAGCAGCAGCAGAGAGAGGGGCAGGAGATAAAGGACCACAGCGGACGGTCGAGGATCACCCCCAGCAGCTCCCGCACACCTTAGCCAGGCTGAGGGTCGTGATGGATAGCCAGACTCACAGACGCTGACGGACACACAATGACACCGATGCACACGGCTGCACAACACTGAGCTGCTCAGACACAACCAGTGACAGCATCACACACTGCCACAGCCCTGCAATACAGACACCCACACACATACAGAAACAACTGGTAACTCCGAAACAGGCAGACGGTGACACACAGAGCCACTACCCCCAGCACACACGAGTGGGGGCACCTGTCCTCCAAACACACACAAGACAGCGCTGACCTGAACAGACAGGGCTGGAGACACACGCAAACCCTCAGCCAGGCGCTGCTGTTGGTGGCCTCTGCACATCCTCCCTGCCCCCACGGGGACACCCTCGCTCCTCCACACACCCGCGCACACACATAGCCACGAGCAAACATAGCTCGCATACCCCTAGCTTCAGCTCTGGAAGCTCGGACTCCTGCAGCCTCCTTTGTGGGTGAGGAAGAACAGCCAACCTCAGATGGAGCCTCGGTGAAGAAGCCAAGAGCTCAGAGAGGAAAGGGTCTGGCCTGGCATGACCCTCGCCAGCCCCTCCATTTGGCTGGGTGATGTCCCCCGGCCTGGGTCCTGGGGCCCCTTGGCAGTATCATGGAGCAACTGACACCTCTCCCACAGCTGGGGGACCCCAGAGCCATGGAGCCGTGGGCCCTGCCCGCCTGGCAGAACTGGACTCCAGGCCAGGGGAGCGAACCCGGAGGCACAGCCCCAAGCATTGCTGAAATCCCGGCAGCTGGGCAGGTTGGAGAGCTGAGGCCCGGGGAGAGCTCCGAGCCGGAGCCTGAGGGAGCCCAGAGCCCCGGGGCTATGGGGGGCATTGACCCTGAAGGAACCAAAACCGGGCTGAACAGCCTGGGGCACCAAGCAGCAAGCTCCAGACCCAGCTGCCCGAGGCTGGAGGACGAGGAGGTGGAGGCTCTCCCTAAGGTAAGGGAGCTGGGGAGGGCTGGGGTCTCCAAGGTGGGGCCTCTACTGGCGCCCTCCAGCCTGGGCACGATATGTAACCCCGCTGCCCACTCCTCCTCTCCTGGCCTGTCTCTGTCTGTGGGTCCTTCTCTGTGACTGTGTGTCATCCCTTCTCTGGGCAGGAATCTCAGTGGCTCCATTTTTTGCCATATGTCTGTCCTTCTGACTCTCTGCCTGTCTGTCTACATCTGGCCCTGCCCCTGCCCCTTCCCTCTGTGAGTCTTTCTTTAACAGTCTGTCTGTCTGTGTCTCCTCCTCTGAGAGTCTCTGTCCTTGGGGGCTGGAGGATCCTGGGGGAGGTGGGGGTGGTGGGGGTGTATGGTGGAATCAGAGACCAGAGGAAGCAGATTCAAGGGAGGGGGCTCAGTGCTGGGTTGAGCCAGGAAGGACAAGGTTTGGGGTAGGTGTGAGCAGCCTCCTATAGAAGATGGAGGGATCAGGGCTTTGGGGGAAGCAAGGGGCCAGAGCGGCCAGAAGGAGCCTGGAGGGGTGGGGCTGGGAGCTTGAGCTGGCATTTCCCAGGGAGAAATGGGCAGAGATGGAAAGAACTGGGGACTAGCAGAGAGGGTCTCAGGGCTAGGGGAGGCCGGTGGGGGCCCCTTCTAGGCCTCTCATGCTCCTCTCTGAAGGCCTAGGACACGGGGGAGAACCTTCTCGTCTCCATGTCTCCTTAGACCATTGGGGGGCAGGATGCTTCCATAGGAGGGCTTTGACAAGGCAGGGTGTGTTTCTGAGGTGCCGTGTCCTGTCCTTTCCCATGCCAGGGCAAGCTGAGCATGGGCTTTGGGGACAGGCCCAATCTGGAGCTGCTGAGGGCCCTGGGGGAGCTGCAGCAGCGCTGTGCCATCCTTAAGGAGGAAAATCAGATGCTGGTGAGGCTTGGAAAGAGAGTCCTGGGTCCTGCTTGGGGCTGGGGGAAGGCAGACTCAGACACCCCAGCCTTCTGCCTCAGTGCCCTCCTCATCCCATAAAGCATCCCTCCAAGTGGGGGCTGCATGGAGGTGATATGATCCCAAGATGCAGAGAGGGTGAACCCCTACTTAGAGTACCCAAGGACTCCACTGTGAGCCCAGGGCTCCAATTCAAGTCCTGGACAGTTAGGATTGGGTCTGCGGGGTGCTCCCCGCATGCCCCAATTCTGGCTGACCCCTTGTCAGAGGAAGAGCAGCTTCCCTGAGACAGAGGAGAAGGTGCGGAGGCTGAAGCGGAAGAATGCCGAGCTGGCGGTCATTGCCAAGCGTCTGGAGGAGAGGGCCCGGAAGCTGCAGGAGACTAACCTGAAGGTGGTGAGGATGGGAGGCTGCTGGATGGAGGCTGGGTGACCAGGGAGAGGGGAGCCAGGCTGGGCCTGAGGGAGTGGGGTTCGGGAGTCATGGACTCCTGGCACCCAGGAAAGCGGGAACGCAGGGGCCAAGGTGTAGAAAGGGCAAATGCTGGCTGGGCTAGGAGGCTGAGGGTTTCTGGAGTTACCGGAGCGAGGGAAGCATTGGGCGTTCCTGAACAGGCGGGGAGTTTCTGGATTACCACGTGCTGGTGCTGGCTGCAGCCTCCCGCTGAGCTCATCTTTGGGTGAAGGGCTGGTGGGGGCAGGGATGAAGACCCATGACAGTGGCAGCCCTCAATTAGCAGCAGCCTTTGGGCCTAAACTAGGATGTGGAGTTAACCCTTCCAGTCCTGTCTGAGAATTGCTGGGATGGGGTCAAGTGAGGCTAGTGGTCCCCTAAAGCCCCAGATACAGGGTAGAAGCAGGAGGCCATACTTCTAGGTTTTCATCCGAATCCCTCCGTTGGGAGGAGCTGAGGAGTGGGGAGAAGTGCCCCAGCCCTCAGATGACCGTGGGCCTTACTCCTCCTCTGGCCAGGTGAGTGCCCCTGTGCCCCGTCCTGGGGCCAGCTTGGAGTTGTGCCGGAAGGCCCTGGCCCATCAGCGAGCCCGGGACCTCAGTGAGACAGCCAGCGCCCTGCTGGCTAAGGACAAGCAGATTGCTGCCTTGCAGCGGGAGTGCAGGGAGCTGCAGGCCAGGCTCACCCTGGTTGGCAAGGTGCGAGGAGGCCCTGGTCACCCCTTCCAGTTCAGCCCTCCGCAGGGCCACCTGCCTGGCTTGCGGGATGTGGACGAGATGTTGATGAGATGCAAATGAAGCGGGAAGGTAGAAGCTGCTGGGGAGTAGGTTCCCCTGGCAACGGCCCAGGTGGGAGCGGGGAGAAGGAGCCTGAACTGAAGGGGGTGGAGCTATGAATCCCAGACCTGGGGATTTCTGTGCTCCAGGCTTCAGGCTGTATGCCAGCGGGTTTGGCTGTACGAATCCACGTATACCTCACACTTGTGTGGAGCGATGTTCACAAGGCATTTTAGCACAGTGCCGGGCACACCGTGAGTGCCCAGTAAATGAGTTACTCTGACGGTCTGCACACGGGCTCGCGGAAGCATGTGGCTGTGCACGCGTGCACCTATGGCGAGGCATGTATGCATGGGAGGCTGTGCACGTTCCCGCGCATCGGAGCCGCTCCGGCACCGTGGAGCGCGGGCTCCGCCGGGGATGGTGGGGGGCGGGCAAGGGTTAGGCCTGACTCCTCTCCGTGTCCCCCAACCAGGAGGGCCCCCAGTGGCTCCACGTGAGGGACTTCGACCGGCTGCTCCGCGAGTCCCAGCGGGAGGTGCTGCGGCTGCAGAGGCAGATCGCCCTGCGCAACCAGCAGGAGCCACCCCCGCCGTCCCGGCCCCCGGGCCCCGCTGCCCCGGCCAGAGCAGGGGCGCCCGCCCCCGGGGCCCCGGGAGAGGTGAGCTCTGGCGCCAGGGCAGGTGTGTAGGCGTCCGGGGATGGGGGTGGGGGAGGCTCTGGCATCTCTCCCTGCACAGCGCTCGGAGCCCCGAGGACTCGGTGGTGGCGTGCGCGCTCCAAGGGCTGGGGAGCTTTCCAGACCCCAGGGGGCAGGGTCGCCCGTACCTGCGCTGAGCCGGACCCGGGCGACTCGGGGTCCGCCCTCCGCAGGCCTGCGCCCCACGGGGCCCGCCCCGTCGCCCCTGCCGCGCCGCCAGTGGTACGGCCCGGCTGCAAATCCGCGGTTGCCCTGGCAGCCGCCCGGGGCCCAGCCCGCGCCGCCGCCTCCCGCCGCCGCCGCCGCCGCCGCCGCAGCGCGGGGACGCCCCCTTCAGCTCCCGCCTGGTCCTCCAGGCCCGGCCCCGGCTCCCCGGGGGTGGCGGTGCGTCCCCCTCGGCTCCAGGTACGAGCGATCTTCGCTGGGTGCTGGGCGTAGGCGGCCTCTGTCGCGAGGGCTTGCGAGCCCACTCCGGACCCCCAGAAGTTATAGGTCTGGCTCCTCTCCATCCTCTCTACTGGGTCGGCACCTAGGTTCACCTCGTTCTGGAAACAGGGGTGGGAGAAGGTGGATTCCATAGGGACCAAGGCCTCGGTGCGGGGTGGGGGTGGGGGTGGGGGTGCTTCTTGCTCAGATTTTGCCCCTCTGCTTGGCCCAGGGAGGGAGATGCGGCTCCCATCAAGGCCTGTCCTCCCCTGGAGTTTGCACAGATAAATCTGAAGTGCGACAGGGTGGGCTTGGGGGAAGCTAGGAGGAGGGTCTGGCCAGGCTTGCACTGCTCTAGGCAAAGCCCAGGTTTGGATGATCCAGAATTCCTAGCTCTGGGAGCACCGCATCCCTGGGGGCTCAGGCAGCCTCCTAGTTCTCTGCCAGTCACTGAAGGACACCCAGGACAGTTATTGAGTGCAGAGCAGGGCTGCTGTTGGAAGCTAAAAAGGGAAAGCTTTGGCCTGGATAAGGGACCCATCTCCCAGGGCACACATGGGTCTCAGGATCTCAAAGCAGTATGTCTGGAGGACACAGGGGCACAGCCTCTGCACTCCCACATCAGCTGGAGGCATGGGCAGGCAGCACCCCCTTCCCTACAGCCCCCATTCCTGGGCAGGGATCTCTTTGCTGACCGTGAGATGGCATGGGAGCCTGCCACAGACAGCCTGGGCAGAGGGGCAGGCTGCTCTGAGGCCCTGAGTTCTTGGGTGCCAGCCTCCCCACTGCCCCCTGCGTTTGCAGGCCAGGCCCCAAGAGGATGTGGAAAACCCACCCACGGGCCTAGGGGAGCCAGAGAAACAGCAGAGGGTGCAGCAGCTGGTAAGTCCCAGGTCAAGGGCTGGAGGCGACCAGTTTTGGGCAGGTCTGCCTTCTCACATGAGGAGCCCTTGGTTCTGACCCCACAGGAGTCAGAGCTCAGCAAGAAGCGAAAGAAATGCGAGAGCCTGGAGCAGGAAGCCCGGAAAAAGCAGAGGCGATGTGAGGAGCTGGTGAGCTCCCGAGGGCCTCCCCGAGGCCAGCCAGGTTGTGGGCTCCCTCTCAGCTCTGCTTTCACCCTTCTTGTCCTTCGGGGCTCTCCTGTCCTGTTTGGCGCAGGGTCCAGGTGGGGGAGGAAGACCTTGTCTGGGAGGGCAGGGTCCTCTGTGTGGGGAGAGGAGGGGTGTAGGTGCCAGACCCCCGCCCAGAGCTCCCCTGGTCTCTCAGGAACTGCAGCTGAGAGAAGCCCAGAATGAGAATGCCCGCCTCGTGGAGGAGAATTCTCGGCTCAGTGGGAGAGCCACGGAAAAAGAGCAGGTAGCGGTTCTGCCCACGGGCTGTGGGGCTGGGCTTCGCTGGGGCCCTGGTCCCTGGGCAGGGGGCTGTCTTCTGTGTCCCCTGAACTGGGCCAGAGTATGAAGGGTACTATTCCCCCTGGTGAGGGAGCTGCTGGGACGAGGCTCACACACCCAGCTCCCTGCCACTCCCCCCTCTCCAGGTGGAGTGGGAGAATGCAGAGCTGAGGGGCCAGCTCCTGGGGGTGACACAGGAGAGGGACTCAGCCCTTCGCAAGAGCCAGGGCCTGCAGAGCAAGCTGGAGAGCCTGGAGCAGGTGCTGAAGGTGAGGAGATTGCATAGGTGGGGGGAGGGTCTTGGTCCCTGATGCAAGGAGAAAGTGGGACGGTAGAACGTGCCCTATGTGGGGCACTGGGGTCTGAGCCCCAGTCCTGGCACCACCAGCCTTGCCCCTCTCTGGCCTCAGTTTCCTTCTTAACAGAAGGCATCTGGAACACATGGTGTCCAGAGCTCCCACACCTTAGATCTACAGAAATGGTGGAGCCGGGCTCTGGCCTTGACCCAAGGTCTTGTGTTTTAGCACATGCGGGAGGTGGCCCAGCGGAGGCAGCAGCTCGAGGTGGAGCATGAGCAGGCTCGGATCAGCCTGCAGGAGAAGCAGGAGGAGGTCCGGAGGCTGCAGCAGGTGGGGGCAGGGGTGAGGGAAGGGTGGTAGGCTGCTGGACTCCTCAGTCAGCTGCTCATCCAGTGAGCACTTACTGAGCACCCACTGAGTGCTAGGCTTTGTGCTAGGCACTGGCGACAGCGGTGGGGAAAGATCAGGTCCCAGGCCAACCAGCAAATAAGCAGATATGCAAGTGAGGCAACCCCAGTCACTGACGGGCCCTGGTGGGGGGAAGTGAGCAGGGTGGTGTGACGGAGTGACTAGGGTGGGGCCAGGGGCCACTTTAGAGAGGTGGGCAGGGAAGGCCTCTAATACGTTAAGGGTGTGAAGGAGCCGGCTGAAGAGCACTCCAGGTAGGAGAATTGAAGCGCAAATGCCCTGTGGCAGGAAGAGCACGGGGGTCCAGACCAGTTGGCTAGATTATAATAGGTTAGAGAACAGCAGGAATAGGCAAGAGCCAGATCTTGTCGGGCCTTAAAGAAGAGTGGGTATTTTGTTCTCTGAGGGGTTGGAAACTGTTGGAAGGTCCCAAGCAGGGGAGTAGCGTGATCTGATTAATCATTTTAGAAGATCACATGAGCAGCACTGTGGAGGGTGGATTGGGGGAGTGGGTGAGGAGGCAGGTGGTCAGGTGTTGGGGCTGCTGCAGTTCAGGAGGGAGATGACGGCCGTCTGGATGAGGGTGCAGGCGATGCAGGTGGAAACAAGTGGAAGGATTTGAAGTATATTTTAGAGACGGAATTGACAAAACTCCATAGGATTCTAGTGGAGCTCCTGCTTCTTTTAGCCATTTGCTGAGTAAACCCTAATGGATTGTGGGGCTCTTCACTCTCTAGGCGGTGATGGATGAAGGGGCAACAGGTGTGAGAGTTAGGGAGTCCTGAGTTCTGAGCCCTGTCTTGGCTAAGTTTGGGTTATGTGTTAAACATACAAGTGGACACTTCAAAGACAGTTGGATCTATGGGTTTGGAGTCATGGGGAAGTTGGTCATGGAGATAGGGTTCGGAGTCATCAGTGTGTCCAGTCGTGTGACTAGATGGGACTCCTTGGGAGAGCAAAGAGTGTAAAGTGCCCTGTGCCCGTCCCTGTGCCCTGTAGCACCCTAACACTCAAAAGGGGCAAAAGAAAGGGAGCAGGTGAAGGAGGCTGAGAAGGAGCGTCCCAAGAGGTAGGAGGGAAACCCAGAGGGTGGATGTCCCAGAAAGAGAGAAACAGTATCAGACGTGCCTCTCCTTGACACCGTTACCTTCTGGCCTAAGGTATGGTTCTGGGGTGGGATCTGGGAGGGAGGAGCCCTCAGCCTCCCCCTTCCCAGCTCCCCTTTCCTTTTCTTCCCTTGCTTTGCCCTTACGGCTCCCCCCTCCCATCCATCTCCCTCTCTCTCCTCCCCTGTTACTCACCTTTCCTCTCCAACTTTTGCCTCCTCCTACCTGTAGGCCCAGGCAGAAGCCAAGAGGGAACATGAAGGGGCTGTGCAGCTGCTGGAGGTAGGGTCCTTGGAAGTGGCCACCAGCAACACCAGTTTGGGGAGAAGGCAGGGACGTTCAGAGAGGGCTGGAATGGACTGTGTGGGTGTGGAGGGTGTGGGGTTAAGGAAGGGCCCTTAGGTGCTCCAGAGCCTCGGGAATCCCTTCCACTATTGGCCTACTTCTTAGGCAGGGGCACAGCTGGGCAGGGGCTCCTGGGTCTGGTGGCATCAGCCCCCACTACCCCCCACCCCCAGAGGCTGCCTTCACCTGAAATACCCTTCCATTTAGGAACTGCTCAGTCAGTCCAGGGAGCCGACCAGGTGGTGTCCACTTGGGCCCTTGCTCCCTCTCTGCGCAGTGACCCGCAGGGTGAAGGGTTCTAACCTGTCCTCTTTGCTTTCCTTTCCTGCCACAGTCGACCCTGGATTCCATGCAGGTACAGCCTCCTGACCCTCCACCTCCCTGGGTTGTCCCCTCCCATGCACCTGTCCAGGCTGCCTGAGCTGGGTCTCCTGCCTCAGGGCCCAGTGGTCCCAGCTCTCATGTGGAACAGAGGAGGGTGTAGCAGACCCAAGAACCTGTAGAAGGACTGGCATTCCTGCGGGACGTGTGGGCCACCTCCTCGGCCCAGAGCTGCCACAGTGCCTGGCAGATGCGGGGCCGACCCTCCTCTAAAACATAGCCGCTCAGACCATGAGGAAGTTCCTCACCAGTCTAACCCGTGACCCTCTTGATATTGGCCAGGAGAGAGTCCCAAATGTTGGGACTTTTCTGATACTTGAGAAAAATTCTTGAGAATTGGCTCCTTCCTGCCATAAAGATGTCCCTAGCTCCTGTGCAGGATCTCTCTTGAGGGTGGGGATTTGGGTCACTGACTGAGAGGGTGACAAGCAGCAGAGCCAAAGAAACTCCTGAGGAGATACTGGCAGTGGAGCCGGGAGTGGGAGCCATTCCTTTTGGCCCGGAAGCAACAGGAAGGAGCGAGTGCCACTGCCTGGGGTGTGAGGGTGTGCTGAGTGGGGGGTGGGTTTAGCCCTTCTCGGGAGGGTTGGGAGTGAAGCCCGCCCACAGCTCTGGTGTTTCACCCCCAGCTCAGACACTGTTAAGGCAGTGGGGCAGCCAGGTGAGGGCTGGTGCCCAGGCCTAGGGCTGGGTGGGTGGAAGCTGAAGCCTGGTGTGGGGGCTCAGGATGAACTGGGCAGCTTTGCTGGGCCTGGTGGCTTATGGGAGGTCTTGGCCCAGGTCCGGGTTCGAGAGCTGGAAGAGCAGTGCCGCAGCCAAACAGAGCGCTTCAGCCTCCTGGCACAGGAGCTCCAGGCCTTCCGCCTGCACCCTGGCCCCTTGGATCTACTCACCTCTGCCTTGGGCTACAGTACCCTTGGGGACCACCCACCACCCCCCTGCTGCTGCTCTACCCCCCACCCCTGCCGTGGGTCTGGCCCCAAAGGTAAGTGGACCCCAGTGACATTTTGTCTGGAATGCTTTTGCATAGAGCAGAGACTTCAGGGTCAGAGAAAGCGCACAACTCACCCAAAGTCACACGGCAAGTTAGGGCCAGGCTGGAATAAGGCTCTGATGGGGGAGAAATGAGATCACAAGAGTGGCTCTCCTGGAGTCTGGCCAGGCATCTCAACCACTGCTCCTCTCCTTCAGCAAGACCTGTGTGGTTATGGCTGGGAATTGGACACTAGGAATCAGCAGCCAGCAGTAAGGGTTTGTAAAGAGCTGGGCTGGGCATCAGTCAGATCCGGAATCCCCAGCCCCTCTCACTTAACAGCCCATGTGATTTTGAGTGTGCTGCTAAACCCGTGAGCTCTGGTTTCCTAAGCTGTAAGATGGGAATAATTCAGTGCACTTCATTGACCTGCTCTGAGGATCATGCGAAATAATGTATGTAAATCACTTCCACCTCTACTTAGTAAGTTTTCCTCAAATATTTCCCTCTTGTAAGGAAACGTGGCTATGGAGGGCCTGACCCCATATCCAAGCAGCCACCCCCGCCCTTGCTCCCTGGTCCCTCCTCAGGTCACAGATCCCATGTGCCATCTTCTGTTTAGACCTTGACCTCCCTCCGGGCTCTCCTGGGCGCTGCACCCCAAAGTCTTCTGAGCCTGTCCCTGCAACCGTTGTCGGGGTCCCTCGAAGGACGGCCAAGAAGGCAGAGTCCCTCTCCAACTCCTCTCGCTCTGAATCCGTCCACAACAGCCCCAAGTCATGCCCCACACCCGAGGTCAGTGCTGGGGAGGGGCCTGGGGTTGGCCCTATTCTCCTCTGGGGTCCCCAGGGGTTGGGTGGCTGCTGGGCCTTGTGGGGACCCAAGTTGGGAAGTGGAGCCAGGCCCTGGGAGAGAAGGGCCTGCAGATTCCTCTTTATGGGCCAGGAGCTCGGGTGGAGGCTGCCCTGCTCTCCAGGGCTCACCTGCCGGCCCTACTCTGGGCCGCCCAGCCCCACCCCTCTGGGGCTCACAGAGGCCCTGGAGTCCTGAGCCGGATGGAGGGAAACACTTGGGCGCCAGGATCCATATAATGAGACTGTTCATGTGAGTGTCTGTAGCAGAAGCAGATGGTTGTGTGAGAAAGAACACGGGTTCTGGGATTCAGATCCCAGCTCTGTTTTAGGCAAGCAAGTGTCTGACTCTTTCTGGGCTTTGGCTTCCTTGTCTGGATTTTGGAGCTAATAGGACCTGCCTTGAAATGTTGTCGTGAGGGTTACATGAAAAGATAAAAGGAAGAGCACTACTGCAGGACGCGCAGTAGGTGCTTAACATGTGGCCGCTATTATTATTACCAAGTGCTTGATCACCTTGTCCCTCTCTCTACTTCTTCCTAAACCTCAGAAATCCGAGGGGGCAAGGCAGGAGCAGCCCTGCTGACCGGGGTTGGGGAAAGCGGTGGAACCCAGCCCCAACCTCTGCTGCCCCCTTGTGGGATGGAACGATGGTGCGGGCTTTGGCTGTGCCGTGGAGGGGCTGCGCTGTCTGCCCCCAGGGTGCCCCCCTTACAGGGGCTTCTCAGGACCTTCTGCCTCCTGACTTCCAGCTCTTCACAGTCGGAGTGCTTTGCTGTGTTTTTCCCTTAAAGAGACAAACTGCCGTTGGACACCCACTGTGCATCAGAGTGGTTGGCTTCCTCTTCAGTGGGGAACGTGGTCATATTTACTGGGATGGTACAGTAGAGGTCAGGGCTCAGGAGAGATCCAGGTTATACTCACTCCCCTTTGCCAGGGCAGCTTGGCTCTGCCAGGATCTGCTGGCTTGGGTGCTGCTTTAGAAAACACGGAGGCTCATTGCTGCTGGCCTTACCCAGCATGTGCTGTCTTTCCCTTCTCAAAGTAGTAGGTCCTCTGGCTCATTCTGGAAACCTGCCTGTTTTGCCATTGGCCCTGGAGCCTGGAGAGGACTGGCCCTTTCTGTTTGCCTGCAGGTGGACACAGCCAGTGAGGTGGAGGAGCTGGAGGCAGACAGTGTCTCCCTGCTCCCAGCAGCACCGGAGGGCAGCCGCGGAGGAGCCAGGATCCAGGTGTTCCTAGCACGCTATAGGTGGGACCCTCCCCTCGGCCCCCATTTCCCTAGTGTTTGGGGTGTATGGGAGGAGGGGCTGGGTGAAGATAGAGGCTTCTGGAGGTGGTGGGCGTCGTTCAGGGATCCCAGTTGGACATGTCCTCTTTGCCCAGTTGGGCCAGGTGGGCACAGTTAGCGCTCTACTTGGCTGACGGTGAAAAACCAAGTCTCCATAAAGGCCTAGTACAGCGGGAGAGAGGAGACGGGATGTGGGGGTAAGATGTGGGTCGCTGTCCTCTTCCTCCTCTGCACCTCCTTCAACAGCTACAACCCCTTCGAGGGCCCCAATGAGAACCCAGAGGCAGAGCTTCCGCTTACTGCTGGCGAGTACATCTACATCTATGGCAACATGGACGAGGATGGCTTTTTTGAAGGTAGGAAGGTGGCAGGGTTATTCTGTCCATCCCCCTGCTTTTGAGCCCCTCTTCACAAAGACCTCCACCCACCCACACGGTCTCCCTGGCATGCTCAAGCCACCAGGACGTTTCAGACTCAGCGAAAAGGCATATAGAGACCTGGCAGCCCACACAGAAGGAGTCTAGAAAAGGGAGCCACTGTCTGACTGCAGACCTACCCCAAGCAGGGCAGGGCAGTGCCTGCCACAGTCCAGATGATGAATGGGGTCACAGGGAATTTTGGCTGAATTTGCTTTTGGCTTCCAGACAGGGCATGGCAGTGCTTAACACTAGTGACCTTGAAGTTGGGCATGTAGCAAAGATCTGAAGCTGGACTCCAGCTGGGTGTGGGGGAGGGAGAACTAGGGCCCAGAGCCCAGGAAAGGGTGTCAGTGAGTAGTCAGCAGGTGTCAGGGCCCAGGCAGGGTGTGGGCTTCAGGGCAGTGCTCCAGGGCCTGTGGGAAACTCAGACACCTGAACAGAAGCCCCATTACTGAGACTGGGCAATAGGGTGGGGCCTGCCAAAGAAATGGTCTTGGGAGACCCAGGTTGGCCCTGGCCAGATAGCGGGGAGAACGGCCCTGGGCTGAGACTGGGTTGCGGTGTAGGCAGGGCAGGGTGAGGGCCATAACCGGGGGCGGGGATTGAGGAAAGAGGTTAGATCTGAATCCGTAACACCCAAAGCTTTGGGTTTGAAAGGCCAGGTCTTCAGTGCCCACTCAGCATGCCTTCCCCGGGCCCTGCATCTGTTCTTTGAGTAGCTGCTGTGTGAACTGTGGGGGAAGAGCTAAACTCCTCAGAGGGATGGGTGACCGAAAGTGGGATTAAATATTTCCCAGAAAATGACTTTTTAAATGAAAAAAACAAAAACAAAAACCCAGAAGCCAACAACTTTTCTTGGAGGGGGGCAGCAGGAACACAAATGTTCACTAAGCACAAATGATTAGAATTTGAACTATATGATCTGGGATAGGTTTAAAGGCTCATGGAGACAACAGGGGCTGGGATGCCATGTTCGTCATCACACTTAGCTAAGCAACTGCTTCTTCTATGACTGGTCCTGCCTGGACTGCTGTCGGTGGTTCAAGCTTCGGGAATGTGTGCCTGCCTCTGACTAGGGCTCCAGCGCCAGACCATCAGGGCGGTAGATGTGCTTAGCGTGGAGGCTCCTACCTTCTTAAGTGTTAGTGCTGACATTAATATTCTCAGGCTCCCATAACAAATTACCAATAGAAATGTATTCTGTGACACCTCTGGAGGCCAGAAGTTTGAAATCAAGGTGTCGGGAGGGCCACACTCCCTCTGGAGGCCCTAGGGGAGATTCTGTTCCCTGTCCCTTTCAGCTCCTGGTGGTTCCAGGTGTTTCTTGGCTTGTGACCACGTCACTCCAGTCTCTGCCTCTGTAGTTACGTTACCTCCTCCTTCTCTTCTCTCAGTGTCTCTCCCTGTGTGACTCTTATAAGGACACTTGTCATTTGATTTAGGACCCATCCATATAATCTGGAATGATCTCATCTCAGGCCCCTTAACTTAATTACATCCGCAAAGATGCTTTTTCCAAATAAGGCCACACTCACAGGATCCATGGGTTAGGATGTGGACATACTTTTGGAAGGTCACCGTTTGATCCACTACAAGTGCTTATATTCTCTAATGTATTGAAAATCACTATTGTTTCTTCAAGTTTCCATGCTTTCCCCCCACTCCTAGCATAAGCAGAGAGCGAGGGTGTTGGGGAAGCTGGAAGTCCCCCCACTGCAGCTCAGACCTGTCTTCCTCTTCAGCACCCTCTTTCTTAAACCCTGGCCTCTGCTTTCCCTTCCTCCTAATAAGGCATAGCAGCCATTGGCTCATCTGTCCCCTGGGAATCCTTTCCCTTCTCCCAAATCAGCAGTGACAGGGCATGCTGTGTGCCCACTTTCTTCCTTCCTTGACATCCCTCTGTTGTCATGTGTTCAGGGGAACTGGAACTTACCTTTGGTCAGCGCCTGGACTGACCACCAGTCATGTTCCTAGACACAGGCTCGCTATGGGTCCTCATCCCTTCTAGAACCATATGGGAATCTGTTCTCTGGCACTTAGGCCTCTTGTGGCTGAAGAGTCCTTCCCTCACCGTGATCAGGTGGTGCTTTCCTCTCCCTTTGAGGATGTCTGTTTTCCACAAAGGGAAGTTCAAGGGCGCCCCTGTCCCTACTACTCAGGCCCTTGGAGTTTGAAAGTTTTCAAATGTACAGAAAAATGAAAGAGTAATACAGCGAATACCTATATACTCACCACCTACGTTCAACAGTTGTTAACATCCTGCCATATTTGCTTTTTCCATCTGTAGGTTAAAAATGAAAAGTGATGTAAAAGAGAGTTGTAGACATCATGACATTTTGCCTAGCCCTTCTTCAGCATGCATCTCCTCAGAACATGGTTCTCGGAGAGCCTTGTGGTGCTAGCACCTGGGAGCTTGTTAGAAATGCAGACTCGCAGCCCCACCCAGACCTAACTAAATTAGAATCTGCATTTTAACAAATCTTGAGGCGATTCATATGCACATTAACATTTAAGAAGCGCTGTCCTAGATCACCACAGTACTGTTATTACACCTACGAATATTAGCAATGACTCCTCTACTGCAGATGTTGAGTGTTCTTGCCTTTTAAAAGTGCTCACAGATAAAATGTTGGTTTGGATCAAATGCTTAAGATCACCCACTAACCGTTGCTAAAATGCATTTATTGGACTGGTTTTTCTCTACCTCCTCTCTGTCTTCCCCTTCCCTGCCCTCCCTCTGCCAGGGGAGCTCATGGATGGCCGAAGGGGCCTGGTCCCTTCCAATTTTGTAGAGCGTGTGTCCGACGATGACCTCCTGACCTCCCTCCCTCCGGAGCTGGCCGATTTGTCCCACAGCTCAGGCCCCGAACTCAGTTTCCTGAGTGCAGGCGGGGGTGGCAGCAGTAGCGGGGGCCAGAGCAGCGGGGGACGCAGCCAGCCCAGACCTGAGGACGAGGCTGCGGGGGACGAGCTCAGTCTGAGCCCCCAGCCTGAGGGCCTGGGCGGGCCCCCTGCTGTGCCTTACCCACGGGGTCTGGTGGTCCTCAGGCAGCTGGCCCACAGTGTGGTGCTGGCCTGGGAGCCGCCTCCTGAGCGAGTGGAGTTACGCGGCTACCATATCTGCGTGAACGGGGAGCTGCGTCAGGCCCTGGGGCCGGGGGTGCCCCCCAAGGCTGTGCTCGAGAACCTGGACCTGCGGGCCGGGCCCCTCCGTGTTTCTGTGCAGGCCCTGACCAGCCAGGGCAGCTCCGACCCTCTGCGCTGTTGCTTGGTGGTGGGTACCCGGGCCGGGGTGGTACCTAGCCAGCTGCGGGTCCATCGACTGACAGCCACGTCTGCTGAGATCACCTGGGTGCCCGGCAATAGCAACTTGGCCCATGCCGTCTACCTCAATGGGGAAGAGTGCCCCCCTGCCCGCCCCAGCACCTACTGGGCCACCTTCTGTCACCTGCGGCCTGGTACTCTCTATCAGGCCCGAGTGGAGGCTCAGCTCCCACCTCGAGAGTCCTGGGAACCAGGCTGGGAAAAGCCGGAGCAGCGGGCTGCCACCCTGCAGTTCACCACACTCCCAGCAGGTATGCAGGCTTGCTTGGGCTTTGACGCTCTGTAATACTCAGAAGGCCAGACCAGGGGAAGTGCATTTTCAGGGAAGTGGGAAACGAGGCTGGTGCCTCTGCAAGTGAGTGTCCTGCATACCTGGGTCTGGTACCGTCCCCCCCTCAGGCCCACCTGATGCCCCCCTGGATGTGCAGATTGAGCCGGGACCCTCCCCTGGAATCTTGATCATCAGCTGGCTCCCAGTAACAATTGATGCTGCTGGCACTTCCAATGGCGTCCGGGTCACGGGCTATGCCATCTATGCTGATGGGCAAAAGGTATGGCCTGGGGACTCTGGGTCTCTCCTTGGGATATGGGTCTCTCCTTGCCGTGCTCAGAGACCTCATCTCCCCAACCTGGCACAGAGATGCCCTGCTGCTGGCATTTGGGCACTGGGTGCCCATTTGGGCAAGCAGATAGGTCGAGGGCATGGGCTTTGAGAGCAGACGACTGTGATTCAAACACCAGGCCACCACTGAAGCCCTGTGGCCAGGAGGATTAAGTGAGATAAGACATGCCAAGGCCTTAGTGTGCTGCCTGGCATCATGCTGACTGCCGTTGCTAACCATCATCGTGTCTTCAACTCAGCCACCTCCACCTCTACCCTCTACCTGCAGATCATGGAGGTGGCGTCACCCACGGCAGGCAGCGTGCTGGTGGAGCTGTCCCAGCTGCAGCTGATGCAAGTGTGCCGTGAGGTGGCTGTGCGCACCATGTCACCCCACGGCGAGTCAGCTGACTCCATTCCAGCTCCTGTCCCCCCAGCCCTAGTGGCGGCCTGCCTACCAGCCACGGTCTCTTGCCCCTCACCGCGGCCGGGCTCGGAAGCCAGACCACCCCTTGCTCCAGCCTCCCCGGGGCCTGGAGACCCCAGCTCTCCCCTCCGGCGCCCTGACCCCCATGGAACTCGAGAGCCCCCCGGTGCCCCCCCAGCAAGCCCTCCCAGAGAGGCAGCAAAAGGATCCCCCGAGGAGCCCCCAGCACCTTGCTCCCAGGTACCCTGCTGGGGAGAGGGGGAACAGGTGGAGGCTGGGACAGAGGCTGAGGGCTTGGGCCCTTCCTCAGTACCCACCATTCCAGGAGGAGGCTGGGGCAGCTGTGCTGGGCACCTCAGAGGACGGGAGGGCCAGTGAGCCGGCTGTGGGAGAGAGAGCTCCTGACCCTGCAGCTTCACCGCTGGCCCAGGAAGAGGCCCTTCTGGCACCCTGCTCCACCCAAGGAGCTCTCGCCCAGCGGGTGCCCTGTGCTGAGGCCTGCCGAGGAGGAGAGGCAGGGTCTGGGCTGAGGCCCAAGGCTGAGGTACGGAGCTGGGGACACACTGGGCCACCCAGAGAATTGGGGCCTGCCTCCCTGCCTCTGCCAGCCAAAATCTGGGTATCCTCTCCATCTAGTTTCTGTTCTGGTGTGTGCTCCGTGTCTGCTTCTTTGTCACTTTGTCTTCCCAGATTCCTCTTTTCCTTTTGGCTACTATCCTCTTCCCCCCACCCCCACCCTTGTGCACACCCCCCATTTGGGACATGACTCTCTCTCCCTCTGCCAAGGGACCCCTGTCATTCCAGCTAGGGCTGATCCTACTGGAGCCCCCTATGCCTCCTCAAACCCTTCCCTCTGTCTTCCTTTGTCTCACCTCTTGCAGAGGGAGGACACGGCAGAGCTCGGGGTCCGTCTGGTGAACTCCCTTGTGGACCATGGCCGCAATTCAGATCTCTCAGACATCCAAGAGGAGGAGGAGGACGAGGAGGAGGAGGAAGAGGACCTGAGTTCCAGGACTTGCTCTTTCCAGAAGCAGGTTGTTGGCAACAGCATCGGGGAGAATGGGGCCAAGGTAACGGGGTGAGGATGGGCTCGTGGGCCCTAGACCTCTGGTTCTCGGGTCTCTGTCCTTCGTGTCAGCAGCTGCTCCAACCACCACTGAGTGCCAGCAACATTCTAGGTGTGTGGCCTGGGCCCTGTCCCAAGCAGTAGATAGGAAGTTACTCAGGATTCTGCCCTCCTGGGAAGAAAGGAGAGGCTGAGGAGCCCTCTTCTGCCCCTTCTCCTGCTCCAGCCTGCCACATGCGGCACCCTGGTCTCCTGAGATCCTTTCTGGGAGCCTCTGGGGAGGGGTGGGGAGGCCTCCCTGCTGTCACAGGTGTGGTCTGCTCCCTGCTGCTCCTGTCCCTCGGGCCCCAACATCTGTGCAGCCTGTTCCTGGGGTGTGTTCTCTAATTCCTCCTCTGGCTGTGCTCTGGACTTGCTGTGTGGCTTTGGGCCAGCCCCCTCTCTGGTCTTTCCTCTTGTAGGAAGCTGAGGGAGGGCTGTGGGGTTGCATGGAACCCCTCCCCTCATTTGAGGACAAAGGTCACAGCTGTCTCCTCTTCCCACGGACCTCTCTTCCCCACTGCCCTTCCCCCCAGCCCCAGCCTGACCCCTTCTGTGAGACCGACAGCGACGAGGAGATCTTGGAGCAGATCCTGGAGCTGCCCCTCCAGCAGTTCTGCAGCAAGAAGCTTTTTAGCATCCCTGAAGAGGAAGAAGAGGAGGACGAGGAAGATGAGGGGGAGGATGAGGAAGACGAGGAGAGGCCAGGGGCAGGCTGTTCTTCTCGAGACCCCGGCCCACCTGAGTCTGCATTGCTGGGGCTGGGCTGTGACAGTGGTCAGCCTCGAGGACCTGGCCTGTGTCCCTTGTCTCCAGAGCCCTGCAGGGGTGGGGACCGCCTGGAAGACATACCCGGACTAGTTGGTGGAAGCATCCGGAGGAAAGGAAGTGGCTCCCCTGAGAAGCCCCCAAACCGCAGGCGGTCCCCAGATCCCCGTGAACACTGCAGCCGACTTCTCAGCAACGGCGGGCCCCAGGCCTCCGGACGACCGGGCCCCACACGGGAGAGGGGCAGCCCCGCTGTGGGCGAGGGGACCAAGGGTGTGCCAGAGGCTGGTGGGAGAGGGCGGCCGGCCCCTTCCCGGAGATGCTCCCGTGGCCGGGCTCCAGAATCTAGCCTGGCCGGCTGCTTCTCCCCCAAGTGCTTGGAAATCAGCATTGAATATGATTCTGAGGACGAGCAAGAGGCAGGCAGCGGTGGCATCAGCATCACCAGCTCCTGCTACCCTGGAGATGGGGAGGCCTGGGGCACGGCCCCCATAGGAAGGTCCAGGGGGCCTCTGAAGGCCAATTCAGGCCCCACCCCCTACCCACGCCTTTCGGCCTGGGAGAAGGGGGAGCCAGAGCGGAGAGGCCGCAGTGCGACTGGCAGAGCCAAGGAGCCACCCTCCCGGGTCCGTGCCCACTGCCCACCCTGGCAGCCCCCTGCCTGCTGCCGCCTGGTGGCCCTGCTTGCTGCCCACCAGCCACTCCCATTCCACACTGCCGCCTCCATCCGCAGAGGTGGGGCTGGGCCTCTGGGCTCCCTCACCCGCCTCCTCCCACCCGCATTCCACTGCTTTGCTGCTTCTGCCTGTCGGAACTGGGATGCACAATATTCTGTTACCGCTAGTCGCCAATTGCCGCCAGCCAGCCCCCTGCCTCTGGGCAGGGTGGCCCTGTGCTTAGCTTAGTTACGTCTTCAGGACACTGACGGTGATGTCCAGCATCACCCGACCCCAATGCTGAGAAGAGGCCCTCCTCTCCCATGCTCCTCGGCCAGCTCTGAGACCCTCCCTCTTCTGCACTCACCAACAAGGGTGGCCGGAGCCGGGGTCTCCCCTTCCACCCTTCCTCCCCCCGTGGGGGTGTCTGATGTCTCCGAGAGATTGGGCCCAGGCTCCAGGAGAGGAATGTTGTGTCCCGGCTCTGCTGTGCTGCTTATGCTGACGGGGCAGAGCTGGGGAGCGCGTGTGGGGTCCTGCCCCTGCTGATGCCCCACCAGCGGCTGGTGTGTCACTTCTGCTCTCTGCTGCGCTCTCTTTGCAGGCAACAGAGACTGGGGAGCCCAGAGGGCAGGACAGCTCTGGGCGGAGGGGCCCCCTGCGGAGAGGGGCCCAGGCCCCCAGGACGGGCGGTACCGAGTTGGGTGAGCACCCGAGGGGGGCTGGGTGAGGCCGAAGAGGCCTTTCCTGACCTAACCCTTTGGTGAGACCTTACTGTCATCGCTCTTTCCACAGCCTCTCTGAGGAACCCCCCGGCAGAAGCGCCGGTTTACCAGGACCTACCTGTCAGGGCCTTTTTGGCTCTGTTTGACTATGACCCGGTGTCAATGTCACCCAACCCTGACGCTGGGGAAGAGGAGCTCCCCTTCCGGGAGGGCCAGATCCTGAAGGTGACTGACTGATTGTCCAGGTCCCCCACCCTCTCTCCTCTCCTGTACTGGAGGTGTCCTAGCCTTCACAGGGGAGACCACAGCTTCCAGAGCCAGAGTCCTGACTCTGACACTTGCAGCTGTGTAACGTTGAGTAGATGCGCTAGCTGCTTTGGACCTTAGTTTCCTCAGTGGTAAAATGGGGCTGATGTTCATGTCCACCTCCCGAAGATGGCTGAGGATTAGGTTCAGGGCATGTGGGTTACTTCAGTGGCCCGGGCACACCGCACAGTGTAACTGCTCCTGGTAACGTTACAGTTTTCACTGAGTCTCCAAGTATTTACTCCAGGCTTTTTGCTGCTGTTCAGAGGTTACAGAGATCTAGCCTGGGGTGGGCTGGGGGGATGGACGTGCAGGCAGTGAGTGATGCTGTATGAATCCTTATTCTTGGCTGTTTCCCCCTGTTTCCTGTTTCACGACCCACAGAAGGTAGAGCATTCTTCTTCAATTCTGAGTGTGGTGCTGTGGGGCTCAGGGCCTTGGAGCCAGGGAGCAAGCCGTATTGGCCTCTTGAGATGACTGGTCTTTGCCTGCAGGTGTTTGGGGACAAGGATGCCGATGGCTTCTACCGCGGTGAAGGTGGGGGTCGGACAGGCTACATCCCCTGCAACATGGTGGCTGAGGTGGCTGTGGACAGTCCCACAGAGAGACAGCAGCTGCTCCAGCGGGGTTATTTGTCCCCAGATATTCTCACTGAAGGCTCAGGTATGTCCTGCTGCTGTCCCTTACCTACCTCCCACCACCCCAGCTCCAACTCAGTCCCTCCTGAGCCATCTGTATGTCCAGGGTGGCCAGGGAACATCATTTATCCGGAGTCTAGCAGAACCTGTAGAGCCTTGTAGAGACCAGTGTGGCCAGTGTGGCCACAGCAGTTGGCTTGCCACGTGGAACGGGGGTCTGTTGCAGAGGGGATGGGCCATGAAGTTTGGGTCCTTGAGGTCTAGGATGGGAGAGGAAAGCCCTTTAGAAACTTGAGCACAAGAACCCTGGCACAGTCCAAAGAGGAGACTCCAGAGACACTATTCTGTCCCCCTCCCTTGCCTCAGTTTCTCTCTTACATATACTTGCCTTTCTGGATCAGGGAATGGTCCCTTTGTGTACTCTACAGCCCGCACAGCTGGGCCTCCCCCCAAGCCCCGCCGCTCCAAGAAAGGTGGGTGAGACCCCCTTCTCCCTCGGGGTCTGTGAGGATGAGTGGGGGTGGGGAGCACTGCTTGGCTTTCTGGGGAGACATGAGTGGGGTTTTGAGCAGGTAAAGGGAATTAGGGCAGACCTTCATCCACATCCATTCCCTCCACTGGGGAGCGTCCTTTTAATGGGGACGGGGAGTGGTTTGCCGAGGCCTCTGCTCCAAAAAGCACCTGACTGTAAATTCTGTGCAGCCTGGAGCAAGTCCTTGACCTTTTCTGGGTCTTAGTTTACTACCAAATCCAAAGGGCTGGGCTCTGTTCCCTGAACATCTTTTCTCCTGTATCCCCTGCGTGAGACCGAGCATCCTGCCTGCCCTGCACCACCCCCAGCCTGGGATGAGGAGGGAAGTGAGGGGCAGGGCTCACCTGCACATTCTCTCCACAGCTGAGGCAGAAGGCTCTGCCCAACCCTGTGCAGGTAGGGGCCATTCCTATGCAGGGGAGACTGGGGAGAGGTGGTGTTGGGTGGCCCCTCTGGGCTCTCTCCAAGGGCTGCAGTTAGTGGAGAGGTAGTGAATAGGGGCTCAGCAGTGTGGAGGATGGTATGGTGTAGGGGGTCCAGAGAGTCCCCAGTCCTCTCCCCCTTCTCCTGCAGGCCGCCCCCAGCAGGTCTCCTCTGCCAGCTTGAAATGCTCCCGTTCCATGGTGGCTGCATTTGACTACAACCCTCGGGAGAGCTCCCCCAACATGGATGTGGAGGTGAGGACCCCCACAGACAGTCCAGCCAAGGGGGTGGTGCACGGCCTCCCCAGGGCTGACGTCGGCCTCTTGGGTTTTCCACAGGCAGAGCTGCCCTTCCGGGCAGGCGACATCATTACTGTGTTCGGTGACATGGACGATGATGGTTTCTACTATGTGAGAACATGGCGGGGAGGCGGGGAGTTGCTATATATACCCCCTTCACCAGCCCTTCCAGGGAGGGCTCTACCAGAGCCAGGGACAGGGATGAGCAAGGGTTCCTGAAGGAAAACTGGAGGAATGGACCAGGCATTGACATGGACCAGGCCATGACAGTGATGTTGACCTCAGACTGTTCCCCCAGGGGCTCCAGGGCTGAGGGGGTGGGGCTGAGGCCTCTTTCCTAGTCTGAGCCTCATCAGCATCTCTTCCCCAGGGGGAGCTCAATGGACAGAGGGGCTTGGTTCCATCCAACTTCCTGGAGGGCCCTGGACCTGAGGCGGGCAGCTCAGACAGGGAGCCTGGGACATCCCAGGCCGAGAGTCAGGTCAGTGAAGAGCTGGGCTCCCAGCTCAGGAGTTGGGGCTGTACCCTGCCAGAGTGGTGGTGGGGGCTCAGACAGTGTTGTGGGAGGGGAGCAGTTGGCTATAATCTGGGGGAGCACTGTGCAGGGTGAGGCTTCGAGGGAGAGCCCTGCCAGGGCCAGCTCCCTCCCAGTATGTGCCGCTCTCTGCAGAGGAATGACGGCTGTGACCCTGATCCCAGGTCCATCTCTCCCAGCTACCCGCGCCCCGCGGGCTGATGTTGGTGAGGGGCCTTGTGAAAAAGGACCCCTCTAGCCCTCACACCTGTAACTAGTCATAGCCCGGGTTTCAGGGAACCTCCTACCCTGTCTCCCAGGTGTCTTTTAAAGCCAGTTGCCCAGCAAGGCCCAGCAAGCTTCCTGGGTCCTTGTTCTTAGAGCTTGCTTCTCCTTGGGGTGGGTGGAATACAGCTGAGTTAACAGCCTGACGGCGCAGGGAGAGGGGATGGGTCCTGGCCCCAGTGGGAAACCCTGGGCATCTGTCCGTAATATTTACAGAAGCAAAGGCTGTGCAAAGCAGGACCAGTTCCTGTGAGCTGAGTGACCTGGTGACTGGGCAGGGAGTATGTGAGTCAGTCCATAACCCAACTCCTCTCTTTGTTCCCTGTTCTTCAGAGAATGAGGAGGAGA
Source organism: Acinonyx jubatus (assembly GCF_027475565.1). Taxonomy (NCBI): domain Eukaryota; kingdom Metazoa; phylum Chordata; class Mammalia; order Carnivora; family Felidae; genus Acinonyx; species Acinonyx jubatus. The sequence continues at coordinate 27,896,658 of NC_069397.1, forward strand.
CGAGTCCAGTGCTAGATGGAGATAGATATATATAGAGAGAGCAACATGTAAGTGGGGGACTGGCCCCCTCTGTTCATGTGACTCCCCACTCCTTACGTCACCATAATCAGATAGCACTCCTTTGTCCTGAATACTGGAGCTGACCTGGCTTCTCTGCTTTCTCCTAGGGATTGGGGGAGGGAGATCTTGCTGTGGAGCCAGATCTGGGTGCAGGATCATCCTCTCCTTTTGTTTTTACCTTGGGCAGTGCCAGCTGCTATAGGAATACATGTCATTTTAATATATAATGCCCCATATTAGCTGACTCCTCATATTCTATACCTCATGCGGCTTATAGAATGTGGTGTAACATCCATATTGTGACTCATCTGTGTATTATGATACCATATGACTATGGTATTATAATATTGTGATTATTATTGGTGACAGAAGGATGATACGGTAATTCCACCAGTAATAATAGTCTCCCCACCCTTGTCCTCTGCATCATGACCTGTTAGGGGATCAGATGCATGATTTTACTTCCAATTCTCAATTTTCTCTGCCAGAGAGAATAAAAGGGGGGCTTAAACGATTGAAATCCATAGATAACCCCAAACCATTCATCTCTGGGGCTCAGAGGCCCCTTCGTTTGTTTCCCCAGCAACCCCTCCCTCCTGGGATGCTATGAAAGGAGCCCTGGGAAGATGTGGCTGGTTAGTAGTAGACACCTTGGCCTCTAGGTGCCGGCAAACCTCTTTGAGGGCAGGCCCTGCCATGTCACCAGGGCCTTGGGTTGGGGGGTCCTAGGCTGGGCACCCAGCTCTCCTGCCTCTGGTCTGGGCTTTAGGGCTGGCTCTGGCCAGGAGACTGGCAGGCTGTGGTGGTGAGTTGGGGGCAGGCATTGAGGAAGGGACTGGAGGGCAGGGGTGGGGAATTCGTTGGCCGGCAAGATCTGATTGGGCTGTGCCAGGCATAGGAGGTCGAGGTAAGGATGTGGGAATAGGGAATAGGGGTAGGGAGGCTGCCCGGTGGCTCTCCTGTTCACCCAATCCCTGTCCTTTAGGCCACTAATGGCACTGGCTGGGCCTGTGCCAAGGGGAGCCAGCCATTCATGGTTGCCAGTGGAGCTAGGAGGAGGTTCAGCAGGGGACATATGCTGACAGAGGCAGCAGGGCAGCCTCCAGAGCTAGTGGTGGGGCTGAGTGGTGTGGCTCTGGCCCTGGCTCCCCACAGCCCTCGGAGAGGTCATTTAAGGAAGAGTCCCAATCTCCTCGTCATGGGACTGGAGCACTGCATCTGCTGGACTGGCTGAGCGTGCTGCTTCTGTCTGTGAGGCGGTGCAGGAACTGCTTTCCCTAGTGGGGCAGGGGGGCGGCGGTGGCTGCTTCTAAGTGGTCCAGGTCTTCCTTGCCGTGAGGGGGTGACATGGGGGAATTGGAGGCACCCATCCCGAGGGGCAGGTCTGAGGACTCCTGAGCTCTGTCAGCCCAGTACCCTTTAGGAAGACCCAGAGAAGGGGAGCGGCTTGCCCAGGTTCTGGAAGCAGAACTGGACTCTATGTCTGTCCCTCTGGCTTCCAGCTTAGTGTTCCCTCAGCATTCACCTCTCTGAGCTCTGTGTGTTGGGGGAAGTGGGGGGGGGAGTGGGGCTCTGGTTCTTGACCATGGGTCTGTGACATGGAGGGCTGTAAGTACCTGAGATTGTAGGGTGAAGGTGTCAGGTTGGGGCAGGGAGCCAGGCCCTGACCTTGTCCCTTTTCTCTCACATTTCAGGACTGGGCCAGCTCAGCACAAGGGCCCCTACTGCCCAGAGGCCGGTCCTGTGCCCCTGGCCCTGGCAGCTTCCCCACAATTGAACTGGGGGGGCCACAGGGCACAAGCGAGAAGGTGTGGGGTCTCCTCTCCAAGGGAAAGCAGCTCCTAAGGAAACTGGGCTCTGGGAAGAAGGAGTGATGCTGTGGCCCATCCTGCAGGCAGAAGCGGCCCCCTGAGGCCCCCGGGGTCACGGGTGGGGAAGGCCTTGGACACCCATTCTTCTGAGTTAACACTGTGGCACTTGGATGGGAATCAGAGACTCTTTGAAGGTCAGAGCTAGATGAGTCCTCAAGGATGAATCCTCTGGAGGGGCACCTTCCTCTTATAGGAGGGGAAACTGAGCCGCAGAATGAGGAAATCACTCGGTCAAGGTTGCTGAGCACCTCAGTCACAGAGCCAGGACCTGTGACTCCCCGTCCATCCACCTATGCCTACTTTCCCGCCACACGATGCTAGTCCCTTCTTTGATCCTCCCCGCTCCGATGGCGCAGGCTATCCTGACATGTCTTCCTTTCCCTGAAGGCAAGTTTGCACTGGATCCCCTGGAGCCCCCCTCCCCATGGGGCAGGCGGGCAGAACCCTGTATATATGTACATACTCAGTGCCTCAGTCCAGCCTCCTCCACCTCGCTTCCACCGCACAGGCCCAGGAAGGAGACAGGCCATGCCAAAGCGGGCCTAACCCCGCTCCATAGTGCTCCACCCCTCCCTGCCAGCCCGGCCTCCTGGCCCCTGTGTGTCTCACCCCCAAAGGCCCTGGGGCCAGCGGGCAGAAAGCAGGAGTTGGGTTTGCCTTATTTTGCTCATTGGATTCAACTTCTCGTTTGCATCATTTTCCTCTGGCCCCTGTTGGAGTCTGGGGGCTGAGGAAGAGGACAGATTTATGCAGCTATTTTCATACATTCCCTGTCCAGAATGGGGTAGAGAGCTCTCCACCCTTACCCTCACCACCCCCTCTAACCCTGCGGCTGGGTGAGTGTCTCTGCATGTTTCCTTCACTGTGGTGGGAGATCGTTCGACTGAACCCCCACCCCCGGCCTTGGTCTCCAGGGGTGTGGAATGGTGGGGGTATTTGTTTAAAAAGACATTTTATTATAATAAAGTCTATTTTCACAAAACCCATGCTGGGCTCTAACTGGGGCAAAGGACTCCTCGAGGGGCGGGTCGTGCTGGGCTTTGCACTTGACTTCGGAACTCAGAAGTTACATCCGGGGGTGACTGGGGCAAAACCAATGGACAAGAACACCAAGCAGCTCTTGAGTTTCTTTTCCACAGACGGTGTGGCAGCTTCCCGAGCCCCTGGTGGCAGGGCCGGGTGTTTGGAGTTGCAGCGGGGTTCTGGTGGGAGAAAGAGACCTGGCAAGGGTACGGGAAACCCCAGAGAAGGCACCAGTTTCAGGGCGGCAGACTGAGCACCTCCTGCAATGTTGATTTTCCTGTACTAAGTGCATAGAAACAACAGATGTAAGAAAAATGCAAGGAAACTATATAGTTCCACTTGAAAGCAGGAGGGCGGGGTGGGGGGGACTCTTAGTAGACTAGAACAGCAGAGAGAGGACAGAAAAACAGATGGGAGAACGTCCCCAGAAACCTCAAAGCAGGGTGTGTGTGTGTGAGTCCCGTGTGCTGCTCCATGCCTAGAGGTGGCGCAGACAGAGCAGAAGAAACCCTGGGGGCTACTGACAGCTTGCTTAGTCCAGATTCTGTGTGGGGAGCAACCAGGTCAACTGACTGTTGCACATTCTCCTCCCCAGGGGCCAAGGGGCAAAGGTGAGGGTGTGTGTCTTTATTTTTTATGTATTTATTTATTTATTTATTTATTTTTTGAGAGAGAGAGGCAGCAAGTGAGCAAGGGGCAGAGAGAGAGAGAGAATCCCATGAGGGACAGAGATAGAGAAGTGGGCTTACCCAAAGTGGGGCTCGAGCTCGATGGCGTCTGCCTTTAGATACAACAGCGGGAGTGGCAGCGTAGGTCAGAGACCAGGTGGTACTCTAGGTGGTTGGCGAGACCCAGGAGAAACCAGAAGTATCACTGCCCAGGCGAGGAGCCACCAAAGTGCCCCCTCCCTCTCTCACCGAAACCCTGCAGGTCAGCAGCCTTGCTCATCCTGTCTTGCAGGGGCTCTCAACTACTAAGGCCAAGGCAAACTCAACATTGAGACTCGACAAACATCAGTTGGGACAATGTGAACAATGTTGAGCCTTCTGACCTATGAACGCAGTACATCTGTCCATTTCTTTAGGTCTTTAATTTCTCTTGGTAATTCGATCTTGTCCATCTTCTGTCCAATTTATCCCTAATTATTTCATTTTTAACAATTTTATTTACTTTTTAAGTTTATTTATTCATCTTGAGTGCGAATCAGGGAGGGACAAAGAGAGAGAGAGAGACAGAGAGAGAGGGAGGGAGAGAGAGAGAATCCCAAGCAGGCTCCACACTGTCAGCAAAGAGCCCGACAAGGGGCTCAAACCCATGAATCATGAGATTGTGGCCTGAGCTGAAGTGGGATGCTCAACTGAGCCACCAGCTGCCCTAAGGTTTTATTTTTAAATCTCTACACCCAGGGGTACCTGGGTGGCTCAGTGGGTTAAGCGTCCGACTTCGGCTCAGGTTGTGATCTCACAGTCCGTGAGTTTGTTCGAGCCTTGCGTCAGGCTCTGTGCTGATAGCTCAGAGCCTGGAGCCTCCTTTGGATTCTGTGTCTCCCTTTCTCTCTGACCCTCTCCTTCTCACGCTCTGCCTCTCTCTGTCTCTCATATATATAAAGGTTAACAAAAATTAAAAAAAAAATCTCTATACCCAACGTGGGGCTCGAACTCACATCCCCAAGATCAACAGTCACAGGCTCCACTGAGCCAGCCAGGCACTCCCCTAATTATTTCATATTTTTGATGCTATTATAAATGGTATTGTTATTTAAAATTTCAGATTCTTTGTTCTTAGTATATAGAAATACAACTGATTTTTATATTTTGGCTTTGTATGCTGCAGCCTTACCAAACTCACTTATTAGTTCTAGTAGTTTTTGTAGGTTCTTAAGAATTTTCTACATATGTGATCATACTGTATATAAACAAAGAGTTTTACTTCGTCTTTTCAAATTTTGATGCCTTTTCTTTCTTTCTCTCTGTCTCGGTCTTTCTTTCTTTCTTTCTCCCTTCCTCCCTCCATTCCTTCCTTTCTTCCTTCCTCCCTCCCTTCTTTCCTTCCTTCCTTCCTTCTTCCTCCACTGGGTTGGATGGAACCTCTAGTACAGTGCTAAATAGAAATTATAGGAGTGGACACACTTGCCTTGTTCCTGGTCTTAGGGAAAAAGAAAAGCATTTAGTCTTTCACCATGAATAATGATGTTAGTGACATATATTTTTGTAGATACCCTTCATCAGGTTCAAGGAAGTTCTCTGCAAACTCCTAGTTTGCAGAGAGTTGGGCTTTTTGATTTGTTTTTTTAAATAGTCAGTAATGGATGTTGGACTTTGTCAAATGATCTTTCTGCATCTAATGGGAGGTTATATGGTTTTCTTTCTTAGTTGTGGTAAATTTCAGTGATTTTTCAGCATTAAACCAACCTGAGTTTCCTGGGATAAATTCCACTTGGTCATGACCTGGGAGGAAGATAGAGGATGAAAGCCTACAAGCTGGTATGTCCCCCTCCTGTTGAGTTTAAAGAGTGTGTACAAGGCACAGATAAGGGCGTTGGTGGGAGACTCACAGCTTAGAGAGACTCTGCGGTTATAATTTGGGCTCATCCACTCTTTCCACCCTGCACTTATCCGGGGGATCTTACTCATTAGGGATTCTCCATGTACTTGTGCCCAAGTGAGAACTTCCCATTAGGTCATAATAGTCTAGTTGTCAGGGTAGAGGAAAGGAGCTGTGTTTTCACCCCCCAACCCAGCCAGGGTCCAGCATCACCATGTAACGTCCCCTTTCACAAACTTTTGCTGGCCTTGAGGGGCTGTTTTCCTGCCTTGCTGTCTCTACATGGTGGGCACTGACCTGATGAGGGCTAGAATGTGCAGAGAGGAGGGGGACTGGGTAGCTCCTCCTAGCCCCATCCCCTGCTGGAGAAACCTGGCCCCTCTCCCTCTTAGTCTGTGTTCCCCTTACCAGCACTTTTTATTTCCTCTTCTCCAACAATTTCACTTTTGTGTTTCATTTCCGTGACATCTCCATAGTCAGATTTGGCCGATGGATACTGTAGCTCATGTTAATTCTGCTTTGTCTGAAATAGGGCTTAATTGTGTCTACTTGTAACAGAGAACTTAATTGTAGTACTAGATGTGTAAAGATAATGGAGCAATGTGCTCCAATGTGCTTCAAGTGCTGAAGAGAAAGAAATTTGAACTTGAGTTTTATACTTAGCCACATTATCAGTCATGCTACTGAAGTCTCCCACAGGGGAAATGCTTACCCCTTAATGCCACATATGCCGATGCTATCATTTCAATCTTTGGTAGTGTTTGACTTCATATTAAGTAAACCAAAGCAAAAGTAATCCAAAACCACTGATTATGTAAAAAAAAAAAAATCAAAATTTGCTACTTTGGGAAGGTAAGGTGGAGGGAGATGTTACTAGTTTTGTTTTGTTTTGGCTTTTTTTTTTTTTTTTTTGGTAATGAAGTTATTTTATTTTCTTTGTGAAACTATCAAACAGAGGAGCATTGGTTTTAAAATAACCACCCTCCACCCAACCCTTTCAGTTCCATTCCCCAAATGGTAACCATACTTAATAGGCTTCTGTGCCTGTTTCCAGGATTTTCTATGCATATTTAAATGTATATATATATATGCCCATAGCATGCATGTGTGTCTGTGTGTTTTGCATGAATTGTATCATGTGGTATATGCTTTGTAACTAGCTCTTTTCTTTTGGCAACATATCTTTCTGTATTCCTATGTATAGACCTCCTTCATTAGTTTTTATTTTTTTTTATGAAGGCCCTAACGTGGGACCTGAACTCACAACCCTGAAATTACGATTCACACGCTCTACCAGCTGAGCCAGCCAGGAGCCCCCCTCCCTCCTTCATTAGTTTTAAAGGTTGCATAAAACACCATTATATGAATGACCAGTGTGTCAAAAATTTTTTTGATGGACATATGGCTTGTTTCTGGTCTTTTGGTTGTTGGAAATGAGACTGAAATGAACACTCTTGGGCAGGTATCTTTATGATTTCCTAACAAAGCATCTGAAGGATACATTTCTTCTTGAAAGTAGAATTGTTGAGTCAGAACAAATGTACAGTTTGGATTTTGACTGACATTGTCAAATTGCCATCCCGTGTCGTGGGGGCCAATCTGCACTTATATTTTCACATACTGACTGGTGCTGGCTTTATTAGCTTTTTACAATTTTAACTAATCTGATTGGTAGAGTTGCTGTTGCATTCTTTTACTTTGAGTTTAGTGCTTCATGTTTTTAGTGTTTTTTTTTTTTTAACTTTGTCTCATGGACACTTACCCTACCCCCACTACCAATAACCACAGGTATAAAGGGGTTTAATTGAATATCCATTAAACATTTGTATAATCATATCATCTGACTTGTCTTTATCTCTACAATACTACCTGAAACAAATTTGGGAACTATTTTTTGCAACTAACAAAAGCTTGAATAGTCACTTAAAATTTTTTTGTTTAAACCTTGTTCATTAGAGAACACAACCTTTCTAGGATGGGGGTAGGGGTTAAAAATGTCCAATGTTTTTCAGATCTATGTCTCTGCCTTCTAAAGAGAACTAAAAGAAGCATACTAAAACTTTTAAAGAAAGAAAACACTTATACGATTTTACAAGTTCTGTGGAGAAACTTCATGACAAAATTTATATACCTATTTCAAAAAGGGAGTACTTAGGAACAAACCTAACAAGAAGGTAAAACAATAACATTTCAATGAAGAATATAAAAGTAGACAAATAAAATGATGTACTGTGTTACTCAAGAATGTAAATTCTAGGAGAGTAAGTGATTTGGTAATTGCTCTGTTCCTAGTTCCCAGAACAGTGCTGGACCACAGGTACTCGGGAAATATATGTTGAATGAATGGATGTATATGAATAGGAAGACAATATCTTAAAGATGCCAATTGTCACCAGATTTATGTATAAATTGAATACAATATCAATAAAAATATCAATAGGATTTCTCATGGAACTAGATATTGAAATATTCATAAGAGTAAATATGTTAGAATGTTGAAGATTCCTTTGAAAAGAAGAATGAGGAAGAAGAATTTATCTTAATGGAAATAAAAAATATTAAAAAGTTATGGAAATTGCAATGATATTGACATAGGAATCAATAGACTAGTAGATCAGTAGAATAGAATATTCCAGAAAAACGCACACATTTATGTTAAGTGAGAAAAGGCAGTATCTTATTTCAGTGGGGGAAAAAACAGAAGGCATTGGGATGACTGGTTACCCATTTGGAAATGAATAAAGATAGTCCACTCTTGCACTGTGCACTTACACTTTTCACACTCAAAAATTCCAGATGCTTTAGTGATCTAAATGTGGAAAATCAAAATATGAAGGTATTAGAAGAATATCTAGGAGAGTATGTTTATGTTCTTGAAAAAGGAAAGATCATTTTAAACAAGTCTGAAAAGGAAAATCCATAAAGGAAAAGATTGATCAATCTGACCACTTCGTAAAAAATGGCCCTATAGAGGTGCCTGGGTGGCTGGTCGTTAAGCGTCCAACTTCTGCTTGGGTCATGATCTCTCAGTTCGTGAATTTGAGCCCTGTGTCGGTCCCTGGGCAGACAGCTCAGAGCTTGGAGCCTGCTTCGGATTCTGTGTGTGTGCGTCTGTCTCTGTCCCTCTCCCATTCGTGCTCTGTCTCTCTCGAAAATAAACATTAAAAAAATTTTTTTAATGACCCTATAAAAAACAAGTGAAAAGTTACAGGCTGAAAAATATTAATATACAAAACAGCTAACAGATTAGTATTAGTCAGAATATATGGTAACTTTTACAAATAAATAAAACAATGACAATCCGATAGAAAAACGGACAACGCCAAACACAGGACATTTACAGAACAGCTAATTCAAATAAAAAGATGCTGGCTATTATCGAAAGAAATAAAAATTGAACGAATAATGTGATTCCAATCTTTGCCCTTGAGAATTTTGATAAATCTGGAGGACAGTTTGGTATTACGGATTTATTAAAAATTTTAAATGCACAAACCTGTGGCTCACTTCTCAATCTTTACCCTGGAGGACAATGTGTGTGTGTGTGTGTGTGTGCGCGCGCGTGTGTGTGTACAGAGGCTTCTTGCTGCATTGTTTTTAATAGTGAAAAAATGGGAAAACAGTTCCCATCAAGAGAGGAATGGTCGCATGATGGAGGTATAACTTCACAGAAGAATGCACGAGAGGTTTTTAAAACAGTGAGATTGTTTTCTAAGTAGTATATGGTAGATCTGCAAGATGTCCTGTTGAATGACAGAAGCACATTGCCCAACAAAATGTTTAATGTACTATCATTTGTGGGAAAACAAAGGAAGACGAATGTTTCCCACAGATCCACATATATAAATGAATGTAAAGTAAAAGGCTTGGAGGGACAAACACAAAAATGGCAACAGGGTGTGGGTCTGAGGAGTGGAGGAAGGAGACTGGAATTAGGGATGGTGCAATAACCTAATCTAAAGAGAGCTTTCACAGGATTTGTGACATTTTAGTTTTATTCACAATGTATCCACGTATTACCTGTACAATTCAAAATTAATTTTTAAAAATTTAAAGAGCAAGAAAAGAAGGTCTTTGGGCCAGGTGCAATTGCTGTGTCTGAGGGGTCATTGACCCTGCCTCCGCCCAGCTTCCATAGCCTCCTTCTCTCCAACCACACGCGCGCACGCACACACACACACACACACACACACAGGAAATCTGGCGGTAATCCCAACTGAACTGTTTCCTAAACAGCATTAAGAAAGAGCGCACTGTTTTGCAAGCAGTAGCAGAGGGCCCGTTATCCCACAGGCAGTTGGACTTTACCCTGGGGTGGGGGTGTTTGGGAAGGTAAGTGGGGAGAAGGGAAGGCGCCCGCGCGGGGAGGGCTTGCGGGGGGGGGGGGGGGCGACTTCCTCCCAGGACTATTGTCTTGAGATGGAGCAGTTGCAGCGCCCTCCAGAGGCCACCCCCGGGATGGGAACTGGGGGTAATTTAAGGGACTAGGCTTGTTTGGAGTATCTCCTCCCACAGACATGGTCTCCTTCTGGTTACTCTGCACGCTGAGAAGCCCTTTGGGCCTCAAATATGCCTGGGATAGACAAACACGGCCTACATGAGGGATCAGCAGAGGTACAGACTGGACAGCATTGCGGTCAGCCCAGTTGATTCATTATTAAGTGGTTGGAAACATTGTAAAAGTCAAGGAGCATCTCAAGTCTCTGCAGGTAAATGCAAGCCCACTGCTCCAGCCCTGAGCCAAAGGCAGGTGGTTTGGGATTGTACATCTTAAGAATTCTCCCACCTGCACAGCAGCAGAGAGTGAAGGGTATTTTAACATCATTCGTTGAAAAGGCTTTAGTTTTTCTTTTTTCTTTTTCTTTTTTTTCAATGTTTATTTTTGAGAGACAGAAACAGAGCGTGAGCAGGGGAGATGCAGAGAGAGGGAGACAGAATCTGAAGCAGGCTCCAGGCTCCAAGCTGTCAGCACAGAGCCCAATACAGGTCTGGAACTCACGAACTGCGAGATTATGACCTGAGCCGAAGTTGGACACTTAACTCTGAGCCACCCAGGTGCCCCCCCACCCTTTAAAAAATTTTTTTTCAATGTTTATTTTTGAGAAACAGAGCTGGAGCATGAGTGGGGGAGGGGCAGAGAGAGAGGGAGGCACAGAATCCCAAGCAGGCTCCAGGCTCTGAGCTGTCAGCACAGAGCCCAACATGGGGCTCGAACCCACGGACCGCGAGATCACTACCTGAGCTGAAGTTGGGTGCTTAACCGACTGAGCCACCTAGGTGCCCCTACTTGGTCAACTTCTAAACATTCTTCAAGATTGTCTCAAGCACCAACTCGTCAAGAAATCTTTCCTAAGTACCTCCAGTTGGTCCACGTGCTACTCTTTGATGCCCCCAAAGAACACTGCACAAGGCTCTCATGTGCCATCAGTTTGCCTTTCCGTATTCTCCTGTGTGCTCCTTGAGGACAAAGCCTGCACTGTGCTCAGCAGGGTACGCCCAGTGGCCAGCACAGTGCAAGCGGCCCCTGCAAGGGCTCAGTACTTGTTGAATAAATGCCTGAAAGAAAGGTCAGGAGTGAGGTTGCAGAGGCCACCGGGTGAAGAGTGCTGGTGTGGAAGTCAGGAGACCTGACAGCTAGATCATTCTGAGCTGTGCCACACTGCTGCCTTTGACACAGTCATTTCCTTCACTGAGCTCCATCTCTCTCATCTGAGCTGCAAGGGGCTTAAGTATCTCTGTCCTCTTGAGCCTTGACAATTCCCCTGAAAGGGTAAGAGGACGCTAATTGTCAGAGCTGATGAGGGCAACGGGGAACAGGTGAGCTCAGGCATGGCTAATGGAAGGGTGAGGTGCAATCTTCGTGAGGCCATTTGACAATTTTTTTTTAAAAAGCCTTAAAAATGTTGCTACCCAAATATGCATCAATTTTACATCTAGAACTTCTTGCCTGAGGGAATAACTGATGATAGGACTACAGATTTAACCCCACAAATGTTGACCCTAGTACTGCTTATAACACTGGAAATGGGAAACAACCCAAGTATCTAACAAGAGGGAATTAGTGAATAATACTAGTACTTCATATACTAGTACATAGTACTTCATACAAAATATTATGCAGATATACAAATGAACTAAGTCTATATTTATTGACATAGAGACATGTCCAGGCTAAATTGTTAGGTACTAAAACTAGGTTGTAAGACAAAATTTAGAGTATGTTCTTATCACATTTTAAAATACATATTATATCTAGGAGCAGCTGGTTAGCTCAGTCGATTGAGTGTCTGCCTCTTGATTTCAGCTCAGGTTATGATCCCAGGGTCATGAGATCAAGCCCTGTGTCGGGGTCCATGCTAAATGTGGAAACTGCTTAAGATTCTCTCAGGGCGCCTGGGTGGCTCAGCTGAGTGTCCAACTTTGGCTCAGGTCATGAGTTTGGCTCAGGCTGGTGAGTTTGAGCCCCACATTGGGCTCTGGGCTGGCAGCTCGGAGCCTGGAGCCTGCTTTGGATTCTGTGTCTCCCTCTCTGCTCCTCCCCCACTCATGCTCTGTCTCTCTCTCTCTCTCTTTCTCTCAAAAATAAATAAACATTTTTAAAAAAGAAGATACTCTCTCTCTCCCTCTGCCCTTCTTCCCTGCTCTCTCTCTCTCTCTCAAAAAAAAAAATACATATTATATCTACATATAGGATATCAAATTGTTAAATGGGGTTATTTACGAGTAGTGGGATTATGAGGAATTATTTTCTTCCTGCTTATTTGTATGAAAAATGACAAGCCTGGAAAGAAAAAATTTACCCATAACCTCACTTGATTATAAGTGATTTTGACTTATTTTTATTTTTGTTTGTGTTCTCTAAATTCTCATGAGTGGAAATATATTACTTGTAGGATTAAAAAAGTATTTTCGGGGCACCTGGGTGGCTCAGTCGGTTGGCGTCTGACTTCGGCTCAGGTCATTATCTCATGGTTCCTGAGTTCGAGCCCTGCATCGGGCTCTGTGCTGGCAGCTCAGAGCCTGGAGCCTGCTTCAGATTCTGTGTCTCCCTCTCCCTCTGCCCCTCCCCAACTCGTGCTCTCTCTCTCTCTCTCAATAATGAATAAACATTAAAAGTATTTTCAAAAGTATAAAATTCTAGAATCTGATTCACAAGGAGCCACTTGTCCAAGTTCACACGTAACAAGTTGTCAGCAGAGCCAGGCTGGAAGAATGGCCTCCTCCTTCATGGGCTCCACTGGGCTCCACTTCCCACAAGTGACAGGATCTGTGGGCATACCAGGAGGGTGTTCTGGATGTGTTGCTGTCCCTTGTTCCTCGGTCAAGATGTGGTCTGAGCATAGATGACAAGAGTGAGGGCAGGAAGGTGGCCGGGGTAGGAGGTGTGGCTAGACCAAATAACAGGGGAGCCTAACAAGGGCCCAAGGAGATGGACAAACAGCCATTAGTCATGGGGTACTTGTCCTGCCTGAGAATGGCAGCTGCATTGCCAGCGTTCTTCAGGGGAAGCACTATCTCATTCTATTCCAGAGCTATCCTACAGTTTAGCCCCAGTCCTCTTAACTGCACTGACCTGATCCCAGAGAGGCCCTGGGCTGTGTCACCTGACCACTAACCACATCCAGCTCTGCTGTCTCCTGGTTCCTGAAATCCAGGAGCAGGTAGCAGGAGTGCTGAAGATAGCCGGCTACCCAGAGCCCAGAAGAAAGGGGAGGAGGAGAGGGATAGAGGAAGTTACCTTGGTCCTGAGCCTGTAGCCCCCAGGCTTTCCTGTGAAATCCAACGGTCTTCAGCCAGATTTCCTGTCCCTTTAGCCTTCGCCAAGAATGGGGGCTGCCAAGGGCCAGCGTACTGTTGGGGGTGGGGGACAACCCTCCGAGGCTGATCAGATTGTTACTCCAAGAGTCCCCTACACCTTCCCTCCTCCTCTGGGGTCACTCTATTTCCCATAGTTCCTTAGGCTCTTGGCTCCTGACTTTTGTCCCTTTGCAAGGATCCCTGGACACTAAATTTAAACAGAATTTTGGAGGTGGGTTAGTTGCCTATACAGCTGGGGACGACAGTTGTCTAGGCACACAATGGGAGCTGAGAAACTCGGGTGGAATGCTAAGTTCAAAGGCTGGGCACAGTTCTGGTCTCTCCTTTCCTGTCCCTCTCTCCCAAAGAAGCGATCACCTTCTGGGCACCCCAACCCCAGTTGGGGAGGAGAGAGCGTGTAGTCTCCAGGGGCGGGTTTTGTCTGCACCCCCACTCCCCCACCCCCACCCCCCGCAGTGAGCCTAGAGGACATAAAGGCCTGGATTCAGCTGAACCGCATGGCCAATGCCAGGTGAACTTCAGAGGTGAGGTCCTGAGGGGCTGAGAGACTGAAGCTAGTGAAAGAGGCATGCTGTGAACCCCTCCGTCCAGGAGGTAGGCAGGACCCATGGAGGTTGGACAGGGGTATGAAGGTGGGAGTGAAGGGCCAGAAGGAGAGGGATGGTGGGGCTCTCTTCTCCCGAATGCACTGTGGGCTTTGGACTTACTGGGCCTGGGGTCTTGTTGCAGAGATGAAGCTGCTGCTGGCGCTTGCAGGGCTCCTCCTGGCCATTCTGGCGGTGCCCCAGCCCTCTGAGGGTGCCGGTCCAGGTAACAGGGCAGAAAGAAGGGGAAAAGGTGGTGCGTTGGGGGTGGTTGTGAGTCCCAAGGATCCCATTCCTCAGCGCAGGCCACCCTGGGTGGCCCATTCCTGACTTATGTGACTCCTGTTCTGGACAGCTGTCCTGGAGGCAGTAGAGACCTCGGTGGTGCTGACCTGCATGGAGGAGGCCAAGCGGCTAGTGGACACGGCCTACAAGGAACAGCGGGAGAGGTGGGTTACTGGGCACTTCCCAGCTCTGGTCAAGGCTGCCCCAGGTCTTTCGGAGAAGGAACTTGATGCGGGGACTTCGTGGGTACGGATGGGACCCTCCGTCTGCCTGTCAGTCTTTGTGTCTTTGGGTTTGAGAACATCACTCCCCATGGCCTTGCCTCTGTCTGGATACCCAGGTCCGTAGTCCGTTTATAAACAGAAACCTGCTTCCTGTCCATGGGTCTGTCTCCACTGTCCTGCGGGCTCTGCTGAGTGTCTCTGCCCCCACCTTCTGTGGCCTCACTCCTCCCTTCTGCAAACAGCATCAAGCAGCGGCTTCGCAGTGGCTTGGCCAGCCCCATGGATCTCCTGTCCTACTTCAAGCAGCCGGTGGCAGCCACCAGGACAGCCGTGAGGGCTGCTGACTATCTGCATGTGGCCCTAAGCCTGCTGGAGGGGAAGCTGCGGCCTCTGCGGCCAGGGCCCCTCAACATCACCGGTACCGTTGCCCCTACAACCTCAGTCTCCTGCTCTACTCGGGACCTCAGGCATCTCCCAGTGCCCCCCCGCTCCCCCCCCTCGTCTTCCCGGGGGGAGGCTCAGGCACATCGGAGTCTCCTCTCTGTGCCCCCAAATCAAGGCTCCCCAGCTTAGGATAGGAAATGGGGGGGGAGGGACTCAATTCCCACACCCCTCTTTCCCCGGCCTCAGACGTGCTGACACCCGCGCAGCTGAATCTGCTGTCCAAGTCCAGCGGCTGCGCCTACCAGGACGTGGGGGTGACGTGCCCCGAGAACGACAAGTACCGCACCATCACCGGGCAGTGCAACAACAGGTGCTGCTGGCTGGGGGCGGCCCCGGGGCGGGCGGCGGACGCGGGGTCGCGTCCGGGTCCCCCACCGGCCCGTGGCGCTACGTCGTGTCAGCGCCCCGTCCGATCCCTGCAGACGCAGTCCCACGCTGGGGGCCTCCAACCGCGCCTTCGCGCGCTGGCTGCCGGCTGAGTACGAGGACGGCTTCTCGCTGCCCTTCGGCTGGACGCCCGGGGTCAAGCGCGGCGGCTTCCCGGTCCCCCTGGTGAGCACCGGCCGACAGAGGGGGCGAGGCCGGGCCCAGAGGCACGCGGGGCCCCAGGCGGCCCCTGACGCCCCGTGTCCCGCAGGCGCGCGCCGTCTCCAACGCCATCGTGCGCTTCCCCACGGAGCAGCTGACCCCGGACCAGGAGCGCTCGCTGCTGTTCATGCAGTGGGGCCAGCTGATTGACCACGACCTCGACTTGAGCCCGGATCCCGGCGCCCTGGCGTCCTTCATCACTAGTGTCGACTGCGAGACCAGCTGCGAGCAGGAGCCTCCCTGCTTCCCGCTCAAGGTGCTTCCTCCTTCCTGCCCCGCCGCTGCCTGCCCGGTGGGGATAGGGGCCATCATTCCCGCAAGCGGCCACCTCCCTCTGTGCTGAACCCCTTCCCCAGCTCCTAAGGTTCACCTTGCTCACCCACTCCCCTCCGCCTCCCTGGCGCAGGACCTTCCTGCCTCCCTCCAACCTCCGCGTGTAGGTGCCGCGTGTTCAGTCCCCCTTTCCTCTGACCGGAGAGGGGCACCTTCCCGCATCCGGGCACATTGCACAGAGCCTGGGCTGTGCATTGCTAGAGGGCTGGAGGGCTGGAGGGGAGTGGGAGAGGAGAGAAAGGAAGGAGAATGGCAGAGAGAGAGAGAGAGAGAGAGGAGAGAGAGAGAGAGAGAGAGAGAGAGAGAGAAGAGGAGAGATAGGCAGGGGCCAGAGTGAAAGACAAGAAAAGGACGACGGGCAAGGGAGGGGCAGGAAAAGAAAAGGAAGAAAAAGCCAACTGCGAGTGTAGGGACTGCATCCAGAGAACAGGGGAGGGAGGGGTAGACTGGGGGAGAGAAAGAGGGAGAGAAAGTTAAGGTGAGGACTGGCCAGCTCTTCTCCCGGGGGTGCACATCCCCCATTCCAGAGTCCTGGTCGTCACCCCTTAGCTCAGAAGCACTCTGCAGGTGCAACCGCAGACAGGGATCGTCTGTGGGACTTGAGAGGCCTCCCTGCCAGCTGAGGGCAGCCAGAGTCCTGAGGAACCCGCTGTGGTGTCTGGGTCTCCCTGTCTGGTCCTGGGTTCCAGGCTGCTTTGGAGGTGGGATCAAGGCCTTGGGGTGGGGGGTGGACCGGGGGAGAGCCACTCTGTCCCTACCCTTGGTGAGCGGGGCCTGTCTATGTGTCACAGATCCCACCAGATGACCCCCGCATCAGGAACCAGCGTGACTGCATCCCCTTCTTCCGCTCCTCCCCAGCCTGCACAGAGAGCAACATCACCATCCGCAACCAGATCAATGCGCTCACCTCTTTCGTGGACGCCAGCATGGTGTATGGCAGCGAGGACTCTTTGGCCACCAAGCTTCGAAACCTGACCAACCAGCTGGGGCTGCTGGCCGTCAACACCCGCTTCAGTGACAATGGTCGGGCCCTGCTGCCCTTTGACAACCTGCGTGATGACCCCTGCCTCCTCACCAACCGCTCTGCGCGCATCCCCTGCTTCCTGGCAGGTCAGCCACCAGTAGGAACTTGGGCTGGTGCATGGGCACACCCTGCTGGGGGCGGGGGTGCTGTTTGTGACTCTGTCCTCATCAACTTCATGATACTAATCCAGTTGCCTTGGTAACAAGTTGGGTGGAGCAAAAACCAAAACCAAAAAGCAGACCAACCCCTACCCCCAAACCAAAACCAACAAAAAACAAAACCAAAAACAGAACAAACCTAAGAAGGAGACCCAGGGATAGCCAAGGAGCCTCTTTTCCATCTGTCCATCCCTTTCTACATCTCTCCCTTTCCCTCTGGACTCTGCCAGAGAGTTGAGTCCCCAGGGACAGGGGACTAAGGAGACATGGTACCCTCACTCTCTAGAACTGCATTATCCACTATGGTAGCCACTAGCCACACATGGCTATTTGCATTTACATTTAAGTTAATTAAAATGAACTTAGGTTAAATTAACTTAAAAGTAAAATTCAGTTCCTCTGCTGTACTAGCCACATTTCAAGCATTCAATAACTTCATAGGCTAGTGGCTCCCATATAGGGCAGCACAGATGTAGAACATTTTCATCAATTCAGAAAGTTCTATGGGACAGTGCTGCTCCAGAATATCACCTCCTGCCATCTTGATTCCCTGTAATTAGAGAGGGCGAGATTTTAAATTTAAATACCTGGAAGCCCTGGGAATATGGTTGGAGCAATAATGGTGCCCACGCCCAGAAACTTCCAATGTTTTTTAATGTAAATCCAATAGTGGATCCAAAAAGGTCCTGAGGCCCTTCCCTCTGGCCTCCCAACTTCTCCTGATGGCTGGCTCCCTGTGGCCTCTCCCCCACTGGTCCTGGGCAGGAGGATCCAGGTCGGCTCCTGTGAGACTTTTCTGGGCTAGTGAAGGAAGAGCAGCACTCCTCAGCGACCTATGGCTGCCTCCATCCTGGCGTTGAGCCACATGTCCTGGGTCTGGATCATCGTGCGCTCTGGCAGCTCATGGGATGGTAAAGCTGCTCCCAGAGTTTCTTTCCCACCAGCCTCTAGAACTTATAAAGACTGAACCCAGTGTCCTGCTAAACGGGCCTGGTCCTAACTCTGGCCCTTCCAGAGAAGGCTTGGGGAGGACTGGAGGGATTAGGGGTCTCACTTGGTTTTATTTCTTTTTTTTTTTCTAACAGTCTCAGATATGGACTGTAAAAATCTACCCCCCACCCCGTTCTCTGGAGCCCGAGCAGGCTGCAAATTAGCATGCAGTAAGGGCGAGGATGGCAACTCTGATCAGGTGGCTAGTGGCTTTCTAGAGTCCTGTGTTAAGAAGAATTCTGAGGTTGCTTCCAATTTTAGCAGGAGAGAGTGCTGTGATCATTAGCTATGTCTGACATGGGCATGGAAGTAAGGAGTGCTAACATGCATGCTACTTTTTGGTCTGGCCTGAAGCAAGAGAATAAGTCAACCAAGCAATGTTTACGGATCTCCTACTTTGTAGAAGGCACTGTGTTAAACTCCATGTGTCTGTGTGTGAGTTGGGTGGAGGGACAGATACAGAAAGGGACAAGCCATGGTCTTCGTCTTCAAGGAGCTCCCAGTCTCAGGCATTAGAAGGTGGCAAGTCATGGGGCAGATCTGATGCCTATTGAATGAGCATCTCCAAGCAGCAGTGCCCCTAAACAGAGGAAGAATTTATCATGGTGGACCAGGGCATCAAGGGGGAACCTCCTGGAGGAGATGTAAACTGAACATGGTGTGGAAAGATGGATGGAACAAAGTCTGGGTTTCAGATCTTGGCTGAGGGAGTCTTTGTGGAGCAAGTCCTTTCTGATGGGGTCTTAGGAATCACAGTAGCTTTTGCTTCCCCAAGGGGACTCCCGCTCAAGTGAGATGCCCGAGCTCACCTCCATGCACACACTCTTTTTGCGGGAGCACAACCGGCTGGCCACACAACTCAAGCGCCTGAACCCAGGCTGGGATGGAGAGAGGCTCTACCAAGAAGCTCGCAAGATCGTGGGAGCCATGGTCCAGGTATGCCGTCCTGAGTATTGATGATGCCAGGGATGTGGCAGGCTTGGGATGCAGATGTGCCTCTGCCACATCCTAGCTGTGTGACTTTGGGCCAGTGTTTTGAGCCTCAACATATTCATCCACGACACTGTAAAGATTAAATGATATATATGAAAACACCTGGCGATACTGAGTGCCTGATGAAGGTTACTTGCCTTCCATCCTCTCTCTCCTAGGCTTGCTCCTATTTCTTCCTTCCTGTCCATTGGGATGGTTTTGGGAGAACTAAAGGGGTGGGTCTGAAGTGCCTGGCATGTAGCAGCTGGTCAATAAATGCCTCTCTTTTGCTCTTCTCCCCCACCACCACCCCCCCCGCCATCTCCTGGCTCCTTCACCCACTCACCTCCTCATTTGGCTCTATCATAGCTCACCCAATCTCCTCACCTTTATTTACCCCTGCAAAATGTTCCTGGTTCTCTCTCCCAACTTTTGATACTTCAACACCCCCATTCTCTCCCCAAGACGTAAACACACACACACACACACACACACACACACACACCTGTGTGCATGCACGCACACACCTTTTCAATACTCTCAGACTCCAGAGAGGGAGAGAGTTGCAGGTGCTGAGGGTAAGTTTTTGCTTTGCACCAAGAACTTAAGTGAGATTCATTTAAGCCTCACAGAAAATTCCAGACTCTAGAATCAAGAGTGAGACTGTTCCATATCTTCTCTTTTCACTGAGGAAATCATCTAAGGTGGCCCTTTTCTTTTTTGCCTCCCCCACCTCCACAAACATATGGAATCTTACTGTGAGCCAAGTGCTTGCTGGGCACTGAGTAATTTCCAGAGAAATGAGCTACAACCCTTGTCCTCAGGAGCTTATAAATTAGGAGAAACAAAACATTAATAACTCAAGGGCAAAGGAGCTATTGACTAACAAAGCCCCTTGTTACTTAATCCTTTAAGTCAGAGGGCAGCATAATTATCCTTTACATTTGAGTAACAGTGGCTCAGAGAGGTTAATAACAGGCCCAAGGTCACACAGTAGGTAAGCAGTAGAGCTCTGTTTATAAGCCACCACTCAGGAGCCACTCTGTTGGACCCAGGTCTAGTGCTGTGGGAGACAACCCTGGCCATAGTCAATGGAGGGGCTCCCCAAGCCAGGAGTGCAGGTGGAGACTCTGTAGAGAAGGTGGAGTGGAGAGGCCACTGTGAGCGTGACTTTTCTTTAGATCATCACTTACCGGGACTACCTGCCCCTGGTGCTGGGACCACAG
The DNA here is from genome assembly GCF_027475565.1 of Acinonyx jubatus. Taxonomy (NCBI): domain Eukaryota; kingdom Metazoa; phylum Chordata; class Mammalia; order Carnivora; family Felidae; genus Acinonyx; species Acinonyx jubatus. The sequence continues at coordinate 27,916,802 of NC_069397.1, forward strand.
GCCCTGAGGAAGTACCTGCCGAGCTACAGATCATACAATGACTCGGTGGACCCTCGAATCTCCAATGTCTTCACCAATGCCTTCCGCTATGGCCACACCCTCATCCAACCTTTCATGTTCCGCCTGGATAACCAGTACCAGCCCATGGGGCCCAACCCCCGCGTTCCACTCAGCAAGGTCTTTTTTGCTACCTGGAGAGTAGTGCTGGAAGGTGAGCAGGACCTAGGCCAGGAGACAGTGGGCTGGCAGCTGAGGATGTGGTGGGGTGGGCTTGGCTGCAGGAAGCTAGGACAGGAGAAGTACTCTGCCTTCCATCTTTGGGGATCCTATCTGACTTTCCAGCCTCGGTTCACCTGACTGCTTCTGTATATAATAACAAAGGGTGGGGTGGCTTGTAGGGAACTGGCTTCTTCTCAGTGACCCAGGAGACCAGGGCCTGAGTGCATCCCAACTTGCAAGTCTGAATGGCATTATACCTTGAGACCTTGATTCCCTGGTGAAGACCTGCCCACTGGGGTGAACTTGGCACCAGGAGCTGCATGTGCCCAGCCCTCTTCTGCGATTCCCCAACTGCACCTGGGACTTAACCCTGAGTCCAGTCTGAGCTCTGGATATGGAGCCAGATCCTTCCCCAAGTCTTGCTCCTCTTGTCCCAGGTGGTATTGATCCCATCCTTCGGGGCCTCATGGCCACCCCTGCCAAGCTGAATCGCCAGAACCAAATCGCGGTGGATGAGATCCGGGACCGGTTGTTTGAGCAGGTCATGAGGATCGGGCTGGACCTGCCTGCCCTGAACATGCAGCGCAGCCGGGACCACGGCCTCCCAGGTGAGGGGGCTGCAGGAGCTCCCCTGCCCCCCGACTCTCGAGCCCTGCCCTCTCCAGTGCCCCGCAGCTGCCCAAGCTTCCCCACAGCTGGAAAACTGTCTACATCACATTTCATTTTGCTTCATTTTACATGAACTTTGAGGGGAAGAGGTTATCATCACTTCCATTTTACTGATGAGCGAACTGAGGCTTGGAGAGCTTCAGAACCTTCCCAGGCTCTTCCCCAGCAAATCAGGGATAGAGCTTGAATTTGAACCCAGGTCAGCCTAACCCCAAAGCCTGTGCCTACATTATGGGACAGCTAGTGTGGCTGAACCTTCTAGACACACTTCAAGCCTCAGATCTGAGATCTTCAGAGGGGGACAATGAGATGTCCCTATTCTTGGACCCTGTGGGAGTTCCGGGAAGTTTCGGATTTTCCTCACAGTGGGAGGGCAAGGGAAAGAAGAGTCTTGGCCCCTCAGTTCAGGGTTCTCTTGGGGCTTAGAGCCTGGGAGAAGCCCCTCCGTGGCCTCTCCCTCACGTCCCTCTGTATGTGGCCACGGCGTGTTGGGGAGGTGAGTTTTGGGGAACCCACCCACAGCCCCCGCTCCCCGCCCCCGCAGGGTACAATGCCTGGCGGCGCTTCTGTGGGCTCCCGCAGCCCCGCTCGGTGGGCGAGCTGGCCACAGTGATGAAGAACCTGGGCCTGGCCCAGAAGCTGATGCAGCAGTACGGCACCCCCGACAACATTGACATCTGGATGGGCGGTGTGGCCGAGCCCCTGGAGCCCAACGGCCGCGTGGGCCCGCTCCTTGCCTGCCTCATTGGGACCCAGTTCAGGAAGCTCCGAGACGGTGACCGGTGAGGCGTGGCGAGCAGTTCAGGCCCGCCGTGTGGTTGCAGGCCTATTCCCCAACCTCTCGGGGCCCCGACTTTCTCCTGTGAAGTGAGGGGCAGGAAGGAATCCGTGACTTTCCAGTGTGTTCTGGGCCTCCAGGTCATCCCTAAATGCGCCCTGAACTTGCTGGGGTACAGCAAGGAGGGGCCTGAAGCCGTGGGTGTGAAGGGAGACATAGAAACTGCAAGTCTTACTGATGCCTTCCCTGGTTTCAGGGTGCCACCATACAGCAGTCACTCACTGCTGAACGGTCTCCAAGCCTCTCCTACTAGTGTCGTTTCATCGTGGCCCTGACATGTGTCATACCCGGTTCTCACCTAGCCTGTATTGTGCCCTTGGGAAGATTAGAGAAAGGTGTCCCTCTCTGGGTGGACACATTATAAACCAACCCCAAGATTCTTTCCACCCCCATGGTCACAGCCCTGGGCCAGGGCACGCGGGTCCGTGAGTGTGGGCCCAGCTCCCTGTGTAACGGGGGGGCCTCCGAAGCCACGGGGTGGAGGGTGGAGGCCGAGGGGAGGCAGCCGGGCAGCTGTGCTTTGTACTGTGAGGAAGGCACCACTCCTTTGAAAACCCCTGGGCTGCCTGAGGGCCTGGAGCCATCTCCTGCTGTGGAGCAGGTGTGTGTGCTGGTCCTCTTACATCCAGGGAGCAGCTCAAGCCCGCTGATGCCTTCCCAGCCAAGGACAGCCTCAGGTGCAATGTCCCTGGGTGTCACCATGCAGGTTTTGGTGGGAGAACCAGGGCGTGTTCACCAGGCAGCAGCAGCAGGCGCTGGCCAAGATCTCCTTGCCCCGCATCATCTGTGACAACACGGGCATCACCACCGTGTCCAAGGACAACATCTTCATGTCCAACACATTCCCCCGGGACTTTGTCAGCTGCAATACGCTCCCTGCATTGGACCTGACTCCCTGGAGGCAGAGTGACTAGAGGCTGAGTAAGGGGGTGTGGCGGTGAGGTGAAGCTTGGGCATCCCTGGGCTGGCCCACTGGGACCACAGGGATTTCCCTTCCTTAGGTGAGCCCGTCCCTGTTCTGACCAAGAACACGAATGACTAGACATTCATTCGTGTGTGTGTGTGTGCACATGCATATGCAACGTATATAAATTGCATTTCATATGTGTGTGTTTTCTGTGAACGTGAGTAGTGTTTTGTGTGCTGCGTATATATGTCATTTATGTGAGTGTGTGTTTGCTGTTTATGCATTAAGTATAGGGAAGATACTAGAATGGATACAAGCTCAGGAGCCAGATTGCTTACGCGAAAATCCTGACTTCGCAGCTCTCCACTGTGTGACTTGAACAAATTACTCGACCTCGCTGAGCCTGAGTTTTCTTCTTTGCTAATAAAAGCTGTCTTGGCTCGTTAGTGGCCCCACTTACATCCTCTAATTGTTTACCAAACACTTACTGACAGGCACTGTGTAGGCCTGAGAAACATTCAGGGAAAGTCGGACACTTTCTGTCCTCGGGGAGCTTACACTTGACAGTGAACCAGTGACCCCTGGAGGAATGGCCATTAGCAGTTAGGGTGTGCATGGTGGGTGAGGCGTGGGCCCAGGTGAGCAGGACTCAGTTGGTGGCTCCCCGTTTGCTTCCTCACACTGTTCTCTTGCTTGTTCACAGGAGCCCACCTGGAGAGGAACTGGGACGCATTGGCCCTTTTGTGCCATTTGTTTGTACCTGACGTCTATGATAATAAAACACCACTGATGGGAACCTTTACTCTGTCCATGTCTGCTGTGGGGCTGGAGCTTCAGCATGAGGCTTGCTCTGGGATCTCAGTTTGAACCAGTGTGGTCTGTGCCTCTAAACTGGAGGTGAGGTATCGAGGAGCTGTCCTTTGACCCACACATGGAAGGCAGTCAATTCTCAGAAGCCTCCGGGCCAGGTCAGACCATCCTGCCTCTCACCTTCCACCCACGCCACCCCAGAGAACAGAAACAGTGGTCCCCAGGCCCTTATGTTCATTTATTGCTCTGGCAAATACTTGCTACGTGCTCACTCTGTGTCAGGAACAAAACACTGTGTCCCGCGGGAGAGAAAGAACAGAGGTGTCATGGGAAAGGAGGTCCTTCCTAGATGATGGGGTGCCTCTGGATCCTGCACCCCTGCAGCCTGGCACGGTGGTTCAGAGGCCCTCAAGACAGTAGACTCCCTCTCAGTCTTGGCTTCATGTAGCCAGTTTCCAAGAGCAGGGACATCAGATGGCTGGGCCCGGGAGGACAGGGCCAGAGCTGAGGGAAGGGAAGGAGGGTATTTCTCAAATAATCTTGCCTGGAACTTGAGCCCTATATCTGAGACTGGTTGATTCTCCCCTGCCCCTCTGGCTCCCTTTCCCTGGCAGCTGGGAGCCTGAAGGTGTGCAGGATGCTGAGGCTTATGTACCCATAGGAGCCCCAGGCCACAATAGGACCTCCCATAGCAGGAGAAATACTCCTCTCCATTTCACTGATGATGAGAGGGACGCTCAGAGAAGAAAGAGACTCATCCAAGGGCTTGAAGAAGTGGGTGCCAGAGCCAGGACTGCAGCCAAGTCTTTGGGGTCCTGGGCTCCTCCCACAGGGTGGCTCCATCCACTCCACCAGTCAGGGGATCTGGAGGTGCTGACTGGGCTGACCTTACCCGGAGGGTCATTTTAAAAGAACACATGGGGGCGCCTGGGTGGCGCAGTCGGTTAAGCGTCCGACTTCAGCCAGGTCACGATCTCACGGTCCGTGAGTTCGAGCCCCGCGTCAGGCTCTGGGCTGATGGCTCGGAGCCTGGAGCCTGTTTCCGATTCTGTGTCTCCCTCTCTCTCTGCCCCTCCCCCGTTCATGCTCTGTCTCTCTCTGTCCCCAAAATAAATAAAAAACGTTGAAAAAAAAAATTAAAAAAAAAAAAAAAAGAACACATGAACATGTATTGGGCAGCGGTACAAGGAACATTCTGGCCATGCCCCTTCTGAGATCTCACAGGCTCCAAGGACTGCCCTAGAAGAAGGAGGTATTTCCCAGAAGGATTTCTGGAAGGAAAATCAACTTTAGCTGTAGGATTATCCAGGCTGGGACAACCTTTCTGTTTGACCCCTTGATGGCACTTCAAACCCTCTCCCTCATCTACGGCCATTGCTTCTTTCCCCAGGAGCCCCTTGCCTCCCACTTTTCTTAGAGAACTCTGAAATTTCACCAAACCATGCCTTCTCGCCCCACAGACCCGTGCACACATCTTAGTGGTAAGACGTGTCTGCATTGTAAACATCTAGTTGCTTATTTGGCAGTGGTCCCAAGGCCTGCTTTTGGAAGGGAACAGTGTCATTGCCACCATCATCAGTCAATCATCAGATGTTTATTGAGCCCTTGCTGTGTGCTGAGCATCATGCTTGATGGCATGGGGGACACTGGGAAGCAGACAGAAGTCTCTGGCTCAAGGAGCTCACAATCTAGTTTGAAAGGAGAGGAGGAAAGTTAAGAGTGCAAAGACCATGGCCTCAGTCAAGACTTGCCGCAGGGAGAGGATGGGTGACATCCCACAGACAGAGCGGATGGCATGGAAACAGTGGGATTCAGGTGGAAGAGCTGGAAAGGCAGAGGTGCTGGCCTTGGGTTTGAGTGAGGTGTGCATCTGGTGAGTGTCAAGAAACCCAGCTGAATAGAAGGGCCCGGATGGGGTGTGCAGCTCTAAGGGACGGGGTCACTGAACTTGCCTGAAATGGCATCATGGACCAAAGGGAGCAAAACTGCACAGTGTGGGAGGCTGGGAAATCTGGGCCCCTAATTCTCCACTGAGGCCCAGGGTGAAAGGTCCAGCTTGTCAATGGCTGAGCAATCCACAAAGCCTTGAGGGTAGTTGTTGGCCTGGAATGGGTGCCGTGGGACCTTGGTGATGTGGGTGTTGTCACAAACAAGGCGTGAGAAGGACATTTTCTGTAGAGAGTCCTGCTGCTTCTCAGTGAAGACCCCAGGGTTCTCCCACCAGAATCTGCAGAGACAGAAGCAGGGTCTGTCCACACAGCTCAGGCGGTGGCCCCTCCCTCCCCACTGTGCCAAAGGGGAAGGAAGGAGGTCACTGGGAACACTCTGAGGTCTGGACTAGTCCTCACACAGGACTTGTCCACATCGCAGAAGGGTCTGCTCACCCCTGCCTTCCTCACAAGGTCTCACTTGCCTGTCTCCATCACGAATCTGCTGGAACTGCTTCCCCAGGAGGCAGGCCAGGAGAGACCCCACTCGGCCCCTCTTTACCAGGGGCTCAGCAATCGCCCCAACCCAGATGTCGATGTTGGCAGGGGTCCCGTAGAGATCCAGTAACTTCTTAGCCAGCCTCTTGTTCTTCAGCACAGCATCCAGCTCCTTGAGTGTCTGGGGCTGTGAGAGGTCACAGAAGCTTCTCCAGGAGTTGTACCCTAGGGCAGAGGGGCTGATGCTGTCTCATCCCAGGAGCTTCTCACCACAGCCCCCCTTGGGGACATACCTGCCCCAGCTCTATCAGCCCCAGAAAGTCTGGACTCCTAGCCTTTGGGACGGGGTGGGCAGGGATCCATTGTTTTACACTTGCGGTACTTCAGGCATGAGAGGGCTAGCAGGTTATGTGGTGCTTACTATGGGTCCAGGCACTATTCTAAGCGCCGTAAAAATATGTAAATTGAAGAACAGAGATGTTAAGTAACTTGCCTAAGGTCACATAACTAGAAATGGCACAGCTGGGACTTGAACCCAGGCAGTTTGGCTTTTAATTACTACATTAAATTGCCTTTCATGGGTATAAAAGAAAGGTCCGATAGTCATTGGTTTCTCTCTATTGTCCTCTCTCTCTCTCTGTCTCTCTTTTTTAAGTTTATTTATTTTGAGAGAGAGAGATAGTATGAATGGGGGAGGGGCAGAGAGAGAGAATCCCAAGCAGGCTCCACACTGCCAGCATAGAGCCCAATGCGGAACTTGAACCCATGAAGCCATGAAATCGTGACCTCAGCCAAAACCGCAAGTTGGATGCTGAACCGACTGAGCTACCCAGGAGCCCCTCTATTCTCCTCTCCTGATTCATTTCAACACAGGCCCTACTGATCAGTCATCTGAATCGGCACTAGACATATACTATCTTTATCATCGATGCTCTAGGTCTGTGACTTTTCTGGGATTTTAAACTGGTTTTACAAGTCAGTTGTTGATCTCTTTTTCATTTGAGGAGCTCCAAGATGGTATCAGATATGTTCTCTTGTCTCCACATTAGGGAAAATGGAAGACGCCATTTCACAGATGAACAAAATGAATTTTAAAAACTGGTATCTCTGCCTTATGTTTTAGAATTGGTCAGATCCTTAGGGTTAATGGAAGAGAGTCCCCAGGAACCCTAGAAAGAAGCTAAAAGTTCCCTGGGCCAGGCAGGACCTCAGGCCCACTCACCGGGCATCCCGTGGTCTCGACAGCGCTGTATGTTGATGGCGGCCAGGTCGAAGCCGTGGATCTTGTGAGTGGGCTGGAAAAGCTTGCCGCGCAGCTCTTCTGTTATCATTTTATTCTGATTCATCAGCTTGGACTTCTTGGCCAGCAGGCCCCTGACCAGAGGGTCAATTCCACCTGCAAAGGAGAGCCAGAGGCCGTCCTGGGGATGTGGGTAGCATGAAGCTATCTTCCACTGCTGGCCCCTCCCCCTCCATCTGACATTTCCTCTCAGGTAAAAGTAGGGCCAGCTGAACATCACAGGTTGGAGGCCGGGAGAGAAGAGCCAGGTGCAGCCTGCAGGGTATGCTGGGGTTGGAGGGCAGTCCAGACTGCCTGCCTGGGGCCTGGGGTGGGGAAGACAGAGGCATTACTGGGGCAATGGCCTGCCTATAAGCTTCAGAAGTTTTCTGGAGCTCTAGCTCAGAAAGCCAGCTCCTTCTCCTTCCATATGTTCCCCCCCGGAACTTGGAAGTATGAGAAGAGGTGGCGGAAGCCTACAGAGAATGGCCCTGACTTGTGAGGCCTGAGGTAAAGCCAGTTGCGACACAGCCCAACCCAAGGTAAAGGGGAGCTGGGGCCAACCTTTGGCATGTGATGGAGGTAGGAAGCCCTAGAGGAGAGCAGGAAAGAGCAATTTATTTCCCAAGCTCATGAATTCTTTGTACAGGGGTCAGAGAAGCCTGAGGCAGGGAAAGCCCAGGCACCTTCGAGGCCAGAGGAGGAGAGAAAGAATAATAACTGATATATATCGACCACTCCCTGTGTGTCAGGAACCATTGTGGGGTGCTCTCACATTTATGCCACTTAATTTTTTGTATATCCTAGTGAGATAGGTACCATCATTCCCATTTTACAAATGAGGCTCAATGAGGTGAATTCACTTGCCCAAGGTCACGCGGGAAGTGCCTGGAGTCTGGCTTCTACGCCAGGCTTCCCTAGAAGCAGGCCACAGAGTGAGACTGCCCAGTGACAGTGCTTCCCCAAAAGGACGTACCCTCTTTGACCATCCTCCAGGTGTTGAAAAAGAGGGTGTGCAGGGGGAGCTCTGCTTCTGGACCCCAAGGCTGATAATTCTCATCCAGGCGGGACATGGTGGAGGGGACCTCCGTGTGGCCAAAGCGGAAGGCAAAGGTGAAGACATTGGAGATTCGGGGGTCAGCAGATTGGTTGTAGCCTCTGTATGGAGGGAGCCACTTCTGCATCTCATCACCGAGCACAATGGGTAGATAGTCCCTGAAGGTGATAATCTGGAGGGGGTGGGGATACATATCATGAGGAAAGGGTAAGAGAACACTTAAATCTCCATAGAGTGAGGCTGGAGGAAGCTGCAGCTGACAGGGATGAGTGTTCAAAAATCTAGGAGGGCAAATGGATAACATATGTGCCCATTTCCCTTCCTGTGACAATAGCAGACATTGCTAATTGATCATGACACTCTTTCTGCTGGCCGCTCGTGTTATAGATGGAATTGTGTCCCTTCCAAAGTCATATGTTGAAGCCCTAATGTGACTGTATTTGGAGATAGGGCCTATGAAGAGGTAATTAAGGTTAAATGAGATCATAAGAGTGGGGCCCTCATCCAGTTAGGACTGGTGTCCTTATCAGAAGAGAGAGAGAGAGACTAGGAAGGTACACATACAGAGGAAAGACCATGTGAGGACACAGAGGGAAGGCGGCCATCTGCAAGCCAAGGACAGAGGCCTCAGGAGAAACAAAACCTGCTGATACAGTGGTCTTGCAGCCTCCAGAACTGTGAGAAAATAAATTTCTGTTGTTTAAGCCTATTGTTAATCAGTCTATGATATTTTACTATGGCAGCCCAAACAAACCAATATGAAACCTTAACTCAAATCATCTTTAGGTAGATACTTTTCATTCCTTGGATGATTTCCTACAAACATCTCCAGCAGCAAGATTTCTGGATCCAATTTAAAAATTAATATTGAATTATGGAGATTTTTGAGAAGAAATAAAGGGAGATATCTCTCTTTAATGGTTAAAACTAAGTGCATGGGGCTTCTGGTCCCAGAACAAGTTGGAGGAGACTCATTTCCCCCTAATCTTCCACACTAAATATATGTAAACACTCTGGAAATTATTCCATAGACAACATAAATAGACTTTCAAAGCTGGAAAGAAGGTGGACTGGCTGACGACCTCAGGACTTGAGGAGTGACAGCACAGTGAGTTCCTGTATGCCCCCAGACTGAGTGCAGGAGAGCCTGGCAACCTGGAACCCCCAATAGGAATACACAAAAGGAGCCAAAGGGAGCCTGCTCTTTCTCTCCAAAGGACTGGGACAGGGGAACCCAGCAGAAACCTAGTGGAGAGCCCCCAGACCTACTTCACAACCCAAGCTCTGAGCCGTCCACAATTCAGGCTGGTGGATGGTCTGATATGCCTGCAATGGTGGCAGCAGTTAAACCCCATATCTCTCTGTTCTTCACACAACAGCCATAAAGAGACCAGGTGCAGTGGCTGCTGCTCCCCTAGAAGGTTGCTGGGCAACAGAAGGCAGCCAGGAAAGGGCCTTCCTGCCTTGCAGACTGCATCAGTAGGCACTGAATGTGAACCCCAGAGTCACCAGAAGAATGAAGCAGACCAGAATAGCACTGCAAAGGCTCAGGAAACAACTGTCACCGCGGGGGGGGGGGGGGGGGGCGGGGGCGCCTGAGTGGTTGAGTCAGTTGGGTGTCCGACTTTGGCTCATGTCATGATCTAGCAGGTTTGTGAGTTGAAGCCCTGTGTTGGGCTATTTGCTATCAGCAGACAACCTGCTTCAGATCCTCTGTCCCTCTGCCTGCCTCTCCGCTTCTCTTTCTCAAAGATAAATTTAAAAAAAATTTTAAAAAAACCTGTCATATGAACTAAAGCCCACAAAAGTATGCCAGACATACATGTTAAGCCCAAACAGACTTAAATAGGATCCTGAGTCTCCTAACATAATAACTAAAGTATCTAGGATATCATTTAAAAAATCACTCATAATGCCAAGAACCAGAAAAGCCACAGTTTGAATGGAAAGATAATCAACTGATGCCAATACCTACATGAATCAGGTACTGAGATGATCTGATAAAGATTTTAAAACAGTTGTCATAAAAATGCTTCAACAATCAATTACAAGTTACCTTGAAACACAAAACAGACCATCTCAGCAAAGAAGTAGAATTTATAAAAAAAATACTGAAACTGTAGAATTGAAAAATACTAACTAAAATTAAAACTTGTTAGGAAGACCCAGTAGTAGAGTGGAGATGACAGGGTAGAACTAAAGACAGATCAGTAGAATTAACTCAATCTAAGCAACAGAGAGAAAATAAACAAAACAAACACACAAACACCTCAAACAAACCAGAACCTCAGGGCTCTGTGGGACAATAACAAAAGAGCTAACACTCCTATTAATGGAGTCCCAGACATAGAGAAGAAAGGGGTGGCTAAAAAAGAATTTGAAGAAATAATGTCTAGAAACGTCCCCAAATTGGTGAAAGACATACACTTACGGATTCAAGAGGCTGAATGAATACCAAACATTATAAACCCAAAGAAATGTACTCCAAGATGCATTACAATTAAACTTCTGAAAACTAAACACAAAGTCTTAAATATCATCAAAGAGAAGCGACACATTATCTACAAATGAACACCAATGTGAAACCACGGAGCCCAGAAGGAAGGGGCATAGCATTTTCCAAGTGCTGAAAGAAACCAGAAGGAAGAGTAAAATAAACCTGAAGCAAACAGAATAGGCTAAAGAAGAAAAGTCTTATTAATGAGGAAAGACCTTAGACAGAATTCAACGTCTGTTCATGATAAAAACTCTCCATACACTAGGAATGGAGTGGAACTTCCTCAACCTCATCAAGAGCATCCACAGTAGATTTACAACAAACATTACGCTTTTTTAAAGTTCACTTATTTTGAGAGAGAGAGGAAGAGAGAGAGAGTGACCACAAGCAGGGGAGGAACAGAGAGAGAATCCCAAGCAGGCTCTGCACTGTCAGCACAGAGCCCGATGCGGGGCTCGAACCCATGAACCATGAGATCGTGACCCGAGCTGAAATCCAGAGTCAGGTACTTAACCAACTGAGACACCCAACCAACTGAGGCACCCCAACAAACATTATACTTTAATGGTGAAAGACTGAATGTTTTCCCTCTAGGATTAGGAAGACAAGGATGCCAGTTCTCATCACTCTTATTCAACACAGTACTGGAAATTATAGCCACTGATATAGGACAAGAGAAAAAAAACGTTTAAAAACATAGATTACAAAAAGAGAGATACAACTGTCTTTATTTACAGATGACATGATTGCATAGAAAATCTTTTTTTTTTTTTTTTAAATCTTAAGGATTCTACAAGAAGAACTCCCCAAACTGAGCTCAGCAAGGCCAGGGTCAACATATAAAAATCAGTTACATTTTTATGCACTGATAAAGAGCAAGTGGCAGGTCAGAAAAAATGTAATACCATTTATGACTTACCCAAAGAAAATGAAATATTCAGGTACAAATATAACAAAACATGTACAGGATCTGTATGATAAAAATTACCAAATGCTGATGAAGTACAGCAAAGAAAACCTAAACACTTAGGCACACTGCATTTACAGATTAGAAAACTCAATGTTGTAAAGATGTCAATTCTTCCTATATTAATCTATACTTTTGATACAATTCCTATCAGAATCTCAGCAAGGTTTTTTTTTTTTGTAGATGTAGATAAGCTTAGTTAAAAATATATAGGAAAGGGACAGACCTCGAACAGCCAAAACAATTTGGAAAAAGAATACAGTGGGAAGAATCATGGTTCCCCATGGTAAGTCTTGCTGTGTAGCCACAGTAAACACTGTGGTGCTGGTATAGGAATAGACACATAGATTAACAGAATAGAATAGATGATTCTGAGATAAATTCATATTAATATGCCCAAAAAATTTTTGATAAGGAACAAAAGCAATTCACTAGAGGAGGGATAGCCTTTTCAGTAAGTGGTGCTGAACAGTTGGACACCCAGTGGCCAAAGAAAATGAGCCTCACCCTAACCTTCACACATTATACAAAAATCAACCCCCAATGGATCATGGCCTTAAGTGGAAAACATAAAAGTATAAAGCCTTTAGGAAAAACCCAATAAAAATCTTGGAGATCTAGGACTACAGAGAGTTCTGAGATTTGACACAAAAGCCCAACCCATGAGAGAAAAAAAAAATGTGTCCTGATTGGACCTCATTAAAATTAAAAACTCTTACTCTGCAACAGATTCTGTTAAGAAAATGAGAGATTGGGAGAAAATATTTATAAGTCACATATCTGATGGAAGATTTGTATCTAGAATATATAAAGAACACTCAAAACTTAACATTAAAAGATAATCCATCTGAAAATGGGCAAAATATATGAACAGGTATTTTACTGCAGAGGATATACAGGTGGCAGATAAGCACAGGAGAAGATGTTCAACATGATTAGCCGTTAGGGAAGTGCAAATTCAAACCACAATGAAATAACACTACATACCTATCAGAAAGAGTAAAATAAAAAAACAATGACAACAAATCACGACCAGGATGCAGAGAAACTGGATGTTTCATACACTGCTGGTGGGAACATAAAATAGTACAGTTACTCCGGAAAATAGTTTGGCAGTTCCTTTTAAAACTTGAAATGGACTTGGGATATGACCCACTGCACATGGGCAGAGTTTTCCCAGAGAAAGGAAAACTTACTTGCATGAATAAATGTATACACGAATGTCTATAGCAGCTTCATTCATAATAGCTCCAAACTGGAAACTCTCCAGATGTCCTTCACTGGGTAAATGGTTAAACAAACCAGGGAATACTACTCAGCAACAAAAAGGAAGGGACTGTACACATACAACAGCCTGGATGAACCTCAGGGCAATTATGCTGAATGTAAAGAGCCAGCCTCAAAAGGGTACATACTGCATGGTTTTATCTATGTAACATTCACCAAACAGTACAGATGAAGAGCAGATTAGTGATTGTCAGGGGATAGGGACCTGGGAAGGGGGAGGGTGGATGTGGCTATCAGAGGGGGCCAGGAGGGAGTCCTGAGGTGATGGGAGAGTGAAGTATCTTTATTGTGGTGGTGGTTACATGAAACTACACATGTGATAAAATTGCACAGAGCTACACACACACACACACACACACGCACGATTGCATTTAAATCTGGTGAAATCTGAATAAGACCTTTGGTTGGTGTCAATGTTAATGTCCTGCTTTTGATGTTGTACCGTAGTTATGCAAAAACATTAGCACTGAGGAGGCTGGGTGTGTGTACTGTTTTTTTTTTTTTAAACAACTTCCTGAGAACCTATAATAATTTCAAAATAAAATGCTTAAAAAATACATGCACAGTTAATTCTAGTTAGTCAATCAGCCAATCTACAATAGCAATGGACTCTGCCTGTGACATGTGGCTTAGGTGCGGAGAATTGAAAAAGAAGACAGTCCAACTGAAATAACCCAAAGAGCTCTGCAACAGTCAGTCCCAGGAGAGACGGAGCCTTTGGTCCCAGTGATGGTGGCATCTGGGCAGGCACACTGAGTGACCAACAGACAAATGACTCTCCAACACTCTGAGTTCAGGGATTCATTTTGGGGCAGAGAAGCTAAAGAAACAAGAAGGAGGGCTGAAATAATGAGGCAGTGGGAAGGAAGCAGCGGAGGAGAAGGGAAGAGGAGATGCGGAACACAGAGGAGGTAGCTGGAGGGTGGCTGTGGGGAGAGCAGGGCTGGCGGGGCGGGGGGGGGGTGGGGGCAGAAGCTAGGTGGGTGAGGGAGGCAGTGCTCCTGGGCTTCTGTACCTGCATGAAGGCTCCCAGGATTTTCCGGGCTTCCTGGTAGAGCTTCTCTCCATCCCAGTGAGGGTTGAGTCTCTTTAGTTCTTTGGCCAGCCGGTTGTGCTCTCGGAGAAGGAGGGTGTGGGAAGCAGCCAGCAAGGTGTGCTCGGAGGCTCGGAAATCTCCTGAAAGTCCAGAAGGCAGGAAGGTTGGTTCCCCCTGAGTAGCCCCAAAACCCAGTAACTTGCACAAAGAAATACACGATAGTGCCCCCAAGGGACCCTCTCCTAAGCCCCTCCTTCCAGTTAACCTAAGGGAAGTCAAGTGGAATGGGATGGGGGTTGGGATTCAGAGGTTTGAATCTCAGCTCCACACACATGATTTTTAGCTGGGTCACTTTGGACAAGTTACTTGGCATTTCTAAGCCTCAGTCCCTGTATCTGTGAAAACGGGGATAAGAAGGCTGACTGCACAAGACTGTGCTCAAAACTACAGATGACATGAAAAAGGAAAATTTTGCTAATTACAATCCCAACTCCTTCTAAGATGGGGCAGTACAAACAGATAAGGGCTTTTGGTGGAGAGAAACTTTGAAAAGTTTCATGAATGGGAGTTTGAGGGCAGGTTCCTAGGTAGGGTCGAATTTGTCCATGTAACAATGGGAGAAGTATCTAGAGATGGGGGCCTTTGGAAGAAAGGAAAGAAGAGAGTGACAGGATAGGAGGTCAGCTAACTGGCAAAAGACCAGGTGGTCACAAGGGGATTTCTTGTGTCCTCTAATCTTTAGGAAAAGTCTATTAAAATCCCAAATGCTTGGTCTTACCGGATATTTTTGTGGAAAACAGGAAAGGGCTCAGTTTTGTATCTGGATTGATGTGAGATATGTGTGAACACAGAATCGAAGAGATCTACCCAAGAGATCTGGGCCTATGGACTGGCTTTCTGCCATGTCCAGGTAGGTGGGGCGGGGGCGGGGGTTATCCTGACAGAGTAGATTTTTGGAAGAGGAAAGGCCTCCAGGAGCCCAAGGAGGACATGAGGCCCCCAGAATGAACAGAATTGGGGGGCTTTGGTTGTGCACACGTTGTATGGAGCAGGGGCCTTGTGCCAAGTTTATAAAAAGCCTTAAAAATATGCATTCCTCTTAATCTAAAATTTCTTCTTCTAACAAATTATCTTAATAAAATTATTAAAAATGAGTCCAGGGGCGCCTAAGTGGCTCAGTCGGTTAAGCATCTGACTTCAGCTCAGGTCATGATCTCGCAGTTCCTGAGTTCGAGCCCTACATAGAGCTCCGTGCTGACAGTTCAGAGACTGGAGCCTGCTTCCGATCTGTGTCTCCCTCTCTCTTCTCCTCCCCCCTCTCCTGCTCGTGCTCTCTCTCAAAAATTAACAAACATTAAAAAAATTTTTTTAAATGAGTGCAAAGATTCATCAACAAGGATATTCATTACCTAAAAACAATAAAGTAAAAATTAAAATTAAAATTAAAATAAAAAAATAAAACACAAAAATAAAAAAAAAACAGGAAAACTAGAAATGACTTAAGTGTTTCTAAATAGGATTGAGAAAATAAATCATGATAATGTATGTCAGGGAATATCAGGCAGCCAGTAAAAATCATGCTGGAGAATATTTAATGATGTGATATATTAAGTGAAGACATCAGGTTATAGAACATAACTGATAGTATAACCCCAATTATGCAAAACAATGTAGAACTATATCTATGATTTAAAAAAACCTGGAAAGGTGGGCATTAAAAATGTTAACAATGATCATTTGTGGGTGGTAGGTTTTTCTTATTTGTGCTTCTCTGGATTTAATTGTTTTGTTTGTTTGATGGTGAACACATGTTCTTAGATTCTGTATTCATCCGGGCCCTTCTACCAGTCCTGGACCAGTGCCAGAGGCAGTGGGGGCTTGGTGTGCATTTTTCCAGAAAGCATGCGGAAAGCAGCAGCAGTAAAGCCTCTCTGGAAGCTACCTAGCAGCCTCCTGAAGTTTTTCTGGTCTCTCTCTGCTCCCAGTCCTTGGGCCCCTCTGTTCCCAGCCTGGACTCACCTGCCAGGAAGCAGGGCACTTGGGCCGTGGTGTTGATGAACTCACAGGGGCTTGGCTTCTTGATGTCAAAGGGCAAGTAAGCCAGTCCGTGGTCCCAGATCTCCTGGTTCACAGCCATGAGGCCCAGCGGGCTGCTGAGGTTTCGAAGGCGGCTGGCCAGGCTGGGCTCAGGACCGTATACAAGGCTGGCATCCAGGAAGGAGGTCAGAGCGTTAATCTGATCTCGAGCCAGGGACTGATAAGGTGGAGTGGGGCAGACGAACCCAGCTCGGAAGAAAGGCATGCACTTCCCTTGAGTCTTCACCTTGGGGTCATTGGGAGGGAACTGCAGAGAGATTGGGGGGTGGGTGACTGGGCAGAGGTGGCACAGCTGGGATCTGGCAACCTCTCCCCAGGGTGGGTCTGGATGCGGCTGGCAAAGATGCTGATGGAGCCCTCCTGGGACCCTGGGACCAGACACTGATTCCAGATGCCTCCTGCTGACACTATACATCCTGAGCCACAATGCCCTGAAGCCACTGTGTAAAAGGTCTGAGGGGAATCATTCACTCTTTTATAGCAGAGGTTCCAAATTTTTGGTGGGGAGGGAGTCCTGAGATCCCTGGACAGGGAAGCAGGACAAGCAATAGGAAAGGCTTTGTTAATAACTACTATGAACGGAGTACTTGGGGGGTTCAGTCAGTTGAGCGACCGACTCTTGATTTTGGCTCAGGGCATGATCTCGTGGTTCATGGGTCAAGTCCAGCATTGAGCCCTTCCCACACGAGTCCTCCCTCACAAACCCCCCCCTTCCATTAAGCCTCCCCCCAATGAACACTGTGATGAGCCCCTGAGTCCAAGTCTGCTTGGTATTCTCTATCTCCCTCTCTCTTGACCCCTCCCCCATTTGCTTGCATGCACTCTCTCAAAAGAAATAAATAAAAAAATTACTAAAAACAGCTACCACTTATTTATTTTGGATCTAACATGTGCTATGCATTATGCATACTTTATCTCACTTTGGTCCTCAAAAAATGTAAGGTAGATAATTCAGTTCCATTTTACAGGTGAGAAAATCGAGGCTCAGAAAGGTTAAGTAATTTGTTCCAGAACTTGTAAACAGGAAGGGAAATATATGGGATTCAGATCTAGACTGACTTCTCTCCACAGTCCGTGTTCTTTACACCACAGCACAGAGCCTTGATTTGTTTGAGTGAATAAATCACTCTCTAACTGTAAAATAAGAAAAAAATGGGGCACCATTGCAAGTGCCTCTCTCTTCCTGCTGGAAATCCCCACAAATCCCTGCTCTCACTCTGATTCATCCATCAAATTGCAGCTCTTTCCGGGAGCAGCCGTCCCAGACCCCGATGACTTACAGCAGCGTTCTACAAACTTCACTGTGTATAGAAGGAATCTCCTAGGGATCCTGGTATAATGTAGATTTTGTTTCCCAATGTCTGGGATGAGGCTTGAGATTTTACATTTCTAAGAAGTCCCCAAGTGATGCCAATGCTGCTGGGCCAGGCACATAGACGACCCGCCCCTCCCCAGAGCTTCCCAATTTCACCATTAGTGGTTACTTGTCCATTTCCCACACAGGCTCTTTGTCCTTGAGGAAAGGAACAGTGTCTTATTCACCTTTGAATCCCCAGTGCTTAGTGCCATGCCTGGCACGGAGTAGATGATTAATGTCTATTTATTGAATAAATGGATGAGTGAACAAATGGATGTGTGAGGCTTGGGAAGCCGTCAAATCAGCATTCGAGATCTACCATGAGGTACCCTGCTACGTCAGGGAGGCAGGGGTTTTGTCACCAACAGCTGCAGGGGCCTACCATGATGGGGAAGCAGTTGTCTCCCTGGATACAGTACTTGTCACACTGGGCTTTGGAGTACTCGCTGCTCCCCAGCTCGGTGTCAGGGGCAAAATCCAGGTCATGGTCCACAATTTGACCCCACTGCATGAACAGCAAGGACGTGTTTTGGTCCAGAACACCCTCCTCACTCAGGTAGCCTGCAATCTTGTTGGAAACCTCGCGGGCCTACAGATGGAGACAGAAGGGGAGGAAGGATTGGAGGAAAAAGTGCTTTGAGGAGTCAGATTCAACTGCAGTTTTATTGAACACCCAGGGTATAACAGGTACATTTAATCCCCATGACAAGTTTGTGAGGTGGGTGGCATTACACCTTTTCTGAAGGTGAGGACACTGGAGAGGTGAGGCCAATTTCCAACGGTCCTGCAGCTACAAAAGGGGATAGTAGGGATGAGACTGAACACACGTCTGCGGGAATTGATGGCTTGCAAGGCCAGTGACCTTTCCACTACGGAAAAGGGAAAACAAAGACAGGCTGCTTGTGAAGCGACAGGGAGGTGCCAGGTGTCTGGGAGGAGGAGAGGGGCTCTGGGGGAGGGGCTGCCAACTCAGAAGAGGCCAACAGATAGGACCTCCGGGCAAACAACAGCTGATGCACCCCAGGGGCCGGGGCGGGGTAAGCGCGGGCAGGATGGGGCAGGGAGGCCATCTGCCTGGGAGACCCCAGGGTATCTGGCCTGTGGGCAGCTAGGACGTGACCTCCACGTGGCTGGGCTCCGGGCTCCGCTGCCCTCTAGTGGCACTTAGGGGAGCAAGGCCCGAGCCCGTCCAAGTCTCCGCCTCTCCCCCGCTGCGGGTCCCACCTCGCACCTCCGCCCTCCCACCTATTTCTTCTTCCGTTCCGTGCGCGTTTGGTGGCGCTTCCCGTCCTCTCTGGGTTCTCCCCCTGCACCCTCCCGCTCGGGGCTCGCGCGCATCCCGGGCCCGCCCTCACCGGCGGGAGCGGGAAGCCGTTCCGCGTCCTCCCCGGCGTCCACCCGAAGGGCAGGGAGAGCCCGTCCTCGTACTCGGCGGGCAGCCAGCGCACCAGCGCCCTGTTGGCGGCGCCCAGAGCGGGGTTCCTCCTGAAACCGAGCAAGACGCGCCCTCAGCCTCGGCCCGCGCTCCGGGCTCCGCTTCTCCAAAGCCCTGGGGGACCCGTAGGGAAGGGGCGGGACTCCGCCCGAGGGAAAGGGGACGCGGGGGAGGCGCCTCTCAGACGGGGAGGGGGGTCGCTGAACTGCGTCCGCTCAGAAGGCGCGGGACTACGGCGGCCCCTTTGGAAGACGGGGAAGCTCGGGAAGGGTCCAATATGAACGGGTTCCGGTGGGCCGCAGGCCCGGGAGGGGGAGGCAGCGGGGGTTCTGCCGGGAATGGCCAAGCGGCAAAGCCCCTAGCTGGGCCGCCCCCGACAACTGCCCGTGCCCCCTCACCTGTTGTTACAGTCTCCTGTAATGGTTCGGTAAGGATTGTCCTTGTCACATTTCACCACAGGAACGGGGGCACCACAGCCCACCTCCCAAGACAGTGCAGTCAAGTCCAGGCTAGGTTCTGAAACAGAAGGGACGCCAGAGGGGCTGAGTTCTTTCTCCATTCTGAGGCACGGCGGGGAGGCAGGAAACCGAAAGCAGAGGGGAACTTACTTTTCTGGGAATGCATTTGTCTGTTTTAGGTAAGCAGTTCTCAGGTGATTTCTTGTTTAATCCTGACAACTCATTGAGGTAAGAGGTTTAATTCCCATTTTACAGATGAGAAACTGAGACCACATTGCTCAAGGGACTTGCCCAAGGCCACACAGGTAGTAACTGTGAAAGTTGCTTTGTTAGTGATTTTTTTTTTTTTAATCAGGGCATTCGAATCGACAGATCTTTCTTTTAGAACGAAAATACCGCTGAGAGGTTAAGCACATGTTAGTAGGAGTTAGTCTGATAAGACTGCTTTTCTTCTAAAGCTTCACTGACATCTAAAGTACCAAGCAAGCAAGAACCTAGATAAGGAAGATGTTGGGCAGATACAGGTACTTTTTAAAACCTGTTTATTATTGAGAGAGGGCAAGTGGGGGAGGGGCAGAGGATCTGAAGAGGTGGCTCTGTGCTGACAGGCTGACAGCAGCGAGCCCGATGTGGGGCTCGAACTCACGAACCACGAGATCATGACCTGAGCCAAAGTCAGGTGCCCCGGGACAGGTAACTTTTAAGTGAGGGGCGCTGTGGTCTTGGGAGGAGTAACATAGTGGGGCTTTACGCAGCAGAGGCTCCGTGCTGGCACAGAAAGGAGAGAGATGCTGACCTCCTAAAGCAGTCTGTGATCCATCCCGGTGCCTGCATGAAAGAGAAGCAAGGGAATCTTGCTCTATGGGGGCTTCTTCAGGGGACCATCTGTGAAGGTTGGCAGGGGCAGGGGTTCAACCCTCTGTACCTTTTGAGTCTCAGAGTCTAAAGTGATCCCTATCTCTCCCTACCTCATCCCAGTTTCCTTCTTTTGGAACTTTGGAATTTGCTCAAGTCCTAAGCCTGCTCTCTTCCTGGACCTGCTGTTTTCCCAGGAGGAACTTGCAGCCCCTTCCTCTGGCTGGGACCAAGCCCCTCCCTCCCTGACCCTCCAGAAGCTGTGACATTTGGTAGGGGTGGGAGTGGACGGGTTGGAGATCCCAATCAATCCGTCACCTCATTGTTTCAGCTCCATATTATGCAAGACAAGATGGAAATCTCATCTCCTGTGACATAATCCCAGTAAATCCCCCTGATACAGGTGGCTTACATGTCTCCTTTATGGAGACATAAAGCACAGTAGTGGTGACACTGTGGTTTGGGACAGGGAGCCCATGTTTGTTGACTTTTGTACTTCCTCTGGACAGAGGCTTTACAATTGGCATTACACAAAGAGCATGAATGTCCCCTTATTTGGAGTTGGCAGTGTGACCTTGCTGGGCTTGAGTTCCTCTCTCTGCAAACAAAACAAAACAAAATAAAACAAAACCATACTGGCACAGCTGTCCCCTCAGCCCCTCCTTGCTCTGCAAGCCCATGAATCTGAGCAGGGAGAGCCAAGCAGGTGCTCCTAATAGGGGATACAGCTTTTGGTGACTCCTGTTCACTCCTGCGGGGTCATGACCCCTTCCCGCCATCAGAGGGTCGGTGGGTTTTCTGTACCTGTGGCATTGGTCAAGGCCACTTTCTGCCTCAGTCTCTTTAAGGATTCCTCCCACACCTGCCCGTTGCGGATGGCTGTGCGCGCCTGGCCTTTGGCATGCTTGAGGTACTCCGAGAGCTGTCGCGTGGTGGGTGCCTCTGAGCTCATGGCAGCCTTTAGCCTACAATGGAGAGCGATAGGAGAGTCAAGACTGGGCCCTCCAGCTCTGAAGCTTTAGAAGGCGCGTGAAGGGATGTGTGTCTGGGGAGGAGCCACAGGGGACGGCGGCAGCGCGGGCAGGAGACAAGCACTCCCGCGCTCTCAGAATCTTTCTCATTTCCTTTCTGATGCCTCTGGAAAATCTCTTCTGGGAGGAGGAAGCTACAGTGTGTCTTTAAGCTTCGTTGGGTCTGGTTCTGAGAAAGGGCAGGCAGATGGAGGTGAGCGCTTCCTGAATTAGAATCAGAGGGTTGTAGCTGTGCTGGCTGGGTCAGAATTAATTAGAGAAACTTAAAAACACCTAAGCCCAGGATGTCCTGACTCAGACTGAGGAACTCCTGTCATGTAGGAGTTTAGAAATAACAAGAGAATTCTAGAGATAACAAGCCTAGGGGCCTTCAGTTCTTCCCATGGAAACATCCTTAACTGCAGCTAGCCCTGGAGTTAGTGTGGAGTTTGCTTCGATGTGGGCTGTAGCATCCAGCCTCTTGCTGACCATTTTTGGGGCAAGATGTTCAGCCTTTTTATTCTTAATTTCCCATGTGTAAAGGGAGAAGCCCAAATCCCTGCTACTAAGAAGTTTGGGACAAACACAGAGATGACTGAGTGCAAGGTGGTGTTAGGAAAGTGCTTCCATGAGAATCCACCACCCCTTCCCCGTGCCTCAGTCTCCACACATGTGGGAGGAAGGGTTCCGTGGGATGATATCTATGGCTCTGAGACTCTGAAACATTGGAAGTTGCTCAGCTTCTCACAAAAGACAGCTCTGCTTTTGGGGTACAGTTCACTGGCTGCAACAGCTGGCCTGATCTATAGGTTAGGTTCTTAACTATTTCCAGGGTGAGGGGGCATGGTGTCTCAGTCTGAGGGACTTCCTGGGCAGGTGGGACAGGGACAAGGATGACTGGGATGATTGCGCTCTACTCGGCAGGCCTACCCCCGACCAGCCTCCCCCAACCTCAATTAAAAAGACCCAAGACAGTAAGCCAGACTGTCTTTTTGCTGCTGTTGCAAGAGACTGTGTGGCCCAGTGGCCAGGAGGGCTACACTGTCCAGTATGGTAACTTCCAGCCACAAGTGGCTATTTAAATGGAACTTCATTAAAATTAAATTAAATGCAGTTCCTCACTGGTACTAGCCACATTTTAAGTGCTCAACAGCCACACGTAGTTACTGGCTCCTGTATTGGATGGCCCGATACAGAAAACCATCACAGAAAGTTCTGTGGGCCCGTACTCACCTGGAGTTGGGGCTTAGGAAGCAAGATTTGAACATTGGCTGGTTTGACTTGTGACTGCCACTTACTAGTTATGTGCCCTTGGGCAAGTTACTTAACCTGTCTGTACCCAGCTTCCTTATCCATAAAATGAAATAACGACATTTCGTTGAGCCATGCTATTTGATCATTTTGACCTCAAAAACAAGCTATTTCATGTAGTTCAATTTAGCATTTCATATGGTTTGGGGGAGGAAGGACTGTAAAGCTCCTTGAGCTGTATCTGGCGTGGAATACACACATGTGTTAGCGTCAGCGCCACCGTCCTCATGGGCCAGGGCCCAAAGGGTCCCCCACCCAATAAACAAGGTGCGCTGCTGGGCCTTCCAGGGCTCCACCTGGGAGGCCCCACGCAAGGTTCTGCGTGCTCCTTCCTTCCTCCTGTGCCCTGGGCTCTGCGTGCTTCCCCTCCTGAATGCGGGATCCCTCCTGCTTTGCTCAGGGCTGGGCTCCGTGGGATCAGCCAGGGTTTGGGAAGAAGTCTTTACCCATCTCCAGGCCTCCACCCTCATCCTAGCCACCATCGCCTTCATCCTTCATCTGGACGGCTGTAGCAGCCTCCTGACCAGGGCCCCGCCCCACTCCCCATCTCTCTCCACCCCCTGCTGTCTGTTCCCCACAGGGCTGCTGGAGCGCACTTAGAGTGAAAAGCAGACCATGGCACTCTGCTTACCCTGGGACATGGATGAATCCATCTGCTTATTGCACACACACTCCTATTGTGGTGCCATCACTGCCTGTACCTAGTTCCAAAACATTTTCATCACCCCCCAAGGAGACCCTATACCCATTAAGCAGTCTCTTCCAATTCCTCCCCTGCCCTCCTCCGCCAGCAACCTCTAATCTGCTTTCTGACTCTATGGCCCTTAGCGTCCACCTCTCTGGCCTACCTGCACGGTGTGCTCCTCCCTGTCTACCACCTCCACCAGCATTGGACTTGTTTCGGTTTCCCGAACACCCTAAGCTCTTTCCCGCCTCAGCACCCTTGCCTTTGTCCTTCCCAGTCCCTGGGATGCTATCCTCCCAGCTCTCTACATGACTGGCTGCTTCTCATCCTCCATCAGGCTTCCCTGATCCCTGGGCCTAGAGTAGCAACCATCGCTTTGTTTATTTCCTTCATTGGATTGTTTGTGTAACAAGATGGTTATGTGTGATTCTTTATGTCTCCATGAGGCCCCTAAGTCCAAGAACTAACCAGTAGGAATGAAGTCCAAAGCATGGCTGGTCAGTGCACAGCTTGCAAAGGAGGTAATGAACACTGATTTTGTGGCCTTTACTGTATCCTTACCTTGGGGCTATAAAAGGATTGAAGTTAAGGAGGGAGAGAGAATTTTTGTTTGGAGATAGTTACTGAAATACCAAGTACTTCCCTACTGCCACCATGGGGCTTCCTCTGTGCTTTAATTCTAGTGATAAGGGACTTAAGAGGTGGGCTAGAGTCATGGCCAGTGGCTGATACCTGCCCAAAGAGCCTACAGGAGTGGAGGCTGGCACCACGCACTTAATAGAGTAAGCCAGACAGGGCCACACTGCACGGGATCTGTATATCCTCCAGCAGCAGGGTGAAGCTTGTAGTCTTCTGGAGCCTGCTTAAAAGGCACCTGGCTCAAGAGGGTGTGGGGAGGTGAGAAAGTGAGCCAGATGCTTCTGTACTGAAGGTTGGAGCTGTAAGCTACTGGCCAGAAACTTCTCTGGGTCAGGGAGCCGGCAGCAGAATCTCTGAGACAGCCAACAAGTGCCCAAGGTGGGGAAGACCTTCTGACCCCTTCAGGGCACTAAGTTGTGAGGTGACTTTGACCTTGCCCTTTGCTATCTCTCCTCCACCCCCCCTCCCCCCGGCTTAACCCTGAGGAGTCAGAAACCTGTGTTGGGGGATTGGGAAGAGCCCAGGAAGGAGGAACTAGCAGACCGTGCTCCATTTCTCATTATAAACCTAATAAAGCAGCTCTGAGCCCAGGGATGTAGGAAGCTCTAGGCTTTGTCTTCTTACGCTGACATTTAAATTCCTGAAAGGATACTGTTCTTGGGACTAGAAGTGGCTGGAGTACCTCTTGTCTTCTAAAAGTCAAAAAAAAACAGTTATGGAACTGCTTAAAAGTCATTCAAGGGCCAAGGAGGAAGGAAGCCCCAATTCTAGTGCAAAGGGACAGCAAGAGGAAGGAATAAGGTTGTTTTCTGCTCAACACAGTGGTTATTCTTGTCTGTATGCCTCTAGCTTGATGGGCATCCCGAGAGCTGGGACCCAGTCTTCATTGCTTATTTCAAAGATCCCAGCCCCTAACATGTGGTTCGAGGGTGGCTGACTCTGCTGGTGGGCTGTGGGGTCTCCAAGTGCCCTTGGATCTTTTTATGGCATTGGGGTGCTGCGCCCCCTAGCTGCTTTGGGTGTAGTTGCTGACGGCTCACACCTGTACCCTTCTTGTGTGATTACTGAGCCAATCCTTGCTTAACTTCCTTCTTTGACCTTTCCAGCTCTGCCCTCTCACTTCATTTACAGCTCTCCCAAGAGTAATTCTTAATTAGTCACCTGCCCATGAATCCATGTCTCAGGTTCTTCTTCTAGGGAACCGGGCTTATGTCAGTCAATATTAGTTGAATGAATGGAGAAATTCTACCAACAGGCTTTCTGAGACTCTGTAATGCATGACCCAAGGAAACATCCAGCCATGTGGAAGAAAGTGCTTCCAGGATTAGGTTAGGCATCCTCTTCAAGGTAATTTACAGGCTAAGGATTTTAAGACTCCTATTTGTCACACACTCAGAGTTGGGGGGTGGTGGTAGCACAGTTTGGATGATTGCTTTCTCACTGGCTTGTCAGGGCTGGCCTAG
Organism: Acinonyx jubatus; assembly: GCF_027475565.1. Lineage (NCBI taxonomy): Eukaryota > Metazoa > Chordata > Mammalia > Carnivora > Felidae > Acinonyx > Acinonyx jubatus. The sequence goes on from NC_069397.1 coordinate 27,942,104, forward strand.
ATGTGCTCGTCATTAACCGGAAGCGTAGCAAGGGAAGTACGCTGTGTCTGTGTCTCACGTACCTGGTCCTGGAATCCAGGAAGGCCTTGTTGACTTGGACCTTGACCTGATTCACAGCATCAGAGATGGCAGCAGTCGTGGTGGCCCGTGCTTGGAGGAGGAGGGACAAGGAGCAGAGTATCTGACACCATTCCTTTGAGATACCCTCTGCTTCTGTCTCCCTCTTTCTCAGCCATTGCCCTCACCCCTCAAATCCAAGCAGGCAGAAGATTGAGATTAGGAAACATTCACAAGAATCCTCAAGGAGAAAAAGAATAGAATGGGAAGAATGCTCTCTGATCCTTGATAAGATGTCAGAATTGCTCTTCAGAGGTCCACTAGAATACCCAGGGATGGGATTAAGGTGTGTGACCATTCAGGTTGGCTTGGGCTACTGGGCTGTGGGGATTTTTCTGGGTTTTGGTGAGGTAGACACGTAAGTGTCCATCAAAGGGCTTAGCTGATCACCAGGGCCCTGAGGTAGAGAAGGAGTGGTAGGAATTCTTGTTCTCACTTGTATTGGGGTCTGGAGCATGGGAGGTGGGGTGTGGTGAGTTAAATGGTGTCCCCCCAAAATACATGTCTCAGAATGTGACCCTATTTGGAAATAGGATCTTTGCAGATGTAATTAATTCAGATAAGGTCATAAAGGTACAGGATTAGGGTGGGCTCTAGATCCAATGACTGGTGGTCTTATAGCAAAAGAACACACAGGATACACACAGAGAAGTATGTGAAGAGAGGCAGAGATTAAACTGATGTAGCTATAAGCCAAGGAGTACCAAGAATTGCTGGAGCCACCAGAAGCTAGGAAGAGGCAAGGAAGGATTCCCTTCTAGAGACTTTAGGACCCTGCTGACACCTTGACTTTGGACTACTAGCCTCCTGAACTGTAGAACACATTTCTGTTGTCTTCAGCCACCCAGTTGTGATCCTTTGTCACAGCAGCCCCAGGAATTCAATATGGAGACACTTACCATTTGTGGCCAATGCTGCAGCCTGAAGCAAGGTCAGGAAAGCTAAGAGGACTGAGAGATGGAGGGCTTGCATTGCTGAAACGAGACCCAGGATCGGATGTGAGCCTTGTAGAGCCCCCATGGGAGGGACGGAGTCACAGAAAGGGATGGTAAAGCATAAAAAGCCCAGGGAACAGCAGATGCCCTAATATTGGAGTAGAGGTGGGGAAACTACAATAACTTAAGTTAGCATCAATCATCTGTGCAGACCCATGCCTACTATTGGGAGACATGGAAAGAAGCAGGGCTGGAAGGGAAAGAACTCAGGCTTCAGGGTCAGGAGATCTGGAGTTAAAGTTCTGCATTTCCTACAACTAGCTCTGTGACATTGGGCAGGTTACTTAACGTCTCTGGGCCCCTGTCCTGGCACGTGAGGGCCAACTGATACAGGATGTCTGATTCTGCCCTGATAGCCTGTGACCTGAGATCCTGTACCTGTCTTGTCACAAGTGTGAGAAATGCTGTTACCAAACCTGGAACAGGTCTTTGGAGTTCCCCTCCTTCCTTCCCCTGGGGATGTATTGTATCCGGGGAGCATGCCTGAGAAGCAGGCACTCAGCTCCTCCCTTCAGAAACCAGCAAGGGCTTCTACCCTTCCTCAAAGAGCCAATTTGATGGGAGCACATGAATGAAAGTTGTGACAAAGGTCAGGGCTCCCCTGGGCCCACAGCTGTGCCCCAGGCTGCCTGGAGAGATTCCAGATCTTAGATTAACCCCTTCATTGTGAGCTTTAACCCTGAATGTAAATCATCAGACAAAAATACCTGCAGCTTTGTTGGCTGATGAGGGGCTTTGGGGGGTAGAGTGTTCATGAGGTTTGGTGGTATACAACCAAAATACCTTTAAAAAAATGTTTATTTATTTATTTTGAGAGAGAGAGAGTGAACATAGGAGCAGGGGAGCAGCAGAGAGAGACAAGGAGACAGAATCCCAAGCCGACTTTGCACGGTCAGCGCAGAGCCTGATGTGGGGCTCAAACTCACCAACTGTGAGATCATGATCTGAGCTGAAATCAAGAATTGGATGCTTAACTGACTGAGCCATCCAGGTGCCCCTGAACCAAAATATGTTTTAAGGAGATTCTGGCTCCAGCCCCAGGAAGCACCCACGGCATGAGATGGAATGATCATTTGTTTATATCATGTTCTCGACAGGCCCCTCAGATTTCACAGGTGGGCATGGGTTCTTCCCTTAGTGTGCATTCACTGGTTGGATTCCAGAAACACACCAGGGAGAACATCTCAGATTGGCTGCTCCCTCCATATCTACTTGAAGCTTCCTAAGAGAAATTGTGGTTCTGGAGCTTTGCCTGAGAGGCCACCTAGGTGGTCTTATGGACACCCTCTTGGATACTCTCCCCTTGAATTAGGCCAGTCCAGAAGAGGACTATATCTGGACCAGGTAATTTTGGTCTCCGCCACACTTCCCCAGTCTTTCCCTCTGTCCTTTTATGATTCCTCTAACAATTTTTATCTTGTTGAATGTACTTTTTGTAAGCTAACTCTAGAAAAAAAGGCAAGGTATGAATAAGTACCTCTCTGGCCAAGATTCTCCTGGGCACTTTCATTTATTTCCAAGAGTTCTCAAATGGCTTAACCCTCGATGGGATCTTGTTCTTACACTTCTATGATCCCGAGTAGAACCATAGTCTTCCTCTTTGTAATTCGAGGAGAACATTGAGCCAGCCAGAAATCTTCCCTTTCAGGCATATAAAGGGCATGATGGGTTTGGAGTAAAATGTATCATTGATATATATTTTTTTTAATTCTGGTAAAAACGTGTAGTGTAATATTTATTATCTTAACCATTTTTTAAAAGTTTTTATCTATTTATTTTGAGAGACAGAGAGAACAGGGGAGGGACAGGGAGAGCAGGGGAGGGGCAGAGAGAGCGGGGAGGGGCAGAAAGAGAGGGAGAGAGAGAATCCCAAGCAGGCTCTGCACTGACAGCCCCAACTTGGGGGCTTGAACTCCAGAAACGTGAGAGCATGACCTGAGCTGAAATTAAGAATAGGACAATTATGGGTGGCCCAGTTGGCTAACATCTGCTCAGGTCATAATCTTCTGGCTCAGAAGTTTGAGCCCCACATCAGGCTCTGTGCTGACAGCTTCAGATTCTGTGTCTCTCTCTCTCTCTGCTCCTCCTTTGCTCACACTTTGTCTCTCTCTCTTCCTCAAAAATAAATAGGATTTATTTATTTATTATTTATTTATTCATTAAAAAATACATTAAAAAAAAAGAGTAGGACACTTAACCAACCGAGCCACCCAGGCACCCCTGTTTTAAACCATTTTTAACCATACAGTACATAGTAGTGACAAGTATATTCATATTGTTGTACAGCAGATCTCTAGAACTATTTCATCTTGCAAAACTAACTCTATACCCACTAAAGACCAACTCCCTTTTCCTTCTTCCCCTAGCAACAACCATATCATTGATTTTTAAAGAGGGCTGATGGGCACACAAGTATTCATTATACTGCTCTTTCAATGACTGATGTATTTTGTAATAAATTACAAACAAAAGTAAAAGGTTAGTCTATGAAAAAAGACATCATCTGAGATAGAGGAAGAGAAATATCATAGTTGAAGACATGACAGTTGAGAAATCTAAACAGGAAAATCAACTTCCATGCTCGTTTCTCTTCTCCCTTCCTTGGACCCCCTTCCCCCTCATACTCCTCTCACTGGGAAGGCAGGGAGAGACCTCAAGGCCAAAGCCAAATTATTTTCCATGTCTTGGCCAACTTCCCTGGTATGTGTGAAGGAAGGATGTGGGACAGAAAGCAGAGCCAGGCAAATGAAAGGTTATGCCACTGCGCTGGAAAAAAAGGTATGCTAAAAGATCCTGAAGGGACACTGTCTGCAGCCAGAGCCAAGCAGGGTGGAGGGTGGAAGACATAGGGCTTCAGGTGTAAGAGGTCACCAAGAGGCTTCTGTGATGTTTGGATATTTATCCACATTCTTATCATCATGCTCAGTGCAGAAATTATTTCCCAAGCCCTTTGGTTTGCAGCAAAGCCTGGGGCCTTCTCTGGGACATGAAGCAATATCCTGAGACAGAGTCATAGCCTCTGCCCCTCTAATGGCAGGGCTGGTCCACAATTCCTTGCCTCTATTCACATCCTCTTATGCAGTGCTCTCTCTGCCTGATGAACTATTCGTTCTTCAACAGCCAGGCCAAATTTTGCTTTCTCTGTGAAGTGTAGCAGATTTCTCCACGCAAAGTTAGGTCATTCATTTTTCTGTCCTCCCATTGTACTCCACTCATATCACATATCACTGTTTTCATGTCTGTTTCCCCTATCAGACCATGAGCTCCTCAAGGGCTATGTCTTATTTTTGTTTTTTCCCATGCCCAAGCCTAGTGTTGGTACATAATAGGTGTTGGGTTCATGCTGAATAAATGAAACTCCAAGGGCAGAGAAGTTCAGCATCTGGAAGGTACAGAGAGTCATGATGGTGACAGTCCCTTAGCCCACACATTAATGTGCCTACTAATCACCTGGGGACCTGATTGAATGCAAATTCTAACTCAGAAGGAAACAGAAGGGCCTGAGAGCCTATATTTCCAACAGGCTCCCAGAAGATGCTCCTGCTTCTGCTGGTCTGCAGTCCACACTCTGAGCACAAAGGCCTTCCAGAGTCTGGCTCTCAAACTTGCTGAGAAGTCACCAAGAGGGGCTTCAGGAAAGCCTGAGAAGGGAAGGAATCAGTGGGATTCTTTTCCATGAGTGGCAAGAGCTCTGTTGAGGGTGGTAGGATGAGCCATAGGAAAACTAACAAACACACCATCACCCCCAAAAAGGTTCTATTTGATCTTTTGAGTAATGCCAGGATCAAGAGGAAAATGGTCAAGAGGAGAAAGTTCTTATCAAGATCTCTTATTTTTTTAGTTAAAAAATTTTTTTATACTAGGCTTCATGACCTATGTGGGGCTTGAACTCAACCCTGAGATCAAGAGTTGCACATTCTACCAACTGAGCCAGCCAGATGCCCCTATCAAGATCTTCTTAGAAGAAACAATCCCCTACTTCAGCCACAGGGTTTGGGACACCCAATCACATAAAACACAATATGATTCAACCACTCCATTCTTCCAAAATGAAGACCATCTCATACTGCTGCAATTCATATACCTGATTGAGATTCAGGTGTCCACAAGAGCATTGAAGACATATGGGACTAGGCATTCAGGGCTAACTAGATGTTCAGATATGCTATAAATACCAGGCATAAGATGCTGGAAACAAGATAAAGATCTGAGAGCCCCATCTTAGGAAACTCTTAAAACACTGTAAATTTTCACTCTAGTTTAGAGGTTACATGATAGCAATCTTAAGAACACCACTTGGAGCATCATTCTGTTATTATTTATCCCCAACTCTGTGTGTTATCTCTTGGGCCTCAGTTCCTAAAGATGGTGGATGAGAGGTCTTATGGTACCTTCCAGCCCTAAGAGTTTATGATTCTGTGACTGTTTTCAGACTTGGAAAATCTGCCTTGCCCACATGGATTTAGTCACATTCTCCTTACACCAAACAGGAATGATCTGCCATTGTGGCAGCCAAATCTGGCACCAGAAAATGCCCACTGAAGACAAGTCCAAATGCAGTACCAAGCTTTCTGAGAAGCCTTTAGGAAATTTCATCAACTTTGCAGAAATCATGAAAGATTAAAATTAATGGGTCTTACCTGCCAAGTGCCTTGGCCTCTGGTGGCAGCCAGTGGAGTTATTCTGTTAGGAAGAACTGGTGTTTTATAGCTTCCACCAAGAATTTATTTCTGGGAAAGGCCAAGAAGGGAGATTTTGAGGGACTGAGATGGCTTGGAGGTTCAGCAGGAAACACCCTGTGACTCCAGGCAGATGCATGAGGAAACTGCAGGGATTGGTTGATGCAATATCACTGATTGGGTGGAAACAGAACCTCTTCTTCCCATTTTCAAGGTTAAATACATGGTCCTGCTGTAGTTGTGGAAGGCAAAACTCCAAATTCTGAGCACGCTTGTCCCTCTTAAGCCCTTTATGGCATCTGAAAAACTCTTAAATTGGGAACAATTGAATGGCCTCTTCTCCACTCATTTATTCACTGCCTTTTGATCCCTCCCTTACCTTTTACCTGATTCTTTGTAGAAGGAGACAGATTTGTCCTGGATTTAAAGCAATAAAAAAAAACTGACTTTTTTTTTTTCTGTGAATACTGCCCCTTCTTTTGGCCACCAGAGAGGTCACAAGAACCCTGAACTTGTCAGGGTGGTAGGTTAAGTCCCCATTTCTGTCATTTATATGGCTCTGGGAAAGTCATTTCACCTTTTGGTATATCACATTCTCTAGTTAGAAAATTGATAGTTTAAATGATTACTAGGAGTCTGTAACTTCATGCCTTCTATAGGATGGCCATTAAAAAACACCAATATCTGGGAACTTACATGTAATATACCACCCCTACCTCAATGACTTTGAAATTTCAAGTTAACTCCACAAAGGAAGGAAACAGGAAGTTTCCTGAAATTTCAGGAAAATGAAATTTCATTGAAATGTATTTTACAGACAGACAGATAAAAACATAAGCTCTTGGGTGCCTGAGTGGTTCAGTCGGTTAAGCGTTTGACTTCGGCTCAGGTGACAATCTCACAGTTTGTGAGTTTGAGCCTTGCATTGGGCTCTCTGCTGTCAGCACAGAGCCTGCTTCAGATCCTCTGCGCCCCCCTGACCCTCCCCCACTTTCCCTCTCTCTCTCTCTCTCTCTCTCTCTCTCTCTCTCTCAAAAATAAACACTTTTAAAAATTAAAAAAACCCATATGCTCTTCATGAAATTATGCCTTGGGTTGAAAATACTCTGAGAGACTGTCAGAAATTCAACAACCATGTACCAAACCCCTGGGTTTACCTTCCAAAAAGTGATATCCCTTTTCTTCAGCTTATGGAAGGTAGTTAAAAGCTGCTTCTCTTGTGATTTGCCCAGGCAAATGAGCTGGGTATCCCAGAAAAAGGCAGCCGTCCAGGAAAGCAGAGTGAGGGACTTTAGGCTCTTGTTTTCTTTGAAAGACATTTCTGTTCCTCAGCCAAGCATTGTTTTTCTTTGTGTGACCATTCCTTGAACTTTGGAACATGCTTCTCCAGGCTCTCACCTCTGGGTTTCATGCTTTATGGGTTAACAGAGCTACATCATTAGATGAATCGGACCTAGTTGGTTTCAATTGATTTCAAGATGGAATTTCCTTCTAGAAGATCTATGAGATAACACCACTTTCCTATGTACAATATATAGTGAACTACTGGAGTCAGGGTAACAGCAAAAGGCAGGTCTGACTGTTCTTGGGTCTTGATCATGTTATAAAAGGATGTGATATGTCCTAGGTCTGACCTTTTTGTAATGGGCAAGGATGGGGCAGTGTCTGCTCCAGACCAGTGTGGCCCTTGCTTTGTTCTTAGCGTGAAGTATACCTGGAGGCAGTCACAGCGGACATATAACTGACCTGTGGCTAATTTGTGTTTTCAGAACTTTGTTGACATGCAATGACATGTTATCATGGACTTATCTCAGTCTAGTTAAATCTGTTTAGTACAGTTATTTGTCTTCCAATTAGGGAATGGCAAACTGGCCTGAGAAATGGAGACAGGAAGACAGAAAGTCCAGTAGAAGGCTAAAAAGGCCAATAGATTCTCATATAAGAGCACAGAGATTTCAAGATATTTTAGTAATAGAGCATCAGCAGCTGGGAGAACCCAATGAATATAAAGTCCATTCGACCTCAGACATGGTTGCTTTTTTCTATTGCCTTCCAAAATTAGAATTCTGAATGCTACACACAAAACCTTTGGCTGATCAAAGGGACACTCATGGTCAGTGCCAAAGTGGCCACTGTTTCTATGAGGTGATTGTAGCTCTCACCCTGTCCCATGGCCTCCCCACCATCTCCACCATTTCAGGTGCCATCTTCCTTGGAAGCATTGCCAGTCCCTTCCTCAGTTGTCTGTTTGCAGTGATCTCCCAGTGGCTTGGCTGCCATTCAGAGCTGGATAGTTTATTTTTTTCTTTCCTGGTTAAAATGCATTTCCCCTTCTTGTTTCCCAGAACACCAAACAAACAGACTTCTTGTCTCCAGCATGGCTCCATATACCAATGTTTACCCTGTCTGGGCATTGTCCATTTGTTCTACCCCAGGGAAGGAAGGAACCTTAAGGAAGGTGCTCTGGCTTGAGCCATCCTGGCCTCTGGAGTGGGGTAGAGATGATTAAGCTTCTCTGAATCTGGTCTCTGGGCAGCACAGGCCCTTGAGGGGCATGGCACATTGCCAGGCAGAACCTATCAGAGCAAGGAGGGATTTGCAGAAGATAAAAATGTCTGGGATAATTTGTGTGCCTCCCTCAACAGACAGGAAGGGGCTCCATTGTCTTTTCAAAGTATTTTGTAGTGGGAAGATTCGCCAAATGTTTGGTGGTTTCTGAGATTGGCATAACATAAGGATTCTGAGTGACAAACTTCATATCAATGAGTTTTTCCAATTAACCACAGTATGCTGGGAACTAAAGTGCTGGGTCTTGTTAAGGCCTCCCCAGGAACCTTGGTGGAGTGGGTAGAATGTTATCCCTTCCTTCTCTTCATTCAGTGAAAATCCTTTTTTTGGTCAAGACCATTCTCCCATTTCCCCCAATGTCCTGTCCTTCCTTCCTCTTATTCTCTGCCCTCTTGGATATTCATTGAGCACCTGGCCTTATGTGTGTCCTGTTTTGTTTTGTTTCTTACTCTCAATTCTTTCTCTTCTTAGCTTACATATTATAAATTTTTGTAAGTTTATTTCAAATGAAAAAGGCATCAGATCAGTTCTGTGCCTTGGGAGGGTAATGTAGGGATAGGACTGGAAGAAGCACAGACCTCAGAGTTCAGCCAAGACAATTTGGCCCCAAATAAATCCAGAAACAGTTGGGGTAGAGATGGGGAGATAAGCTAACTATCATATATGTCATGAATAAACTCAGGATTTTCAACAAAAGCAACCTTAAATTATTATTGTTATTATGTGAGGAGTCTAATGAGGTATACCTTGGGGGTAAATACACAAGAAAATATCATTCCAATAAAATTCCCGTTGCTCAAGCAAACCTGCGTGTGCACATGCAAACACATAGATGAAACATTAAGCAATAAGTGGAAGAGCAAGGAGTGCTGGAGTAAGACTCAGAAAGTCAGGTCCTAGTCGTAGCTTGCTTCACACGGGCTGTGTGACCTTGGGGAAGTCACTCTTTATTTGCAGGTCTCAGTTTCCTTATCTGAAAAGAGAAGTGGATCCACTAAATAGTGTGATGCTTCCCCTAGGCTCTGATGTTTAGGATTCTGTCATCAGATCCAGTAGGTCCCAGTATCAGTCTGCCCCTGCCCCCTTGTACAATCCTGTGCAAGTCACATACCCTCACCTACCCTCTTTACACAAATAGGGGACCAGAATCCTATGTTATTCACTTTCAGGACCAGCTGAGATGGGGTTTTCTTTAGTTCTGGGGGACAACTGAAATAAAAGATGAGAGGAATCTTGTTGAGAAAGAGGAAGAAAAATTCTGCAGGGATGTGATCATTCTCTCAGTCACTCAAGTTGGAAACCAGGGAGTCCTCCTGGATGCTCTTACTACTTCTACTTTTCTCCTTCTATTCCTCCTCCTCCTTCCTCTCCCTTTTCTCCTCCTTTTTCTCCTCCTCCCCCTCCTCCTTCTTCCCCTACTTCTCCTTTTTCTTTTCCTCCTCCCTCTTTTCTTTCTCTTTTTCTTCCTTCTGCCTCACATCTCAGTCACCAACTCCTATACAATTGTCCTCCATAAATCCCTTCCTATGTCTCCAAGCTCATCACACATCACCCCTCTACCCAAACTCTCCATTCCAGTCAAATTCACCTGCTCCTTTTTTCCAACATGCTAAGCACATCCTGCTCCTGTGCCTTTCCTTCTGCCATCCTCCATACCTGGCTTGTTCTCTCCCTTCTTTTGCAAGTCCAGTGTTCAGCTCAAGCCCTATCTTCTTTATGAAGCCTTCCCTATCTGCCAAGCTCCAGAGAGCACTGTCCATTGGTTTATTTTGTCTCCCTTTTGCTTTTCCTATTTATTATGCATCTTTTCTGTTACCAAAATCAGATTCTCAATATCTTAAGAGCTCTAAGTTATATTGGGTAATCAATAATATTTTTTTTTATTATAAAGATGATGACAGTGGTGTAAAAATCACTTGGCTTAACTTAGTCATTGAAGTCCAAGTTCTTGACTGTCAGTTCTAAAGCTGTTTCTAGAAACCATTTCCTAGACTGATTAAAATTCTGTGACTATTTAAGGTGTAGCTAGAGGAAATAATTTCTGGATTTTTCTCTTTTCTCCTTTACTTTCCCCAACTTAGAGCCCCACTGCCCATCCTAAGCTGCACAAAAATAGGGCCAAGTGATCATAAGGAACATCTGAATCTTGGTCCTTTTATAGTTGGGAGAAAAGAGTAGCTTAAATACCCTTCTCAAACTTAAGGTAGAACTTCAATGTCTATTTCCCAGATGGCTGAAGAATCTTTCAGAAGCAGCAGGACCCATGTGACCCCAGTCTTGTAAAGTTGCTTAGGTCTCTGTGCTGGACGGAGGCTGGAGTACTGAATGGACATCCCTGAGAAGGCACCCTGCTCCCCTGCTGACTAGCCCACCACTGGTGGGTGGTGCATGCTGGGTGCCAAGATGTGTGCTTCCCAGACTTACTATAAGTGGATGAGTTCTCACTACTTCTTGATGGGGCTCCATCCAGATTTGGGGGTGTGCAAGAATAACATGCTCTGGAAGATTGTTGTGGAGGCTAGAATATGGTGAGGTGCTTCAGCTAACTCTATAATAGAATCCCTTCCACTCTGGTGGGAACCTGGGGAGGGCTAAGTGGTTATTTGCCTCTTATTCTTCTTGGGGTGCTAAGAAGGGACAGAGGCCCAGGGAGGGCAGTGAAAGAATATTTACTATTCTGCCTTCTTGTTCTTCCCTTAAGAAATAAGAATTCTATATAATGTCCTTCTACTCTGCAAACAATAGGGCATGGGCAAGCTTTTGAAACATTGCCTCTGTGTACCTCTAACAAAAGAGTACTATGAGCGTGTATCCCTGGAAGAACCTGAGATTCTACAATTTCTTTAATATCTCACACTTTTTTTAAAATTTTTTTTAACGTTTTATTTATTTTTGAGACAGAGAGAGACAGAGCATGAACGGGGGAGGGGCAGAGAGAGGGGGAGACACAGAATGGAAGCAGGCTCCAGGCTCTGAGCCGTCAGCCCAGAGCCTGACGTGGGGCTCGAACTCACGGACCGCGAGATCGTGACCTGAGCTGAAGTCGGACGCCCAACCGACTGAGCCACCCAGGCGCCCCTATCTCACACTTTTTAATAGAACTTTTACTTCAGAACACTTTTGGATTTCCAATATTATTGCAGAGGTAGCACAGAGTTCCCTATACCCATATGCAGTTTCCACTGTGATTAACATCTTATGTCACTGCAGTACATTTATCTCAATTAATGTTACCTTATTATCAACTAAAAGTTTGATACCTCACATGTTAACTTTAAAAAGTTTTGCTTTCATGTCCCGCAGAAGTGATCTGTGTTTGTTTTTATATAAACATTTTAAATTTACTTACCATTGGGGCACCTGGGTGGCTCGGTTGGTTAAGTGTCCGACTTTGGCTCAGGTCATGATCTCACAGTTTGTGAGTTCAAGCCCCACTTCGGGCTCTGTGCAGACAGCTCAGAGCCTGCAGCCTGCTTCAGATTCAGTGTCTCCCTCTCTCTGCCCCTCCCCTGCTCATGCTCTGTCTCTCTCTGTCTCTCAACAATAAATAAACGTTAAAAAAATTTAAATTTACTTACTATTTAGCTAAAGCAGACACCCCAGTATGAGGCACATTTAGCCTGTGTTCTGTGTTCGTTGGGCTATTCCTGCTCCCCTGGAGAGGTGTCCAGCTAGCTTGGGCAGAGAGGGAACTTGGAGTGGGGCCAGCAGATCTCACTGGATCCTAACAACCCTGCTCAGTAGCTGTCACTTGGTCACTTGATCTCTGAACCTTGGCTTCCTCCTCTGGCAAAAGGGAGCAGTAGCACCAGCATATGTCATAACCTGAGATTGTGTGTGCAGACACATAAAGCATGATTCACATGTCATACCTAGTTATCAAGAAGAGTTCTTAGTCATGGGGGGGGGGGAGCAGCTACTGCAGCGTGCCCTTGTTCTTGAATCATCACGTTCCATGTTCTCATAGTCTCTTCTGGCTCTCAAGTTATAGTCCCAAGGAGGGTCCAAAGCTGAAACTAAGAAAGGAAACTGCTTAAATCCTATGTTCTCATTGCTGGGTTGCATGTCACAGATGTGAAAGAGGGAAATGGAAAAAAAATTTTTTTGGCTTCTGCTGCTGGACTTCCTGTTTGCCTTGGTGACTGTAGAACCCCCCTGTGGCCTACTTGGTGTCTGATGAGAAAGACAGAAGTAATGGGGACCATGGAGACCACCCTGTTCCCCAAGGGGCCAGCTCTCGGTTTTCCTTTTGAGGGGATGTGGATGTTCACAGCCTAGGGGATAGCAGCTGGCCCAGACAGGATTTCTGCTCTCGAACCCAGAACCCAGGCTAGCTGCTCCCATCTCTCAGAAGTCCCTGTGGACCACCTACTGTGCAGGTGGTGATGCTTGTCTCCTGGAAAGCAGCCTAGCAGGGTTTCCTAGCCTTACACTTCAAACCAATCTGCAGTGCTGATAGCAACCTGTGTTTTCTCTTTTCTCTTCTGGCTGCAGACCTTAGAAGGCCCACCTTCATCTAAATACCTGGGCCTCTGAGTAGATGGCCTCACTGTTACCCTCTCCTGTCCAAACCCTGGAACTTCCTCCTAAACTCTAGCCAAGTCCCTGGGGCACTGCTCCTCCTGATAGTTGAATTCAGTTCAGTACAAGCCAAATAATTATGCATTGAGCAATTGTTTGGTTATCTGAGGATACAAAGATAAATTGAATCTGGGTTCTTCCTTTTATAAAGCTCACTGGTTAGTGGAGCAGAAAGACATATGAAAAGATAATTGTTCGTTTATTGAGCAAGTGCCTACTATGTGCTGGGCTCTTAAGTTCTGGGAATGCTTTGGAACTCAAGATAGACATGATTTCTGCCTTCATGGAACTTAGAGTTGTTAGTAATTTTTTTTTAAATCACACTTTTAATTGTGCAACTTCAGCTGTATGAATAGTAGGAAATAAGGGTACATATGATCTGAATGCACATGGCAGGGGCCTAATATAGTTGAGGGTGAAGGAGGCTGCCCTGAGCAAGGGGAGGTGTGAGGCAAGTATGAAGGGAAGTGGGCTTAAGTCGGGAAGTAGAGGAATAGAAAGAAGATATCAGACAGAAGGGGCACACTGTATTTATGCTGACTGAGAACTTCTTGTGTGTTGGGAGGACACTAGCCCTGCAGCCCAGAAATACATCCCACTTGATCATGGTGAATAATTCTTTTACTGTACTGTTGGATTCGATTTGCTAGTATCTTTTTGAGAAATTTTGCATCTGTGTTCATCAGGGATATTGTCCTATAATTGTCTGCTTTTGGAATCAAGGTAATGCTGGCTTTGTAGAATGAGTTTGGAAGTTTTCCTTCTATTTCTATTTTTTGGGGAAGAGTTTGAGAAGAATAGGTATGAACTCTATTGGTTTTTTAAAATGTTTATTTATTTATTTTGAGAGAGCAAGAGAGAAAGAGCATGCAAGGGGCAGAGAGAGAGAGGGAGAGAGAGAGAGATTCCACACTTTCAGTTCAGAGCCCGATGCGAGGCTCAATCCCATGAACTGTGAGATCATGACCCGAGACGAAATCAAGAGTCGGACACTTAACTGACTGAGCCACCCAGGTGCCCCTTAACTCTTCTTTAAATGGCTGGTAGAATTCCCCTGGGAAGCCATCTGCCCCAGGACTCTTGTTTCTTGGGAGATTTTTAATTACTGATTCAATTTCTTTGCTGATTGTGTGTCCAAGCAGCTTTTTCTTATGGTGAGTTTACTTATTCACAATTCACTTGTATTTTCTATAAATATGGAGATACTCTAAAAAGTTGACCAAGATAAACATAATTGCATTATCAGAATTCCAGCCATTTCTTTATTGTAGTTCACAGACTGAGAACCTGTGTTAACAGAGGTGTATTTTCTTCTTTCTCTGTTTGCACACAGGCCAGTGTGAGGCTAAGCATGTCTCTTGTAAAATCTTACCCGGGGTTATAAGTTGCTAACACATTCCAATACCCTGAATTTTGCCCACTATCCTCCTGATGCAATAGCCTGCATGATATATGGTCCCTCTTTCAGGCTACATCAGTTTAATTCCTTGTTATTCAAAGTGTGGTCCAACATTGGCATCACCTGGGAGCTTGTTAGAAATGCAGACTCTCTAGGGGTGCCTGCGTGGCTCCATTGGTTAAGCGTCCAACTTCAGCTCAGGTTGTGATCTCACAGTTTGTGGATTTGAGTCCCACACCAGGCTCTGTACTGACAGCTTAGAGTCTGGAGCCTGCTTCCGATTCTGTCTCTCTCTCTCTCTCTCTCTGCCCCTCCCCCTCTTGCTCTCTGCCTCTCTCTCTCTCTCTCAAAAATAAATAAACATTAAAAAAAAGAAAGAAAGAAATGCAGACTCTTGGGGCACCTGGGTGGCTCAGTCGGTTGAGTGTCTGACTTAGGCTCAGGTTATGATCTCAGCGTTCATGAGTCTGAGCCTTGCGTCGGGCTCTGTGCTGACATCTCAGAGCCTGGAGCCTACTTTGGGTTGTGTTTCTCCCTCTCTGCCCCTCCCCTCTTGCACTCTGTCTCTCTCTCTCTCAAAAATAAATAAACATTAACCTTAAAAAAAAAAGGAAATGCAGACTCTTGGTCCCCACCCTAGACCTATTGAACTGGAATCATTTGAACGAGACCCCTAAATGATTTTTTTTTTTTTTGCCCATTAAATTTCAAGAGGCAGATAAACCAAGTATATCACAATCACCTAAAAAAAGGATTGCTGACTTTCCAGCCCATGATCAACCCCTATCTCTTCAGTTCAGCCAATTCCATCAGGCTTATGATCTGTTTGTTCATTTAAACATTCCTACTTATTGCTACCAAATTCTGCATTACTTATCATGCATTTGCTGGGTCCAAGTCACCAAAAAGCCAACTCAAGTTGGCCTAATTAATAGGGAAATTTTTAAGTTGAATGCTAGATACACAAGTAGTCGTTAATACTATTTGTTCCATATTTCTATCATTGTAACTTTTTTAAAATTGTGGTAAAATACACTTAACATAAAAGTTACCATTTTAGGGGCGCCTGGGTGGCGCAGTCGGTTAAGCGTCCGACTTCAGCCAGGTCACGATCTCGCGGTCCGTGAGTTCGAGCCCCGCTTCAGGCTCTGGGCTGATGGCTCAGAGCCTGGAGCCTGTTTCCGATTCTGTGTCTCCCTCTCTCTCTCTGCCCCTCCCCCGTACATGCTCTGTCTCTCTCTGTCCCAAAAATAAATAAATGTTGGAAAAAAAAATTAAAAAAAAAAGTTACCATTTTAATCATTTTAAGTGCACAGTTCAGTATCAAATGTATTCACGTCATTGTACAACCAACGTCTGTTCCACATTTTTGATCATCTAAAATACACATTAAAAAAAGAAAAAAATCTAACCAGAAGTCTAGAGATAAGGCGGACTTCAGGATTGACTTAATTCAGTGGTTCTGGCTTCCTTTACTCTACAGTTCTCTTGGCTTTGCCTTCTCCAAGCTTCTAGCCATCCTTCCTTTGGAAGCAAGATGGCACACAACCACATTCAGAGACAGGCAGAGAATCTCACAGAAGAGAGAGAATAGCATTCCCAGTAATGTTGGCAAGTTTTTTCTCACATCTCATTGGCCTGAATTGGATCACATGCTGGTTTCTTAATTGGCAAAGAGATTTTAAACCTCATCAAATTATTGCCTTAGAGAGGTCACTCTGGTTTCAGTATGGAGAAGAGTTGGATGGGGAAAGACTATAGACGGAGAGGTCAGGTGGGAACCTATTGCTGTCATCTAGGCAAGCGCTAGTGGTAACTTGAAATAAGATAGTGATTGGTTGTCCTGGAGGTGGGGAGCCAAAACAAATTCCAGAGATATTTATGCAGTAGATTAACCTGATTGAGACCTTAACTCTATCTTCTGTTGAAAGAATAAAAATACTTTCCCATCAACCCTTCCTCAAGAAAGCAATTAAAGTTTTGTGTCCTGGTGGATTGCATTTTCCTTGCCTCCTGGGAAATTAATAAGCGTTTGTTTTACCTAAACAAGCAAATAAATTCACCACCCCCCCCCCCCACCACCACCACCACTGCCAACAACAACAACAACAACAACATAACTGACAAACGTAGCTCACAAAGGTTAGGGAGCTCTGTCGAGGTACTCAGGGGAGGAGGGAAAATAGAAAGGAGACAGCTTGGTTTCTGAAGGCTGAAGGGATGGAGGGATTGCTAGTTATGTTGGAGATGCAGGGCCAAGAAACAGGGAACTTTAGCTCCTTTTCAGCTTTCCTAGATGGGGCAGGACCTCTAATGGGGTGGCACATGGATATCTGTGGCTAATCCCTAAGGCTGGGGTCCCAGGGGACTGAGTTAGTCATGAGGAAGATGGACATGATGATCAGAAAGTAGCTGCTCCTCGGAGAGTGCAGACCATGACCATCCCAGTAATGACCATGATGGAGTGGATGTCTTTCCAAGGCAGGGGGACACTACTCCAGGGAGTGGAAAAGGCTGCTAATATTGACTGACACTGGATTTCCATCAGCTTTGCTGAGTGGAAGCTTGGAACCAGATCTAATTTAACAATGTATACTATTATAATTATTCACATAATACAGTTGAGAATAAATACAATGCATACCCATGCTCCATCACCCAGATTTGCATTGTTTCCTCTGCTTGGAATGCTTATTCTCCAGATATCCATGTGGCTTGCTCCATCACCATCGTCAGGTATTTACTTGAATATCACAGTTCCAGTGAGTGTTTTCCTGATTTCCCTTAAAAAACATTTCAAACTCATCCCACAATTCTTATCATCCTTCCTTGCTTTATTTTTCTTCACGGAACTGACCACTATATATTGTACCATGTTTTACTTTTTTGTTTACTTTCTATCTACCTGGACCATAATGTAGATTCCATGAGGTCAGAGACTGTACATCCCCAGGGCTTAACACAGTGCCCCACACATAAAGACTAACAATACATATTTGTTAGATGAATAAATGAAGTGAATTAATTGATGAATGGTGGAACAAACTCATAACCACCACATCTTGGGCCTGGACAGAATTGCTGAGAATCCTTACTCAAAGTAATTTGCATCACCATCTACTTTCAATCCCAATAACTGTAGCCAAACAATTTTTTTTTGAGAGAATAGCCAAAACTTTGAATCAAACTTATTGTGTAGATATGAATATAGACTGTCAAAAGGTCGTTTCTGATTTGGGAAAAGTCAGTAGACTTTAGCAAGATTAAACTTGAAAGAGTCCTGCAGCTGGCAGAAAGTTCTGCCACTTATTGGAATTTATTGAAAACTTTACTTTATTTACTTTCCAGGAGGAAATACAAGAAAGGGAGGAGCGTGAAAGGTGAATTTTAAAGTCTCTGTATTTCTAAAAATTGAAGCACCTTGGAGGGGGAGGGACCATAGAAGCCAATATCACCAGAGTCCTACTATTTAGAACACTCCTACTGATAGGAGTGAACAGTCACTGAAGACCTGGGCTAACCTGTTGGGAGACACTGTAGGGAAAATGAGGCTGCTCAAGATAAAAGCAGTTAATTACCAGAAACTGAGTATATTTCTTGTGAAAAGGCATTTGAGATCTGACTGGGGCATATGAGTGAACTGATTCAGAAACTGAGCTTCTAGGGGTGCCTGGGTGGCTCAGCTGGTTATGCATCCAACTTTAGCTCAGGTCATGATCTCATGGTTCATGAGTTCAAGTCCCACATTGGCTGTCTGCTCTCAGCACAGAGCCTGCTCTGGGTCCTCTGTCTCCCTCTCTGCCCCTCTCCCACTTGTGTTTCTCTCTCTCTCTCTCTCTCTCTCTCTCTCTCTCTTTCTCTCAAAAATAAAACATTTTTAAAAAGAAGAAGCTGAACTTCTGGGTACCACTGACGTATTTTCTTCTCCTACCAACTCTGGTAATTTCAGTGTGGAAATACCCATGTAGTCTTACCTATTCCACCTGTTGGTACACTGCCTGGGTGGGGATGCCCTGAGCAAGTTGGCCTGGGTTTACTGCCACTCCCATACCAGTGTTTCCTAGGATCACATCCCTCAAATATACTTGTAACAGATGCTGTTGGTGCCCTGCCCAGGTCCACTTGATTAGCTGCTGAGCATGTTGGCTGTCAACAGCTAATACATGCACATGTCTCAGGATTGCTCTTGGCTGATGGGTACTCCCTAGCCTAGAGCTGCCTAAGAGGTTCTATTCTGCTTCTTTCAGGGAGTCAATCAATTCTCCAATGAACCCTGATTGCTTTGTAATGGAGTGGTATGGTAGTTAGAAACCAAGGTTTGGGTATGGGAGGGCTTATTTCTACTGGGGAGTCATTACGTCTAGGCTCTCTCAGTGGACAGAGCTAAGAATGCTATGTATGGATGCCAACTCATGCATACATATGTACCTACATTCATTTCTGACCCAGTTTTTATACATATTTTTACATACTCATGAGTTTTTATTGCTAACTCCAACTCTAATTCAGCACCACAGGGTTCATTCTTGCCTTCACCCTTCCCCTTATTTGTAATTTCTATCTCAGGCAGGGAGAAATATGTCTCTCATTATTTACAATATATTTACTTATTAGTTCAAACTTAGTATACACATAAATTAGTTTCAGAATTGCTAACCCACACCCCCCTGAGAAAGAAATTTACCAACTAGAGTACAGCATTTGTGTACAGTTCTTTTTACTTTAGCCTTGGGTTTCCAATCAAAATACTGTTTTCTGAGGTTATTTAGGTTGGCTGTCTTTTCCTTCAGTGTGGTTAAGTGAATAACTTATAACACAATTCAATTTGTCATACTCTGCATTACAGTTTAGGTACCTGTCACAATCTGGTAAAGAGTTTACATACAATAAAATGCACTCATTGTCACACATGGTTCTATAGGTTTTAATAGTTCCATTACTTCTCAAATTCCCTCCACTGCCCCTTTATGCTCAATGTTTTTCCAACCCCAACCCCAGGCAACCACAGATCTGTGTTCCATCTTTATAGTTTTTATTTTTTTTTTAGAGTGTCATATAAAAGAAACCACATAGAATATATCACTTTGTGTCCAGCTTCCTTCACTTAGCCTAATGACTTTTGAAGATTCATCCATGTAGTTTTATGTATCAGTAGTTACTTTGTTTTTAATGTGTAATATTCCGTTGTATAAATACTATACAATTTATTTAAATATACACATGCTGGTGGACATCTGGGCTATTTCCCATTTTTACTATTAGGAATAAAGTTGCTATGCATATTCACATATAAATCTTTGTGTGGACATATGTTGACATTGCTTTTGAGTAAATAATTAGGAATGGGATTGCTGGATCATATGGTAGGTAAATGTTTCCCTTTGTAAGAAATGTCTAGTTTTTCCAAAATGTCTATACTATTTTGCGTTCTGACCAACAATATCGTGAGTTCTAGTTGCTCCACATCCTTACCAGAATTTGTTATTTTCTACTAATTAAACTTTAGCATTCTAATAGGTAGAATAAATGTGCAGTAATGTCTTGTCTTGGTTTTAAAATGCATTTCCTTGATAACTAATGATGTTGAATATCTCTTCATGGACATATTGCCATTCATATACCTTCACTGGTGAAATATCTGTTCAAATATTTTGGCCATTAAAATATAAGATTGTCCTATGATAACTGGGTTGTGAGAGTACTTTATTTTTCTGGATATGTCCTTTATCACATATGCATTTACAATTTTTTTCCAATATGTTTCTCATCTTTTTGTTTTCTTAACAAGTGTTTTCTAAGAACGGCTTTTCATTTTGATAAAGACCAATTCATTAGCTTTTTTCTTTTGTAGTTTGTACATCTTGGGTCTTAGCTAAAAAATATTTTTACCTGTCAACTATAATTTTTTTAAAAAGAGAGATACAATAAAAAGATGTTAAGAAAAAAATTTTTACCCAACTCAGGATCTCACAGATTTTCTCTTGTGTTTTTGTCTACAAGTTTTGTAGTTGTAGCTCTTACTTCAGGTCTATGATCCATGTTGCTTTAACTTGTTAAATTCTATGAGGTAAGGAATTGATTTTGTTTTGTTTTGGGTTGTTTTTTTTTTTTTTTTTTTTTTTTTTGCATATAGCTATCCAGTTGTTTTGCATTGTTTATTGAAAATATTGTTTTTCTCCATAGAATTACTTTGGGACCTTTGTAAAAAATCTAAAACCTATTGATTGTAGGGGCACCTGGGTGGCTCAGTTGGTTGAGCGACCAACTTTGGCTTAGGTCATGATCTCATAGTTTGTGAGTTTGAGCCCCGTGTTGGGCTCTGTGCTGACAGCTTGGAGCCTGGAGCCTGCTTCGATTCTGTGTCTCCCCCTCTCTCTGCCCCTCCCCTGCTCATGCTCTGTCTCTCTCTCTCTGTCTCTCTCTATACAATAAATAAACATTAAAAAAATTAAAATCTATTGATTGTATATGTATGGATCTATTTTGGACTCTATCCTGTCCCATTGATCCATATGTCTACCTTGATGCCAATGGGACACTGTAGTAATTACTGTATTTTTATATTGTCTACAAACCAAATATTGTAAGCTCTCAACTGTTTTTCCTTGTCAAATTGTTTTTGGCTAAGCTTTTGCATTTCCATGTAAATTTTAGAATCAGTTTGTCAATTCTCCAAAAAACCTGGTAGGATTTTTATTGAGACTTAGATCATTTTGGGGAGAGGATTTTTTTTTTTTGAGAGAGAGAGAGAGAAAGAGAGAGAGAGAGAGAGAGAGAGAGAGAGAGAGAGAAAGCGTGAGTGAGCATGAGTGGGGAAGGGGCAGAGAGAGAGAGAGGGAGAGAGAAACTTTCAAGCAGACTCCATGTTGTCGGTAAAGAGTCCCACTTGGGGTTTGATCTCACAAACCATGAGATCATGACCTGAGCTGAAATCAAGAGTTGGATGCTTAATCGACTGAGCCACCCAGGGGCCCCAGGAGACTATCTTAATATTAATTTTTCCAATCCATAAACCTGTTACCTCATTTAATATACTAGGTCTTTATTTTATCTTACCAAGATTTTGAAGTTTTATAAGTCTTGCACGTGTTTTGTTAATTTTTCTGTTTCTTTTTTTTATGTTATTGCAGATGGCTTTAATATTTAAAATTCAATTTCAAATTGTTCCTAGTATATGGAAATGCAATTGATTTTTGTATATTGACCTTATATTCTGTGACTTTGCTAACCTTGTTAGTTCCAGTGGTATTTTTGTAGATTATTTAGGATTGTTTACATACATGATCATGTTGTGTATAGTTGGTGAAAGCAAATATTCTTCTTGGTTTCCAGTTTTAGGGATAGTGTTCAGTATTTCACCACTAAGTATGATGTTAGCTGCTTTTCGTGTGAACGTATGTTTTTAATTCTCCAAGGTAAATATCTAAGAGTAGAATTGCTGCATTATATGCTAACTTTATTTTTAAGCTTTTGAGGAAATGCCAGACTGAATTTCAAAGCAGCTGCACCAATTTGTATTCCCTCCAACAGTGTATGAGAGTTCCAATTTCTTGACATCATCACCAACACTTATTATCTATCCTTTTATTATAACCATCCTAGTGGGAGTGAAGTGTATATCACTGTGGTTTTACTTTGCACTTTCTTAATAATCAGTGATGTTGAACATCTTTTCATGTACTCTTTGGTCATTTGTATATCTTCTTTGGAGAAATGTATGCTCAAATCCTTTGTTCATATTTTTACTTGAATTATGTATCTTTTTATTATTGATTTGTAGGACTTCTTTGTATATTCTAGATACAGGTACCTTGTCAGATACATTATTTGAAACTATTTTCTCTCATTTTATGAGTTGTATTTTCATTTTCTTAATATTTCATTGTCCTTTGAAGTGCAGAAATTTTGAATTTTGATGATGTCCAATTTATTTTTTTAAATCATTTCTATTTTAGGTGTCATATCTAAGAAGGCTTTGCCTACTGTAGTCATAAAGATTTATGCCTGTTTTCTTCTAAAAGTGTTATAGTTTAACTCTTACATCTATGTCTTTGATCTATTTTGAATCTTTTATAAATGCCCTGAGGTAGGAATCTAACTTCATTCTTTTGCATGTGCATATCCAATTGTCTTGGCACCATTTATTGAAAAGACTACTCTTTGCCATTAAATTGTCTTGGCATAGTTGTCAAAAATCAATTGACCCTAAAGGTAAAGGTTTATTTCTGGAGACTCATTTTATTCCATCAATCTGTATGTTTATCTTCATGTCAGTACCACACCATCTTCCTTTAGCTTTGTAAATTTTGAAATCAGAAAGTGTGAGTCCTCCAGCTTTAAGTATCCATATAAATTTTATTTATTTTATTTAAATATTTTCTAAATGTTTATTTATTTAGTTATTTTCTTTTTTCTTTTTTTCTTTTATTATTATTATTTTTTTGTTTATTTATTTTTGAGAGAGAGACAGCATGAGCAGAGGAAGGGCAGAGAGAGAGAGGGAGACACAGAATCTGAAACAGGCTCCAGGCTCTGAGCTGTCAGCACAGAGCCCAACGTGGGGCTTGAACCCACAAGCCATGAGATCATGACCTGAGCTGAAGTCAGGAGCTTAACTGACAAAGCCACCCAGGTGCCCCAGAGTATCCATATAAATTTTAAAATAAGCTTGTCACTTTCTGGAAAAAAAAGTGAAGCTGGGATTTGGGTATGGATCATGTTGAATCTGTACATCAGTTTAAGAAGAATTGTCATTTTTTTTAAATTTCGTTTTATTTTTTATTTGAGAGAGAGAACAAGAGCAGGAAAGAGGGGCAAAGGGAGGGAGGAAGGGGGAGAGAGAGAGAGAGAGAGGAAGGGGGGGGAAGAGAGAGAGAGAGAGAGAGAGAGAGAGAGAGAGAGAGTGAGAGAGAATCTCAAGCAGTCTCCATGCTGTCAGTGAAGAGGCCCCTCAGGGTTTGATCTCACGAACAATGAGGTCATGACCTGAGCTGAAATCAAGAGTTGGATGCTCCAACTGAGCCACCCAGGCTCCCCAGAAGTATTGTCATCTTAACAGTATTAAGTCTTAGGATATCTTCCATTTATTTCTTTTTTCATTTTTTGCAATGATATTTTGAAGTTTGCAGTGTTTAAAGTCTTGTGCTTCTTTTAATACATTTATTCCTACATATTTTGTTTTCTGTGATGCCATTGTAAGTGGAATGTTTAATTTAATTTTCAGATTGTGCATTGCTAGTGTATAGAAATATAATTGAATTTTTATATTGAGCTTATATTCTACAATCTTGATGAACTCATTGATTAGTTCTGATAGTTATTTTGTGAATTTCTTAAGATTTCCTGTAAATATGATCATGTCTTCTGTAGAAATAGTTTTACTCCTTCTTTCCCAATCTGGATGCTTTTTATTTATTTTTCTTGCTTAAATGCCCTGGCTAGACCCTCAAGAACAATGTTGAATAGAAATGATGAGAGACATCCTTATCTTGTTCCAAATGTTGTAGTGTTTCATTATCGATCATGTTAGGTATGGTTGGTTTTTGTTTTTGCTTTTGTTTTAGGTGTCCTTTATCAGGTTGAGGGAGTTTCCTTATATTCCTAATTTGTTGAGTGTTTTTCCCATGAGAGTGTTGGATTTTGTCAAAAGCTTTTCCTGCAACTATTGAGATGACCATATGGTTTTATCCTTTCTTCTATTAATATGGTGTATCACACCGATTGATTTTTGTATGTTGAGTTTTACATTCCTGGGATAAATCCTACTTGGTCATGAGGTATTAGCCATTTTATATATTGCTAGATTCACATTACTAGTAGTTTTTGAGGGTTTTTGGATCTGTATTTATAAGGGATATTGGTATACATTTTTCTTTCCCTGTTGTGTTTTTTGTCTGGTTGTTATCTTGGTAATACTGGCTTCATGGAGTGAATTGAGAAGTGTTCCCTTTTCTGTTTCTTGGAACAGTTTGTGAAGGATTGGCATTAATTATTTAAATGTTTGGAAGAACTCACCAACAAAGTTATGTGGCCTGAGTTTTCCTTTCATGGGAAGATCTTTTAAATTAGGAATGCAATTTATTCGTTATAGGTCTATTCAGAGTTTTAATTGATTCTTTGGTCATATTTGGTAGGTTTTTTTCCTTTCTAGGAATTTGTCCATTTCATTGAGGTTATTGGCATACAATTGTTCATAGTAATCTCTTATAATCCTTTTTATTTCTGTAAGGTCTGTAGTAATGCCCCTATTTAATTCTTGAATTTAGGAATTATGTCTTCTTGATGGATTGACCTTTTTATGATCATAAAATATCCTTTGTCTTGATAACAATTTTTGTCTAAAGGTTTATTTTGTCTGATATTACTAGTAGAGTCATTCTCTCTCTATTTTGGTTACTGTTTGCTTGGTATACCTTCTCCCATCCATTTACTTTCAACCTATTTCTCTTTGAAACAAAAGTTTGTCTATTGTAGACAGCATATAGTTGGATCATGTTTTTCCAAATCATTCTGCTAATCTCTGCCTTTTGATTGGTGTGTGTGTAATCCATTCACATTTAATATAGTTATTGATAAGGTAAGGATTTACATCTGCCATTTTTTAAATTTGTTTTCTATATGTATTCTTTTTGTTCTTCTGATCCTTTATTACTGCCCTATTTTGTGTTAGATATTTTCTAGTGTACCATTTAAGTTCCATTACTGTCTTTTTTACTATGTTAAAAAATTTTTGGAGTTATTTTCTCAGTGATTTCTCTAGGGATTATAATTAATATATTAATTAATTAATTAATTAATTTAATGTTTATTTTTGAGAGAGACGGAGTGTGAGTGGAGGAGGGGCAGAGAGAGAGAGAGAGACACAGAATCTAAAGCAGGTTCCAGGCTCCATGCTGTCAGCACAGAGCCCAATGCAGGGCTCAAACCTACAAACCATGAGATCATGACCTGAGCCAAAGTTAGATGCTTAACCAGCCACCCAGGTGCCCCTATAATTAATATTGTAACTTATAACAACCCAGTTTAGATTAATTCCATTATTATTTCAATAACATACAAAAGCTTTGCTCCTGTATAGCTCTGTTCCCTTCCTCTTCCTTTATTGTCCTACAAATTACATCTTTATTCCTGATAAGTTCATCAACACAGTTTTAAATTCTTCCTTTATGCAATTGTCTTTCAAATCTGATAGAAGGAAAAAAGATAGTACAAGAAAAAAAGTGTACTTTTTTTCAGCTTTATTGAGAAATAATTGGCATACATCACTGTATAAGTTTAAGGTATAAAGCATGGTGGTTTGATTTACATATATTGTGAAATGATTACCACAACAGGTTTAGTTAACATCCATCATCTCATATAGATACAATAAAAAGGAAAGAAAAAGAAATTTTACTTTGTGATGAGAACTCTTAGGATTTACTCTCCTAACAACTTCCCTAAATAATATATAGCAGTGTTAACTATAGTCATCATGACATACATTACATCCCTAGTACTTACTCTTCTTATAAATGGAAGTTTGTCATTTGTCCACCTTCCTGCAAGGTGGATTAATTAATTAATTAATTAATTAATTAATTTACTTACTTAGAGAGAGAGCGTGTCGGGAGAGGGGCAGAGGGGCAGAAGGGGGAGAGACAGAAAGAGAGAGAGAGAGAGAGAGAGAATCTTAAGGTCTTTCCTAATTTCCAATATGACTTCTTTCTTGAAAAATTATTTAGAAGTTAAATATCAAATACTTGGAATTTTCTGGATCTCTTTCTGCTTTTGATTCTATTTTGGTCTTGGAATGTATTTCGTATGATTTCAATCTTTTAAAATTTACTTGTTTTATAGCCCAGAAATGGTCTTAGTCAATGTTCCATGTGCATTTGAAAAGAATATACATTCTGCTGTAGACTGAAATGTTCTACAAATGTCAATTAAGTCAAATTGGTTGATGATGTTGTTTAGGCCTTCTATAAGCTTACTGATTTTCTCCCCACATATTTTATCATCTACTAAGAAAATATGTTATACCTCTAACTGTAATTGTGGATTTTCCTATTTCTCCTTTCATTTCTATTAATTTCTTGCTTTATGTACTTTGAAGTTCTGTTATTAAGTATATAAACATTTAGGTTTATGTCTTCTTGATGAATTGCATTTATCAATATATAATTAAATTTATAAAATATACCTCTTTATCTCTGCTAATATTCCTCATTTTTAAGTCTATTTGCCTGTTACTAATATAGCCATTCCAGCTTTCTTTTAATATTTGTATGGTATATCTTTTTCCATCCTTTAACTTTTAAACTATCTTTTTATTTAAAGTGGGTTCCTTGTAGGCAGCATATAGTTGGATTTTACTTTTTATCTAATGTGACAATCTCTGATTTATAATTGGCATGTTTAGGGGCACCTGGGTGGCTCAGAAGGTTGAATGTCCAATTTCGGCTCAGGTCATGATCTCATGGTTCATGAGTTTGAGCCCTGCGTTGGGCTCTGTGCTGACAGCTCAGAGCCTGGAGCCTGCTTTGGATTCTGTGTCTCCCTCTCTCTCTCTGCCCATCCCCTGCTCATGCTCTGTCTCTCTTAAAAATAAAATAAACATTAAAAAAATTTTATAATTGGCATGTCTACATTTTATGGCCTCTTCCTCCATCTTCAAAGTTGGAGAAAAAGAGAATAAAGCAGAAATCAATCCTATTATGCCTCCTAAGGTTGTTTCATTCAGGAGGATCTCTTCCTGGGACTGGTGAGTTTGAGGGATATTTATTAGGCACACAGCATGGACACTGGGGGACCGAGACAAGTTTTTGAAGAACTATAACAATGTTCTTCCTTTCATGCTTTCCTAAAGTCTTACTAAGTAAGGAGTAAGGAGAGCCCAAGTAAGCTATAAAGTACAAGTTGGGGAGGGGAAAGGGACAGTGTTGGACTGTTCTGATGTGGCTCACTGGTTTTGTAATGAAAAAATTAGGGAAGGGGTTGGGGGCAGGAGTAGATATAAGGAAACAGCACAATTCAAAGGAGAGCCCAAACTCCGTGCTGACGGCTCAGAGCCTGCAGCCTGCTTTGGATTCTGTGTCTCCCTCTCTCTCTGCCTCTCTCTCTCTCTCTCTCTCAAAAATAAACATTAAAAAAATCAAAATGCAAAGAAAAGCCCACAGACTGGAGTCAGAACACCTTTAATATAAGCCCAGGTTCTGTGCTTCCTCGTCATAAGAATGTGAGAAATTTAATTGTCTTGGTTTATAAATATGTGATATGAAGGCAATAATATTTGCCCTTCATGATGGTTTGTACAAATGCTTTCTAAACCAGTTTCTCCACATGATGGTGTTATTTTAGGGAGAACACAGTAAATGTCAACTCTGAGCCATCCAGATGAGAGTGGTAGGGTTGCTGGTGATGGTTCAAGAGATTTTGTCCTTTATCTGATACAATCCAAACTTTTGACTCTTAACAAGATGTCAGTATATATGTGTAGTGGGAAGCACACCATTCTTGATATCACAGTACAAACTCCTTTCAGAATCTGATAAAAGCCATGAACTTGTTCCAGAAAATGCATGCCACAAAATTCTAGGGAAAGACTTAATAGACCCATTGAGCCTCAGTCATAGACCCCAGGTTTAAGAATCCTGATATATAGATACCAGTAAACAAAGAGAAAATACAAAAATCTGGTTTACCAGTAAAAAAATAATTCATTTATAGTTACTTATACAAATAACTTATGTTTCCATACCATGTGGTACAGTTCCTATTTTGCTTATAATTATGTCAGATTGACTTGGCTATAAGTTTGATTTGGTTACAAACTAAACTTTTTTTTTTAACGTTTGTTTTTGAGAGAGAGAGAGCACGCACAGGCAGGGCAGGAGGCAGACACACACACACACACACACACACACAGAATCCAAAGCAGGCTCCAGGCTCTGAGCTGTCAGCGCAGAGCCTGATACGGGTCTCAAACTCACAAATTGTGAGATCACGACCTGAGCCAAAGTCAGGCACTTAACCAACTGAGCCACCCAGGTGCCCCAATAAACTAAACTCTTGATGCATCCTCCACCTTTATCATTTGTTGTTCATGTGGCATAGTGTTGTCTATTTACAACTTTAAAAGGAAAAATTAGACCATTTCTTAAGAGCTAGAATTCTGCCTCCAGTTTCATCTGTTGAAATAATTATTTCTCACATTGGAAATTGTGTGCTCTTATGAAATAAAATGGTGGGTGAGAGGCTGCAAGGCAGACTGGAAGGTGTTCAGGCTTCAAAAGACAGACCTGGGCTGGAATCCCAGCTCCTTCACCATTTACTAGAGTTCAACCTTAATAAGCCTTTTAAACCCTGGCCTTCCCTAATGTCATCCTTTAAATGGGAGTAACCCTACTTAAGGGGTTTCTATGAGGATTAGGGACAATGCAAACAAAGCACCCAGGCTGTACTGGATGCTAAATAAATGGTGCTATTATTATGGTTAAGCCCTCGGTGTTACGCAACAGCAGCTAGGTTGCCCAGGGCTCCCAAAGCCACATAATCAAACTGGCAAGAGATTGCTGAGTTCAGGGGACAATTGCTTACTCTGTTGGGGGAGTAGCAAATGTCAGAGTTCGATAACTGTTGATCTACCTCAAGGTGCCAGAGAGCCATACTCCATATAATGGTGTGTCTTGCTTTGATGGCCAATGAAACATGACTTTCGAATAGCACTTTGCTGGCTTTTCAGGAGGCTAGTGCAATTTCTTAAGATGGTTTAAATATCCGGAACCAACACATTCAGGGGAAAAAAAAACAGTTCAATAATAACAAATATTCCTTCCTTACTGTTAGCTTCCTTGTTCCTTCTTTCTCCGGCTCAGGGAATACCAATTCAAGGACTAATAACTCTTCTGACACTTTTTTTGTTTTCTTCCAAGAATATATTTTCATGTCTGAATAAGTGCCAACGCCTTCCCTGAAAGAATGGGTGCATTCTGAATCACGTTCACCGATTTTCAGGTCAAAGTTTCCGAGCATCAGTGGAAGGCAGTGTGGCGTGATAAGACAAGTCGAGTCGAGGACTCAGGTCACCTGGGTCTGAATCTCCATCACCATTTCGGAATCACCATTTCACCATTGTGAAAGGAGTCGATGGTGCTGCCTTAGTTTTCTCACTTGTAAAGGGCACCAAATCCGGTCCCGGGTGTGAACGAGCTTTGTCGCACGTGCATGCGATAAAGTCGCACGCACATGATCCAGAGGTACCGCAACCTGACCGCACCCAATAGCTCCGGCTGGGTCCCGCCAGCTCCGGTCGCTCGCCTGCGGCGCCGTGCCGGGAACCGTAGGTTGCGCGCGCAGCACCTCCATAGCCTCTCAAACCCCGCTTCTCCGTTGCCAGGGGAACTGGGGGCTGTGCGCTTTCCGGCGCTGTCGCGAGGAGTCGCAGCTGTCATGGCGGAGACAGTTTGGAGCACTGACACCGGGGAGGCTGTGTATCGCTCCCGGGACCCCGTGCGCAACTTGCGCCTCCGGTAGTCGCATCGTCCCAGAGCCCTGTGCTTTTATACTCTCAAATAATTCGAGCCTGAACCTCACTTGTTTGCTGAGTGCCCCCTTCCGCTTTCAATCCTGATCTCTGCCTTTCTGGTCTCCTCGCGTCTCCCTCACTACCCTCAACCCTCTCCACTCACAACTTCCAGACCTATCCAAGCCCTCTCAAGTCTCTGCCCTTCTCAAATTCCTCGGAGCTCTGTGTACCCAATACACTCTCTAATCGGCACTCTTTCCCTTAGGATCCCGGGCCGCGCTCGCGTGCACCCAGCACATCTTGGTAGCCCCGCCCTCTTCTTCCTTTTGCTCCCCCCCCCCCCCCCATCTTTGCTCTTTGTTCATCTCCAGGTTGTATGTCTTGTAATCAGTATTTCGGGCTTTTCTTTTCCTGACAGAGTCCACCTGCAAAGAATCACATCAAGCAACTTCCTCCGTTACCAGCCTGCTGCCCAGCCTGGGAAGGACCTCATAGACTTGGCCACTTTTAGGCCTCACCCAAGTGCCAGTGGGTGTTTGGTGGTGATGCGACCCTTTGGGGATCTGGGGAAGGGCCTGGGGCCGTAGTAACCTTTTAAGACCTAGTAGACCCGGTTCTGTAGTCTTTCTGTAGAAAAGGCATAGAGAGGTTGAGTTCCTTGCCCACGGTCACACGGCTGGTAAATGTTGAAGCAAGGATTTGATCCCAAGCAGTTTCAATTGCTCCATTATGTTGTGTATGGAAATTGAGTAAGACCTGATTCTTGCCATCAGGAGTTGATCCGAATTGTGGTCAAATGTAGTAAAATAACAAAGATTATACCTTAGATATGTTATGAATCTGCCTAGAAACCTAAATACTGCTTGTGGCATTTTTTTCTAAGAGAAAATATGCCCCAAATTCCTAATATATGTGTATATTATATATACACACGCTTTTAAAAACAACTTAAAAATTTTTTTAATGTTTATTTATTTTTGAGACAGACAGAATGCGAGTGGGTTAGGGGCAGAGAGAGAGGGAGACACAGAATCTGAAGCAGGCTCCAGGCTCCAAGCTGTCAGCACAGAATCTGATGCAGGGCTCAAACTCACGAGCTGTGACATCATGACCTGAGCCGAAGTCGGACGCTCAACTGATTGAGCCACCCAGGCGCCCCTAAAAATAACTTTAAGTTTTACATATATCTATACCACACACACATACACACTATTTAAAAATAATTCTTAATTGGCATCTGCTTGAAAAGGGAACATATTAACATCAACTGGTGTCTTGCAGTTTACCTTATCTTGGAAGCCAGAAGAGTGAGGAAGAGAGGACAGTGTGTTTGTGTTAAATCACTAATCTCTCTGCTTTTGTTGTTTCTGTTCAGATATATTCTTGGGCAAGAGTGGGCTGGTGGGTTGTGAAGCATGTGTCTCTGAAAAAGGCATACTCAGCTAAGAGTGTATTCAATTTGGTTCTTTAAATACTCACCTTTCCTCCTCTCTTCTGGCACTTGGTCTCTTAAAGGTTATAGGGCTTGTGGTTCTAGATATATGGTTTCAGGAATAGTAAAGGTAAAAACACCAGGGTTCCTATCTAGCAAATGTAGACAGTTGGGATTGAGGAAGAGGTATTCAGCCCATATCTAAATTTGACTCCTGACACTGAATTAGATTAAGTAATTCCTGGGAGCCACGACTTCCTTTTATTCAAATTAAAGTAGTAATTAAAACTTCTTGGGTCCTAATCCTGGCTTCTACATATATCCACAGCCTCTCTAACCTTTGTTTAGAGTGAGTGCTTAATAAATCCCCAAACTCCAGCTGGTTTTGTGGCAAATATTAGAGCAGGGACTTCAGTAATAACCAATCACAGAGCAAGAAGTGGTGCTGATTTGACTCAGACGTTTGACTCACTCTGTCGTCTTTGGAGGTGGACACCGCTCAGAGGAAGAGGAAGAGGAAGAGGTCGTGATTGGGTGGCAGGAGAAGCTCTTTAGCCAGGTGAGCCAGTGTCACTTACCTACCTCTACCTGGTCTACCTCCACCTGGCTGGTAGGGGGGAAAGATTCTTGATACATATTGTCTAATTTCCAGAAAGTTATAGCAGTTTATACATTCCCCTGATGCATTTAAAGGGCAGTATAACATAGTGACCAACGCTACCCTGTTTTATGATCCTGGGTAAGGCACTTTTCACCTCTGGGTGAAATCTGCCATCTGTAACAGCAAAGTTGGATTAGACTGTCCCTCTGGTTCCTTTTAGATCTAACATTCTTGGATCCCCTGCCCTGCATTAATTCAGGTAAATGGAAATTGGCTATGAAAACATGTCAAATAGCATTAACTCTATAATTAAATTTCTTTTTAATGTTTATTTAGTTTTTGAGGGAGAGAGAGAGACAGAGTGTGAGTGGGGGAGGGGCAGAGAGAGCGGGAGACACAAAATCTGAAGCAGACTCCAGGTTCTGAGCTGTCAGCACAGAGCCTGATGCAGGGCTTGAACCCACGATCCGCGAGATCATGACCTGAGCTCAAGTCGGTCGCTTAACCAACTGAGCCACCCACACGCCCCAAGTAGCATTAACTCTACAGAACTGATTTGACTCAACAGTTACAGGGACAAAAGTTTGACATATTCTCAGTACATCTCTGTGTCCTTGTTATCTCAGTTTGAAGTAGATCTGTACCGAAATGAAGCGGCCTGTCAGAGCCCTTTGGATCATCAGTACCGTCAAGAGATCCTGAAGCTGGAGGCTTCGGGTGGCAGGAAGAACCGACGGATTTTTACCTACACTGACTCTGATAGATACACCAATGTGGAGGAGGTATTGTTTTTTTCTGGGGTCCCATGGCTTCCTTCTCCTTTTCCTCCCCTAGCTTCTGGTCTCACCGGGTTCTGTATGTTAAGCCAGAAGCCTGTTAAGGGGCAACAGACAGCCTATGTAGGAACTGCCTCGTGCTGCTGGCAGCCAAGCCGGACAGTGGGCACAGTTTTCGGGTGGTGTGGCTGCTCCTTCTCCACCTGCTAGAGGGCCCGGGGAAGCTGGTAGTGTGTCTAATGATAGGCTTGCAGACTACGGACCCGAGGGAAGCAGCCCCTGGGCCGGACTTCCTCCGTTCATCATGAGAGGACACAGGTGGGTGGAGTCCTGAACCATCTAGATAAAACTCATCAGGGGATGCAGCCACAACTCTGAGTCTGTGGGTTTGAAGAGGGACTCAGTACAGCCGTCGGGAGCAGCTTAGTGCCCTTTGCCTGTGCTCACGTACCCTTGTGGACTTGCTTTACATGTTCATCCCTGTAGGACATGTTCTTTCTTCCCGGGAAATGTTAAGCTCCTTGAGAGTGGAGCCTGTATTTTCTGATTTTTGTCTATGACCTTGTAGCTCTGCAAGGAGCAGGTATTAAATGAATGTTTTTGAAAGATTGGTGCTTATGTTAGGAAGGCTCTGGGTTGGTAGCATATAAAATTTGGGTTTTCTATTTTAGAAAAGTAAATGACATTACACTTAGTGCTGAATTACCCATGCAAAGGACTTTTCACGCGATACTTTGTATCCCATTTGGCATCTTCCAAGTACCTGGTAATGTCAACAGCTACCAGGCACACTCGCCCAACTTTTTGTTGGTGTGTACTCAGAGATTGCACACTCCTTTTAATATTATCATAAAGAAACTCATTTCTGAAGGATGATATGCTGCTAAAATCTTGGAGCAAACCAAGGCATGGTAGGAATCTTCTGTGCCATGTTTGTGCTACTGCTCTCCTCCACTGACACATACAGTTGTGAGGTGTGACTGTTAGATTCGGGTCCCAGATGAGGTTTCAGAAGGAAGGCTTGCCTTCGGTACCTGATCCCATGTGGCCCTGACCAGATGGATCACACAGGGCTGCTCTCTTCTCCTAGCACTGTCAGAAAATGACCACCGCAGCCCGGGAGGTGCCATCATTCTTGGTTGAGCGAATGGCAAATGTCAGGCGCCGACGGCAGGATAGGCGAGGGATGTGAGTGCAAATCTGTATGGGGGAAGGGGTGGGGGGGGGGCCTTTGTAGTCCTTCCAGGCCAATATCCGGATACGTTCACCCACTCGAGCTTCCCATTCTGCAGTAGGCCCTCCCTGGGTGTGCTCCCCTAGATTCCTCCTTTAGGCTCCTTAGGAGGTGCGGTGTCTCCCAGGGAGGGCAGCATCCTCAAGTCACGAATTGTCACCTGGGAACCATCAGAAGAATTTGTCAGGAACAACCATGTCATCAATACCCCTCTTCAGACAATGTACATCATGGCAGACCTGGGGCCCTATGGAAAGTGAGTGAAGCCTCTCACCCCCCCAGCTCAGATTCTCCTGCTCTTCCCTCGCTAACCATCACCCGTTACAGTCATCCTGGGGTATGTGGGAGGGAGGGACTTTTTCCTCTTGTACTTCTTAGTTGTACTCAGAAGAAGGTACTATGATGGTTCTCGCTATAGCCTCTGTCCTCTCGCCTGATGTGGGCTGACTATGTCTTCCTCTCTCTGGAGGTGGGACCAGTGGTCCTGAACCTGGGTGTTGATTTTCTGGTATCTAGGCTTGGCTATAAGAAGTATGAACATGTCCTCTGTACTCTGAAGGTGGACAGCAATGGTGTGATCACAGTAAAACCTGACTTCACTGGCCTCAAAGGACCCTACAGGTGAGGGAAAGAAGAAAGGGAGAGTGGAGACTGGCATTCCTTCCCTTGGCTTCACTTCTGGCCCCTAGTTGAGATTCTGAGAAGTCCTTCATCTTCTCTGATTTCCTTATTCCCAGGCAATGGTTCGTATTCTGTTTTCTGATAGACTCGTAGGATCGTAGGGACCCTGTTCTCAGAAAGTGTGCAGCTATACCAGTTTGAAAGGGATAACTTCGGTGGTGTAGTTAAGTGAAAATAATCCTCGGTGCCGCTACATGAAGGGACCGGCCTGAACAGGGTGAGGGGAACTCAGCCACATCTCCTCCTCTGGGCTGGCTATTCCTGCCTCCATGTCTTACAATAACAGGACAATAAATTAGAAATGACCTAAACCTACCTGTCTGTTTTTTCGGGTGAGAGAACCGGGTGCCAGGGAAGTTGTGCTTTAGGGCTTCCCCGTGACTGTGAGGCAGAAAGGGGCCCCGGACCTATACTCTGTGTCCACTCTGATGCCCTTTCTGCTCTTCCACTTTGTTTCTCTCTCCTGCTCATCATTTGGCCTTTTTCATCGTTGGTGAGAGTTGGTCTTTTTGTGGTTTGACCTGACAGAATTGAGACCGAGGGGGAGAAGCAGGAGCTGTGGAAGTATACTATCGACAACGTGTCCTCCCTCACACAGCCGGAGGAAGAGGAGCGGGAGCAACGTGTGTTCAAGGATGTAAGAGCGAGTTCGTTCCAAGCGCGGGGATGAGCCTTGGTGCCCGGGAGCTGAGCCCACGTCCGAGGTTGATGTGCGCAGTTGCAGTCTTTCTTACATGGGAAGCACTGCTGAGTGTCAGCCACAAGTTTTTGATAACATAACATGATAACAATGACTATTTATTTTGAGTGTTTGCCAAGCTTTGCTAGGCCCCTCACATGCTTTATTTCATTTAGACAATACTACAACCCTTTGAGGTGAATACTTTTATTATTACCGTTTTATAAATGAGGAGACTGAGATTGAAAAGCTAAGAAGTCTGCCCAAGGTCATGGGCTTGTAAGTGCAAAAGCCAGGATTTGGTCCCAGACCAGCAGACTCCAGAGCCTCTGTGCTTCACTTTAAAATGTCAGTGACAGTAGTGTTTGGGGCGCCTGTGTGGCTCAGTCAGTTAAGTGTCTGATTCTTCATTTCGGCTCAGGTCATGATCTCGCAGTTGTGAGATCGATCCCCACGTCGGGCTTCACGTTGGATGTGGCGTCTACTTAAGATTCTCTCTCTCTCTCTCTCTCTCTCTCTCTCTCTCTCTCCCTCTCCCCATCTGACCCTTCCCCCCGCCCCTGTTCATGTGCATGCTTGCTCGCTCTCTCTCTCTCTCGTCTCTCTCTCTCAAAAAATTAAATTAAATTAAATTTAAAAGTCAGTGGCTTGGATGCTTAGGCCTCCAGCTCTCTGCGGCATTTCCTGCCACAGCTTCTTTTCTCCCACCCATTCAGACCTGACCCATGGCCTGGCTGGGGCTGCATCTTTAGTTTTCATGTGGTTTGTTTCCTCAGCTCTACGGCCGCCACAAGGAATATCTCAGCAGCCTGGTGGGCACTGACTTTGAGATGGTGAGTAGCATGGCTGCCCGCAGCACCACGAGCTGGGTTTGGCCAGGGCATTCGGACTGTGGCTGAGTAATAGCACGTTTCTTAAAGGACATATTCTTTATGCCAGGAGGAAGTCAGAGGATAGCATGTAGAGCACAGTTCTTGTGACGTGTTTTGAAATACAGCATATTGACAGAACCATTAATGAAAAAGAAAATGTCAGGGAAAAGGTTCTAAAAGGGCACACGTGCTAGGGATTGCTTTCTCTGGGGTGGGGGTTGGGTGGTGAGAGGGGTACGTCAGGAATGTTTATTTTGCATTCCCTAAACTTAGTAGTTTTACGTTTTTATCAGTGGTTAACACATGCAGGTGTTCCTTTATAATTGTTTTTAAAAATAAATGTAGGGATGAAAAATATCTTCCTCATTCTTCATGTGGATATTTTTCCTAAGATGCCCCATGGAGAGGGAAGGGGAATCATTTCTGTTTGTCAAATACTTTAGCTCTTAAACAACCAAAACAAAATAGTTTATGTCAGTCATTCTGTGGTCCTGTTCTTTGTCTTCTTTATTCCGGGAGTTCCATTTCTACGTCAGGAAACAAGCACAGGATTACCCAGCAGTCTCCCTCTCTCCCCAAACCAATTCGTTATTTTTATATTGCATTAACAGTAGACGGGCAGTGTTAAAAAGTTAGATAAGAAAACACAAGTAATTAAAAAAGTGAACTCCCTCCTTCCTTGACCAGGCGTCGAAAGGGAACAGGGGTGTCCAGCTGCGCCCCCCAACCCTGTATGGCGAAGGGTGGCAGTTGTTGCTTCCCTTGGCTATTCCTGTAAACTCTCCACACTTCATTGCCCTCCTCACCCTTTAAATTATGTGCTTTCTTTTCTGTTACAAATTTTAGAAATGAAGGAAACCGATCTGTGGAGTGGCAGGGTAGGGGGGAAGCTCAATAGTGACGCACCCAGATCTGGCGGCCAGTGTCAGGTCTTCCTGGGGTTTGTGGACGGGCTGGCGGAGACGTGCTGACTCCCCCAGATGCCCTGATCTTTTCCCGCTTCTCTCCACCTTAGACTGCCCCAGGTGCCCTCCGGCTCTTTGTAAACGGAGAGGTAGGTAAGTGCCTTGCCAGACAGAGATCCCTTGATGCTTGGGCAGGCGCCCCGTAGAGCTGCGAAGTAGCTCCTGTGGCCGCAGCGGACGCGCCAGGTTGTCTGTACTACTTGGGAAACTCAGTCCTGAGTCTTTACTGGAAACGCAGAGAGTTCCTGGCCCTCCAGGGACTTGCTTCCTGACGTGTGTAGGCCTTTCAGGACTGAGTTGGGTGCTAAGGGTGATAGGAGAATGAGCTGAAATCATTTCTTGTTTTCTTAGTTTCAGCCCAAGGCTACGAGTATGACAATCTCTATGTGCACTTCTTTGTGGAATTGCCAACCACTAGTAAGTAATTTTCATAAGTCTCTTTTATACCCATTCTGACAATTTTCTAGAGGAATTCAGTCAGGCCTCCTTCCCACCTTTTTTCAAAGAAATAGTTATTGTCTTTTTCAAAGTCATAGATCACTTCCAAGTTGTCATATCCTGCGGTGACCTTCGTGCATTCACCCTACATGACCTCTCAGAAGCTCGTGGCCCAGCTTGCATTTCCTCACTGAAACTCCTTTAGGCTTCTGGCTCCACACTTCTCTCTTCTTTCTTGTAGGTGGCTTGTCAGTCCCCTTGGTTGTTTGCTCATCTGTTGGTCTTAAAGCATTAGAGTGTCCATGGCTGGGCCTGGGCCTTCTGTTACTCTCTCTTTACAGCCTTTCTAGGTGGTCCCATCCATCCATGACTTGTAATGGCATCTCAGACCCCCCAGATTTCTCTCTAGCCTTGGCCTTTCCCCCGAGCTCCAGGCTCATATCCAGCTACCTCTTTGTCATTTCTGCTTAGCATGACCCAGAGGACTCTTGATTCTCCTTCCTGCATCAAACCTGCCTTCATGGTCTTCCCCCATCTTAGGGAAAGAGTCCCTTCCCTAAGGGACATGGCAATGTCATTTACTTAGTTGCTGGTGCCAAAAACCCAGGAGACACCCTGAATTCCTCACTTTCTCTAGCTCCTTGCAGCCCGTCATTCTACCAGCAGTTTCTGTCGGCTTTGTCTTCAAAAGATGTCCTGAACATCTGCTCTCTCGAGCACCCTAGACCAAGCCACCTGCATCTGTCATCTTCTGCCGTGGCCAATGCATTAACTTTCTTACTTACCCTGCTGCTTGCTTTACACCTCATTTGCCACAGGCGCCACAGCCACATGGCTTTGAAAATGGAAGCTAGCTGTGTCTCTCTTCGGCTTTAAACCCCAACAGCTTCCCCTCCCACTTAGTGTAAGAACCAAGCTCCAGAGCCTGAATGAGCTGGCCCCTGCCTATCTCTCCCTCACAGAATTCCAGTCAGACTTTCTGTTCTTGAACATGCCAAGTTCATTTCCACCTTAGGGCCTATTGGGGATCATTTCCTTTGTCTGAAAACCTTTCTGTCTATCTTTGCACGAATGGTTCTTCCGAGTTTAGGTCTCAGCCAAAGTGTCACCTCTGAGAGGTCCTCCCTCACCATCCAGTCTAAATGAGCCTGTTTTATTTTTAGTAGAGCATCTGTCACTACCCAATAGCCTCTTGTTGGCTGGTTTGTTGTGTTTCCCCTGCCAACTGGAATGTCAGTTCCATGAGAGACGGGGATCTTTTCTCTCCCCAGTGATGGGTCATAGCACATAGGAGACACTCAGTAAATGTTAAGTGAATGACTGAGTGTGTGAGTGAATGAACCGATAAAGGAACTTTGTCTTTTTCTCAACCACTTGCCTTCCTCCCAGGTCAACTGACTGTATATATGCCCCTTGGCTTTCAGATTGGTCAAGCCCAGCATTCCAGCAGCTCTCAGGAATAACACAGACCTGTGCCACCAAATCCCTGGGAATGGTATGGAAAACAAGAGGGGTATCTGGAGGGGAACAGGACTCCGAAGATTATCAGGACTGGGGAGGATTCAGAGTTGGCTCTGGCCCTTCTCTGTGGGCTCTGCAGGGCTACCTGGTCCAAGGGCTCCCTCTCTGTCTTTCTGTGGATGGTAGCAGCCTGTATTTGGGCGTCCCCTCCCCTCTCAGCCTCTTATTTCCTATCTTGGGTGAGAGTTTTTCCCTTGTGAAGGTATGTCATCGGCCACAGAGAGAACAAGTTTCCGTTGAGGCCTAGCCTATCCCATGACACCGAGTATAAAATAAAACTTCTCTTTTTTAGGATAAGGTGGCTTACTTCTCCTACCCATTCACATTTGAGGCCTCCTTCCTCCATGAAGACGAATCTGCTGGTGAGTAGCTCAGTAGATCCTGGGCCCAGCATCACCTCTGGTGGTACCCTCTCGTGGTGAAGGCCTCCTGTGACCTGCTGCTTCTCTCATGTCTCCCAGATGCTCTCCCAGAGTGGCCTGTGCTCTACTGTGAGGTCCTCTCACTGGACTTCTGGCAGAGGTATCGCGTGGAAGGCTACGGGGCTGTGGTGCTGCCCGCCACCCCAGGTGACCTCTTGTCCCTGCCCTCCACGTGGCCTCTGTGCCCCAGCTCCTAGGAGCGAGACTTAACACTTCCAAAAGATTCCATCGCTTCCAGTGAGAAGTAGGGACGGTTAGGAATTAGACGCATTTAACTTGCAAGATTCCTTGCTCGTTTTGAGGAATTTCCCCCGCTCTGTTAGAGACAACTGAGTGAAATTGCAACTAACCGCAAAGTAGGGCAGCCTGAGCATCTGTGGTGTCCGCTCCGAGCTCCGCTGATTTGACTCGCGGCCTTGAGGGACCGGCTCAGGCAGGGTGGGCTCTCAGCACACATGTATTGGATGGATCAGCATTCATTTTGAAGTAATAGCCACTGTCTTCTGTTGTCAGGCATTGCACTAAGCGCGTCTCGTTTCATTCTGCCGACCTCTCTGCGAGTGTAGGTGCTATACCATTTCCGTTTTACCAGTGAGGAGAACGGAGATCATGGGGGTTAAGAAACTTGACCTGGGTATGCAAGTAACAACTGGCAGAGCTTTTAATTTCTAGCTGATTGATTTCCAAACAGGTGCCCCAAGCCCCCATGATAACCTTCACCAGAGGTCAGGTGTTTTCGTGGTTGATAGGCCTGTGTCATTGCTGGGGGTCAGTGAGAGACCACATGCCCTTTCTGGCTGTGGCCCCATTGTCCTTTCTGCATAGGCTCTCACACCCTGACAGTCTCCACGTGGAGACCCATGGAACTTGGCACAGTGGCTGAGCTGAGGAGGTTTTTCATTGGCGGCTCTCTGGAACTGGAGGACCTCTCCTACGTGCGGATACCGGGAACCTTCAAGGTCACTTTTGTCTCTAGGCAGACTTCATGCTGGGAGCTTAGGTTCCTGTCTCTTCTGGAGAAGGTGGGATCAGGGTTAAGGCCCCTTAATTGCATCATTATTACTTAGTCCCCTCCTGCCTGTGGTTTAAGCTGGAGGTCATGGCCACATCTTGAACCAGGTACAGACATAGGAGATCCCAGGAAATCTCCTATCCTAGGAGATCTCTGGAAATGAGTATACTCAGAGATTCCCCTGGTCCCGTCAGAGTTACTGGCCCCTCCTTCCAGCCCATCACGGACGCTTCAGTAATCGAAGGTGGGGAGGATTGGCAGGCTGCTTATAAGGCTGCTATTCTCCAGGGAGGTTGGAATGTTCCCTCATTTACAGTTGGGAGCCCAGTGTTAGCCTTGAGATGATGGAGTCTGGGTGCTGGAATGGGGTTTCCCCATTCTCTCCGAGAATGGGAGTAAGGATGGGGGTGAGGCCAGCGTGCTCCTGGGATCTAGAAGCCACAGAAGCCTGATGCTGTCTTAACTGCACACCACAGGGAGAGCGTCTGAGCCGCTTTGGGTTCCGCACTGAGACCACAGGCAGCGTCACCTTCCGCCTGCACTGTCTGCAGCAATCCAGGTGAGTAACCCTGGCCTCTGCCTCGGGGAGCCTTACCCCTGAGGGCTGGAGAACAGCTGTGGCTGTGTGGTGGGTTTGTGTGCAGGGCCTTCATGGAGTCCAGTTTCCTCCGGAAAAGGATGCAGAGTGTGCTGGACCGTCTGGAGGGATTCAGCCAGCAGAGTTCCGTTCACAGTGTGCTTGGTAGGTCTCCCTGCCCCCCCGCAGCCGGCCACCCAGCACCAGCAGCAGCCACGCTCCTCCCCACAGCGTGGCAGCTGACTGCTATACTTGCTCCCCTCGCAGAGGCCTTCCGTCGCGCCCGGCGCCGCATGCAGGAGGCCCGAGAAAGCCTTCCCCAGGACCTGGTGAGCCCTTCGGGAACCATGGCGTCCTAGCTCACTGCTGCACTGGCCCCTGGGCAAGAGGACAAGATGCGTGATGGCTAACGCTGGTGTCCCCCTACCTTCATCCTTCTGACTGGTGACCCCATTGACCTGCCGAGAACCAGAAGAGCTGAGAAAATCCCAGGCCGGTGCCTCTGCCTGGTCTTCAGCAGGGTCTCCTCCCTGCTGCGAAGCAATAAAGCTGGAGACCCTATGGTCCCCGTCTTCATATTTCATTTACTGCAAGTGGGAGTCACCCCAAGGCAGACTTATTGGTTTAGCTCCGTTTGGGGTGACCCCACAGTTAGCTCAGTCCTCAACACAGCCTCTTTTCTGGCTTGTCTCACTGTCTCCCAGCGGAGAGCCGCAGGCAACTCCTGGTCTGCAGCCTGCATTACGGATGGAGGTTCAAGGTGCACCAGGGTGGCTTGGTCGGTCGGTTCAGCATCTGACTCTTCATCTCTCACCTCAGGTCTTGGTCTCACAGTCGTGGGTTCGAGCCCCGCATTGGGCTCTGTGCTGGGCGTGAAGCCTACTTAAATAAAAAAAATGTAAAAAGAACAATGGAGGCTAAAGAAAGGTGAGAGATATCTTGAATTCCCGGCCCAAGAGCCTCAGCCTCCTCTTTCCAGGGTAGCCTGGGCTTGCTGCTTGGGCTTGTTGTGTTTGGAGATACAACTTATTTCTGGAGTAAATGAAGGCTAAAGGCAGTGCCCAGTCCTTTCTGCTAGCTGGGTAGTACCTTTATTGTGTTTTCTTGTACATAAAAACTTTGTATATTGACTGATGTGTTGGCTGGTTTTCTGCTCAGGTTGCTGGCGTGGCCAAGGTGTTCTCCTGAATCTTTCCCTTTTCTACCCTTTCCTATCCATAGTGTCTCTTTTGGTTCTCTTATGTGAGCCCGCAGGAGAGCCTTAGGGGTTAGTGCCACTGGTGTCCTGGCTGTGCTCCTTCTAGATATTTGGAGCAAAGCCCAAATGTCATGCCCTCCCCAGCCTAACTCAGAAACCAGCTCCTGCCCCCCAGCCGTCCTTTATTGGTACGAGCAGAGCGTGCTGCCCAGCGTGCAGGCTCCAGCAGAGGGTTGTGGGATGGCCAGGACCAGGTGTGGGGTGGCCTGCAGCCACGGGCAGGTGTGGGGGACAGGCTGGGAAATAGAAAAAAGCTGGAAATCGTTCAGATGACTCTTCCTGCCTGGGCCTCAAGACCTCCTTTCACCCAGAGCTGATGCCTGACCTTCTACCTAAGAGGTTCCCAAGGTGGGAGGGTTCACTGCTGCTGGGAGCCCCAGCCGTGACTCCCAGCCACAGAACCAGCCCTGAGCCATAGCCAGCAAAAGCGTCAGCAGGCGTGCTTGCTCCGGGGGAGAAGGCAGCCTTGTGGTCTTCCCTACGTGATCCTGTGTCCGAGGCTGCAGACGTGGAATGGGCTCCTGCGGAAGCAGCACAAGTGAGCCAGTGTGGAACTTGCTGGGTGTCCAGACATGGAGCTGTGTCGGGGTGTTAATGACTGGGCTGGAGTTGATTCGACACTTCCCAATTGCCCCCCAAAGTCCTGAGCCTTGGATTAACATTCCAGAAACTAGCATACCGGGAAGCCATTAGGGAAGAGTACCCTGTCTCTAGTGGCAAGTTTTGTTGTCTCTGCTGAGAGGCCTAAAGGGTCTCAGCCATCTGGTCCAGGGAAGGATGTGGAAGCCTGGCCCCACCCAGGGCTGTTGGAGGAGGGCCCCCCCCTTACCTGCAGAGTCCTCACTAGCCTTGCCAGGCTGACAGATCCAACCTGGGGATGTGGTGCAGCTTACAAAGCCCTGGGGGTAAGTGTTGGCCCTGAAGATGTCCCTCGAAATGGTGGGGATACCAGTATGGTCATACACAATTCCAGACCAGGAAATCTGGCCCAGGGCCTCGTGTGTTAGGGAGGAATTAACAGGACGGGCACCCATTGCATGCCAGGTGCTTCACATCATTTCATTCACTTCTCCAGAATTCCTGCGAAATAGGTATTATTCCCATTTTATAGACGAAGAAACAGGTTCAGCGGTCAAGTAAATTGCCCAGTATAAATGCACAGTAATTTAGCGGCCAGGACTGGATTTGAACCCAGGTAGATACCAAATCCAAATAAGTCAAGTGTTTAACCATAAGTTTAGGAAGGAAACCAGATTTAGCCGTTTCTGTCCATGTTTTCTGGGATCCACTAGCCAGGAAGAGCGAGGCTGACCAGCCAATCTCATGGGTTAAAGGTGCCCGTAGCTCAGGCAATATCAGCCTTGCCTGGCCCACTGTCTCTCTCCCTCTGACCAGTCTCTCCCCAGAGGAGCCTCCTGGTCTTAGACCCTGTGAACTTGGAAAAAAAAATGAATCTAAAAAAGGCACTTTCCCCCTTGCTGAGACTTGAAATGCTAGTGCTTTTCTGCCCTTCCTCTGGGGCTGGTCTCTTTAGGGTAGGGTCACTTACCTGTCACCATTTCAGGCTCTTGTGAACTGGTTTTCAAAAAGAGAAACCAGAAGAGGCCCCACTTGGGCCCCTGGCGAAAGAGGCTCTGCAATGGCCCCAATCCAGACATCAGTATTGTCAGGTGTCCCATACAGATTCAGGAGCTTCCTTGCCAAATCCGGGTTTTGCAGCACCTGGCTAAGCTGTGCCAGATTCCGGGGCTGGGAAAGCCCACAGAAGCGCCTCCGAGCGTTGTGCCCTGTAGGGAAAGGGGCAGAAGCGGATTCAGTCTGACTTCCCTTTAGCTTCTACTTCTCCACAGTTTCTCCTGAGAGAGCTCTGTGGTCCGGAAATGTTAGGCAGGACAAGATCCCTGCTGACAGAAGAGGCCCGAACCTTCCAAGTGTCAAACCACTGCGCTCTAATTTTCAAAGCAAGTAGACAACCAGGCTTTGCGAGTGTGTCCTAACATACGAAGC
Organism: Acinonyx jubatus; assembly: GCF_027475565.1. Taxonomy (NCBI): domain Eukaryota; kingdom Metazoa; phylum Chordata; class Mammalia; order Carnivora; family Felidae; genus Acinonyx; species Acinonyx jubatus. The sequence goes on from NC_069397.1 coordinate 27,986,423, forward strand.
TGCAGTAATCCAACACTCATAACCACAGGGATGTGATTTATTGGGCTCAGGCACATCAATTAGGTGCAAATAAGATAGGACCTAGAACATAAAAGACTGTTAATCAGGTTTGTAGCAGGAATGAGTGAAGAAGTAAATAAGTGAACAAACCAAGAAATGAAATGTGGTTAATCTACTCAGAAAAGGAACACATGCTATGATTCCATTTACATGAAAGACCCAAAATAGGCAATTATGTAAAGATAGAAAGATGATCAGTGATTGTCAGGGGCTGGAGTAGGGACAGGGAGGGACTGTTATTATAAGGTTTCTCTGTGAGTGATGAAAATGTTCTGACATTAGCAGTGGAGATCAGTGGGCCAAAGACCTTAACAGGCAAAACAAAAACAAAAACAAAACAAAAACAATGCACAACTCTAAATTTACTGAAGTCATTGATAAAGTCATTGAATCATATATTTCATATGGGTGATTTTTGGGATGTGCTAATTATGTCTCGATAAAGTTGCTTTAAAATTTGTTTTCAGCTGCTCAGAAATTTCCAAAGACCAGCCATACTGATTTCTCTGCTATTAGGATCCCACAATAGAACCAAGCCCGATGATGGGGTGGGGACCAGCAAGATACGAGAGAGGTTTGGCCCAATCTTGAAGAAATGCTTGCCCAATATTGTCCATTGAACTACAACTCACAAACACCACCTTCCAGCTGAGCAAAGGAAAATGATGCAATGTTTTACCTCACTAAGCACAGTTATGTGATCATCTCTTCTGATCCTCACAATACCATTTTGTAATCTCCATGGTATCAATGGATATTTGCTTGAGCAACTGTGACTTTTAAAAAAATTTTATGGGGGTGCCTGGGTGCTTCAGTTGGTTAAGCATCCAATATCGGCTCAGGTCATGATCTCGTGGTTCGTGAGTTCGAGCCCCCAGTCGGGCTCTGTGCTAACAGCTCAGAGCCTGGAATCTGTTTCAGATTCTGTGTCTCCCTCTCTCTCTCTGTCCCTTCGCCCCGCTCACATTCTCTCTCTTTCTCTCAAAAGTGAATAAACATTTTTTAAAAATTTAAAAATGAAGGTTTTTAACATTTATTTATCTCATTTTGAGAGACAGAGAGAGAGCACAAGTGTGGGAGGGGCAGAGAGAGAGAAGGAGACACAGAATCCGAAGCAGGCTCCAGGCTCTGAACTGTGAGCACAGAGCCCTACGCGGGGCTCGAATCCAGGAATCATGAGATCATGACCTGAGCCGAAATCAGATGCCTAACCAACTGAGCCACCCAGGCGCCCCCAACTATGACTTTTTTAAGGTCACTCCACCATTAAGTGGAGTTCAAACAAGATCATCCAATTCCAGGTTTGGTGTTTGGAATGGAGGAGACTGTCAGAGCTAGTATCTGGAGAATATTTCTGGGACAGCTTGGAGGAAAGGGTGTAGGGGGTGGGGGCACAAAAACTGTGTGGCCCTTGGGTGGGGGCCGGGGGCTAGCAATCTCAGTTCGCCATCAGGGTGCGCCCACAGCTCTTTAGTTGTCAATAGCACCCGCGTGTAAGGAGGAAAGAAACTCAGGTTCCTGGGTGCCTGCTGTGTGCCCGCCAAGTGCTGTGTTAGGTGAGGTAGAGACTGCCCCCACTCCGTCATACACGGCCAAAGATTAGCCAAAGCAGATGGGGCTTTGGGTTGTATTTGGACAAAAAAGTAGGGAGTTCAGGGGAGGGAAGCAAGGTAGTGACCAAAGCCTTCCCCTAACATTGTAGCTTAAACAAGGGGAAGAAAGAAATTTTGAACTTGATTCAAATTTTACTACTTCCTAGTTATGTGGCCTTCAGAAAATTACTAGATTATCTTTGAGCTTATTTCCTCATCTATAAAAATGGCTGTAATTGTTGCTTCTCAAGGTCATTAGCAGAACTAAATGATTAATATCCATGAAAATTCCTAGCAGAGTGCCTATGTTTTCTTCTTTTCCGGGATGAATTTTTCTTCTTTCCTGGGATTCTTGTGTCGTCCCAAAACAGCCGAGGCTGTCTTAATTTTACTCCAACTGTTCCTGCCTCGGGGGCTCTTGGCCTTTCTGCACTTAGAGCCGGAGTCAGTTTCTGTATCCCTGGAACCTGAGTCTTCCTCCTTGGAGCTCGCCTGGGTAAGTGGGCAATGGAGTTGTTCTTCCCCGCCCTTTGGATCTACTGTTTTCTCTACCCGGAAATTCCTGAACTGCTTGGTCCACTCTTGTGTCCAAGTCCTGGCCGTGCTGTGAATCTACAGCCAGAGGCCGTACAGTGGCTGGAGAAGATAGGACAGGATGGCAAAAGGCTGGTCCCAGGGATGCTTTACCACATCAAGCGTGGCCTCGCATGCTTCTCGACCACAGCACATCGCCTAGACAGTGGCAGTCAGAAAGGATGCACCAACGGTCTTCTCTGAAACCCGCTCACCACCAGCAGCAGCAACCCGAGGCCAAAGCCTGGGAGGAGGGACGGGCAGCCTCCCTGACCCGGGAGGCCGCGGTGTGGTCCCGGCTGCGTTGCTTGTCGAGAGCCACCAGGTCCAGCCCGATCCTCCTCACTTGACAAAAGAGCCGGTCCCGCAGCTCGTCCACTCACACGGAATCTTGAGGGTTCAGCGTGGCAGGGGTGGCCATGAGGCCTGGGATGATGGGGTTGATGCCACCTGGTGGTGGGGAACGTGAACAGCACACACTGGATCAGCCTCTGGGGAGCCCTGGGGTCATCGCGTGACGCCAAGCTAGCTCAGAGCTGGACAAGCTGGTCGCTTGTATTCTATAATGTTTGTATCCAGAAACAAAGGCCTGGGTAGACTCGAAGTGTGCTGGGGCTGGCAGAGAAAGTAGTGACCCCCACTTCTTAAAGAAGGAGCAGAAGACAAGCTCCTGTGAGGCCCGCAAGTGGCCAGTCTGACATGAGTCTCCTCCCCTTTTTGGAAATCCTCTGATCCCTGAGGGGATGGGATGCCCAGGACCTAGGGTCTTGGTGGCACCCGCCTTGTTTTCACTGCCCTGGGGAGATGATTAGCAGGGGCCTGAGCAGCAGCCTGGCCTCCTGGCACTATGCTTGGCCCCACCCCCACTCCCATCTGCTCTTAAAACTTGGTCACCTTCATGCACGATTCGCCAGCTGGCAAAGAAGCTAGTCCTAAGAGGGACACATGAGTTGGGTGCTGAGGTACGGTACTGGCTGTCCAAGCGAAACATGAAGGGCTGGAGCATGGTGTGACCAAAGCGGAAGGCCAGGGTGAAGACACAGGCCGCACGACTGTCCACGTTGGAGCAAGAGCCCCGGTAGAGCCCCAGGGTTTTCTCCCGGGGGGAGCCTGGGCCTCGCCCAGAACCAGGGGCAGAAAGTCTCAGTAGGTGATGATCTACAAGAGAAGACCGGAGGAACATAACCTTAGAGGCCGCCCACCCCATCCCCTTGCCTTTGGACAAAACTTCTGCTTTCCGAAGGGCTGCTCAGACATATTAATTCCTTATTGCCATCATGTCAAAAGTGGAAATGTTTGTTTCCCATTGGCTGGTGAAGCTCCTGAAGCCCAGATAGCTGGATGACAAGGACGGTGTCACACACAGCCAGTTAGTGGCAGAGTTTGGGGTACAGGTGGGATCTCGGGTACACTCCCAACCACCCAGACCTAGCTGATTTGAGGCACTTCCCCAAAGGATGCATTAGGGGAAGTGGGAGCCACTCCCTCAAATGGTGTCTCAAGCCAGATTGTCTTCCTAGGGATGCTGGGACCCAGGACTCCCCACGTGGACCGTGGCCTCCACGGTCTTCCGGGGCTCCTGGCGCAGGATGTCTCCACTCCACGGGGGAATCAGGCGTCTCAGCTGCATAGCCCGCCGGGTGTGCTCCCGCATAAACAGGGTATGCATTGCTGCCAGTTTGGGGGTTTCAGATGGTCGACAGTCCCCTTGAAAACCCCAAGTTCAGAGTCACCACAGCCCTTCCCAGAGAAGTGTCTTTCTGCTGAAGCAGACAGAGCTCTGGGGACTAGAAAGAGGTGGTAGAACTATGTGACCTGGGCCAGGCTCCCCGCCCTGGCCAGACCTCCGTCTCTTCAACTGTGCTATGAACTTCCTCACTGCCACCCTCCGCTCCAGCACAATGGGTCAGGAGCAGGGGGACTGTGGGTCTCAGATCCCAGTTACTGGAACAGATTCAGGCAGGGTGGGAAAGCATGGAGCAGCTTCTGGAGTCGGGCCTGAGGATTCTATTCTGTAAGTAAGCGAGACCACGGCTGGCCGAGGGACCCAGATGACTCTGGGAACCTTGGCCTTGGGACTGTGAACCCACCCATCCCATGAACTGTATCCATCGGCACATTCCCTGCCGAGGGCTGGACCTTTCCCCAGCTGTGCGCTTGGTGTCAGACCGCTCTCCCCAGGGGGCCCCGGGGAAAGAGAACGAGAAGCCTGTTCCTGCAGCCACAGCTTCTCCTAGAGGCCAGGAAGGAAAGCAAATTCCTGAAGGTGGGCCTTACACACAGTCATCCGCTGCCTTTGAACTAAACCTTTTGTACAAGGTCTTATTTAATGTACGCTTCAGTAGGCTGCTTGGGGCTGACCTGCCGGGGAGCAGGGGACGCACAGGGAGGGGTTGGTGAGGAGGTAGGGGTCATCACACAGGTTGTCGAAGGGGAGCCGGGCCCAGCCATTATCACTGAAGCAGGTGCTGATGGCCAGCAGCCCCGGGTGATTGGTCTGGTTGCAGAGCTGCAGGGCGAGGGAGACCTCGCTGCCATACACCATGCTGGCATCTGAGAAGGAAGCGAGCACACTGAGCAGGTTTTGGACTTGGTTCCTGTTTGGGGGGCATGAGGGCGCTGAACGGAAGAAGGGGATCCAGTCACTCTGGTCCCTGATGCGGGGGTCACTGGGTGGGATCTCAGGTGGAAGCGGAGCCACTGACACGGGGGCCCCTGAAGAGCAAGCTCACTCCTCTTGATCATCCCCCACTTGCTTCAAAACCTTGCGCGAAAATCCCCTCCTCTAGGAAGCCCTCCCTGACTCACCCAGACTAGTGCTGCTCGCAGTACTAGTCAGGTCAGTCTGAGCAGCCTTAGCACTTTGTATCGTAGAGTCATGAAAGGTTAGGAACGGGTGAGGCCTTAGATCCCCATTTTACCAATGGGGAAATTGAGGCTCAGAGAGGGGTAGTGACAACTACTCAGCAGGAGAGGAAGGATTAGTTCTCTTGACATTTAGGCCTGTGCTTCTTTTATTCCATTTTATTCGACATTTCCTAAGCACGCTTATGCGTGGTGCTTTGGAGACTACGAAGTTCAACAAAACCCAGCACACGTTGCAGGAAGCTGGCGTTCAGTGAAAACAGATGCACGCATAGAGACGTAACTCTAAATTGAGACGCTATTTGCTATGCTTGATCTAAAAGCCAAAAGCGAAAGGTGTGATAGGAAAATATGGGAAGATTCTCCCAAGGAGGTGCTCCCGAACCAGAGCCAGAGGAAGGGGTGAGATTGCAACAGGGAGGAGCCAGCCAGGAGCCCTCACACATCATGCCCCAAGAATGTCGCCGAATGTGGGAGTGTATGCATATGTGTTCCCCCACCGCCCGCCCCAGAGGCTCTGCTCCCTGGAATCCATCCTTTCTTCTTTAGTGTTCCACACCACCCTTGCCTCTCAGCCTGAAGGATAGTGCCCTGCTCACACATGATCCCAGGAGATGGTGAGAGATACAGGGCCCTTGGACCACTTCAGGAAAGAGAGAAGGGCAAGAGCTAAGGGAACCTACAGGCTCTCAAAAACAACAGCCCAGAATCTTGCCCTCAAACACACACAGAACTGAGGGTCTGTCCCGGGCCGTGCTTCCTGCCTTGGTCTGATACTCAAACATCATAGACAGCTCTTAAGGAGGGCATGGTAGTCTTCCAGCTCGGGGCCTGGGGTGGGGGCCACATTTGGGGCCTGGGGGACTGGCTGGGGGTAACTTGATGGGGAAGCAGGGGGGCAACTGGGTGCAGGTCCTCTCACAGTCGACCCCCACAGTGAAGGCCACTCCAGCTGGGGGCTCAGGGGTGAAGTCCAAGTCGTGGTCAATGAACTGGCCCCACTGCAGGGTCAGGCCCCGGTGGGAGGTCAGCCTCTCACTGGAGAAGAGCACAATCTGGTTCGAGATGGCCCAGCCCCAGTGTGGAGATAGGTCAGTGTGGGGCGTGGGCTCCTGGACCCCACAAAATGTTGGGGCCACCCTGGGACTCAGGGGCAGCAGACTGCTCCTGCTGGAGTTAACACGGTGTCTCCTCTTCTCCTGCCCTCCCTTCGCATCCCCACCTGCTGTGTGGCTGTCGTCCCGAGAAGGATGGTCTCTGGTGTGGCCCTGAGGATTCCAGGAATAGAGAAGGGGAGAAGCCAGGTTGGCTGGCTGAGACCCCACGAGCATTTCCAAAGAGGTAAATAGATCAAATTGATAGATCAATTTATGGACCAATGGATGCCTAGATGACAGGACTGACAGATAGATGCCTAGCTGGTAGGTGACGGATAATAAATACAGCGAGAATTGAATAGATGGAAGAAGAATTAATAAATAGATGTTGGTAGATGAGTAGGTGATTGATTGTTATATTGACATATGAAGAGAAAATTGATAAACTGATAAATGTGAAATCATTTAGATCCATAGACATAGAACAAGGCCCATCACTCTTTATATTTAGCAAGATACTTTGACACTAACTCTTGTAGAAAAAAACAATACTATAATGGCTGGCACTAATAGATCACACCCTATATAGATGCTTATACTAAGCTCAGGAGGGAGCTAGGACCCTGGACCCAGGCCCCTGCCCACCTTTCCTGTCCCCACACATGCTGATGGAACCCCAGCTTCAGCTTCTGTCCCAGGCCAGTGGCTGTGCTCTCCGGGACCAGGAGAAGTGCAGTGACAAGTAAAGGACCATCACTGGGAAATGCAACAGCAAGTGGGTGCAGGGGCTGCCCCTGACCCAAGGGTGCCTCCCTTCCCCTCCTCCACCCCTCACTCCACACCGAGTGGCCTCCAGCCCCCCCCCCAGAACCCTCTGACTGGAGCCCACTCACTGTTGCAGGGAAAGACCCTTGCTGGGGGCCTCCAACCAGTCCCTGGCCCGCTGGCTGCCAGCTGAGTAAGAGGACAGGCTGTCACTTCCCTTCAGCTGGACACCCACCAAGAGGTGCAATGGCTTCCTCCTCCCTCCCGTGAGTAGCAGCTGAGGGTCTGGAAGATGTTCCGTCACTTACAAGCATGAAAGTAAAAGCCCAGCCCAGAGGCAGCTTGAATCCAGGCTAGACCCTCGGCCAGCTAAGAGACTTGGGGCGAGTAATATAGCTGAGTCTCAGGCATAAAACCTACCTCATATTGCTGAGCTGGTCTGTTCCACATCTCCCATCCCTGCACCCTTTCCTCCCAACACCCCCAGCTGGGCACCCTGCCCTCTCAGGCCAGAGCAGTCCCTGGGACTCCATGGAGGGGCACAGTACCAGTGACACTGAAGGAACTGGATCCCTGGACTTGTAACTGCTCCTCCAGCAGCCCCAAAGCCACGTGTGTACAATCAGCAGCCCGAACCACTGTCCTGGTGGCTGCTAACGGTTGTTTGAAGTAGAACAGGACGTCCATGGGGCTGGCCAAGCCTCAGCAGTGAAGCTGCTGCTTGAACCTGCAAGAGGAGGGCGAGGGCTGGAGAAAGGAAGCTCAGCCACCTAGCGGAAGTTCCAGCCTGGTGGCGGAGAGTCAGGGCAGTGTGGACAGGATGGATGGATGGAAGGAAGGCTCTCTACCCACATGGCACTCGCCCGAGGTGCCCAGGGGCAGGTGATAGCTGACATGACCGTGGTTGGAGCCCCCGCCCCCGCCTCATCAACCCTCCCAGGCCCACCTCCTGAGTCTGATTGTAGCATCCACTAGCAACGGGGCCTCTGTTACACAGCCCCAAAGGGCTGAGGTCTCCACTGTCCTGGGGAAGGCTGTCCAGAGGGAAGGGGACTCAAGGTCCAAGGGTGCCACAGGTTCCCCCAGATCCAAGCACTTCCCCCTCCTTTGCCCTCCTCCTTGGCTGTGCAGAGGGATATCACCTGGGACAGTGCTCTCACAGGGCTGGGCCAGGATGAGTGTAGCTAAGACCCCTGCCAGGGCCAGGAACAGCCTCCTCTCTGCCGTGAGACCCCAGCCACAGTGGGGTAAGGGATTGACACCCACATCCTGCACGTAGGTGGGTCCCCTGCTTCCTTCTCACCTGGAGATCCCCAAACTGACCTCTCACCTCCTCCTCTTTTCTGGAAGTAGCTGGGAAGGGACTTTTATATCCTGTCCTAGGGTGAGGGAGGGGAAGTCCAGCCTCTTGAGGTGGATCTCTGGAACTTCCCTCTGATCTTCAGTGGACTTGTGAGACTGAACCCCCAGCCCCCTTTGCTACTGAGCTCACTGATGTGTTTCTCCCAAGGCATGGGGCAGCGCCTGGAACAGGCATTGCTCGGTGTGTATTTGCTGGAAGATTGAGGGGCAGCAAGCCTCAGAAGATTGGGCCCAGTCCTGCCACTAAGTAGTTGTATGATCTTGGGCAAGTCACTTCCCCTCTCCAAGCCTGTTTCCACATCCCTAAAATGGGACTTAGGCCAGAACTTTGGAAAGGCTCCTCTCCTCCCCCGGCAGAAATTGGGTCTGCCTTACTCTTGTATCTCCCCAGACCCCTCAGCACAAGGTTTGGCATTCAGCAGGTGCTCAATGAATGTTTACTGAGTGCATGAAAAACCTCAGCTCAGTGACTAGGCCCCTCCCCCTTACTCCCTATCCCTGCCAGCTCTAAGATGCCAGGAGAGGGTGAGGTGATGGCTGAGGCAGTGCTGAGCCCTGAAAATTAAAGGGTTGCATCATGGGGCCATCGGGGGAGACAATGAGATGTCACCGGGAACACACCAGCAGAGGCATGGTGGCAGGCCTCCATGCAAGCAGAGGTCCTGTCCTGGGCTCAGTGCTCCTGCGCGGGCTTCCTCGGCGCACATCAGCGGCAGGCTCAAGCTGAGTAGGGGGCCTGGGTCTGGATCGGCGCTGTCACTACCTGTGTGACCCCAGCCGGGCCTCCAATTCCACATCAGAAGGGTGGAAGGCCCCCAAGGGCCACGCCTTCTCACAACCAGGCCTTTCCTCCCATGTGTCCTCCGCTAGGCGCAGATCGCCCTTGGCTCCCCCACATCCTACTCCACCTGCAGAGCACATTAGCTGCTGCTCAGCTCCAGGATCGTCGTCCCACCCCACCCCACTCCCCATCCCCGCGCCCCACAGCCTGTCTGTCCTTGTTCCTGCCCCAGGGCCATCCCTTCCTCAGTATCGACCTGCACCTGCTCCAAGAGTCCTTGCCCCCGGCCCTCCTGTCCCCATGCCCTACCTAAACCCAGTCTCCGGCCTCTGCAGCCCCTGCCTCCCACCTCAGCGGCCCTCCTCTGCCCCCCAGTGGCCCCAAGGTTGCCCAGTGGCAACCTCGAGTATCTGGTACCAGGAGCAGATTGTTTTTTGATAGCCCCTCTTTTACATAATGAAAAAAGTAATGATAGTGGTTGGAAATGTGTGAAAGTTCTCTTAGTAAACTTTTTTTTAAAATGTTTTATTTATTTTTGAGAGAAAGAGAGCGGGGAAGGAGCAGAGAGAGAGGGAGACACAGAATCTGAAACAGGCTCCAGGCTCTGAGCTGTCAGCACAGAGCCCGACGCAGGGCTCGAACCCACGAACCATGAGATCATGACCCGAGCTGAAACTGCATGCTTAACTGACTGAACTACCCAGGCGCCCCTCTCTTAGTAAACTTTTAAAAAATATTTTTTAAAATATAAAAAGGAAAAAAGTATTGGATTAATACTTTTTAATTATGTGATTATGTTTTACATAAAGGGGAGGGGCACCTGGGTGGCTCAGTCCGTTAAGTGTGTGACTCTTGATTTCGGCTCAGGTCATGATCTTGAAGTTCATGAGATCAGAGCCCAGGTGGGCTGTGCACTGATGCAGAGCCTGCTTGGGATTCTCTCTCTTCCTCTCCCTCTACCCCTCCCCTATTCGTGTGCGCACGCTCTCTCCCAAAATAAATAAATAAGCATTTAAAAATTAATAAATAAATAAAGGAGAAAAACTACCTACATATTGGTGGTTTTAATATAATATTTAATATATTCTTATAGTTTCTGGTGATTTTGTTTTATTTTAAAATAAACAATTTGGAATTTTAAAAGAAGAATACGTTTCAATGGTAAAGATACTCAAATTCAGTACACCATTCATCTACGAAGTAAAATTTCCCTTTAAGAACATTGTACTTCGCAGTTTACACTCTGTTTCACGGTCTTAAATTTTATACACAACTGATAACTCCAAATGGTCATATAAAGTGACGGAACTGAAGGAACCCAAGTTCTGTCTCTTCATCTTTGCAATCACTGTGTTCTCACTGCTGTATCAAACCAACTATTTACAAGCAAGAATATGCAATGCTACAGGGGATGGCAGGCATCAAGTGCAACGGCAGCCACAGCCCCGATGGCTCTGAACCTTTAGAATTGCTTTCTTTATGTACATCTGGACAGTGATAATGGTTCTGAATGCAATGGGCATTCTGAATACAATGGACACAGGATCATTCCAGAAGAGATGCAGCCAGATGCTCCCTCAATGCTCCTCCTCACCACAGCCTTATCACTGAAGGCCTATGGCGTTGGTGGATACTCTCCAGGACCAGAAGGTCAGAGAGGTCTGCTGTTAAGGAACAATATTTACAATATTATGTGTTCATTTACTCTTTGAACAAATATTTGTGGAGAGCCTTCACATTCTAGGTCCTGTGCTAGGCACTGGGGTTAGGGTGGTGAGCAAAAACAGGCATCGAACAGGGGAGAGACATGAAACAAACATCGGCTCCTGCAGGTTTGAGGGAGGAGAAGCCCGAGGTACAACCTCATATAAATGTAAAAGGGTACTCCTATATCCTCATGTTGGGAGACTTGCCCAAGGTAACAGATAGTGCAGGAACTTGAACTTGAATCCAGCTCTCTTTTCTCCAAGTCAAATTTTCACCACCCTCTACCAGGTCTGACCTCTATAACTCATCCTGTGTCCAGTAGCCAACATGAGCTTTTTAAAGTATAAATTAAGTCATGCTACCATCCCGCCTCCCATCCAAACCTTCCAAAGATTCATTGCACTCAGAATAAAATTCAAACTCTCTCATCATCTGGCTCTTATCTACACATCAATAGTAACTTAAGAATATATCCACAAATTCTTTGACCCTCCTCATTCAAAAGATAGAGTTTAAGTCCCCCCTTTGAATGGGGGCTATACTTGGTGGCTCACTTCGTCTAACAGAATGCGGCAGAAGTGATGCTCATTGACTTTTGAGACTAGCCACGTGAGCTTCCACTTGTCTCTCTCCCCCAGGACATATGTCCTTGGAACCCAGCTACCAGGTTGTGAGAGAGCCCAGGCCACACGGAGAGACCAGTCAACTGCCCCACCTAGGTACTCAGCCGATACCAACATCAATAGCCAGACATGTCGGGTGAATGAAGGTCAAGCGATTCCACCCCTCACCTTTGAGTCTTCCAGCTGAGGCCCAAGAAGCAGAGATAGGATGTCTGTGCTGTGCCCTGCTAGAACTCCTGGCCCATGGATCTCATGAGAGATAACATATGACTACTTGTAAGCTGCTAGGTTTGGGATTGTTATGCAGTAGTAGATAATTAATACAACATCTTAGAGCTCACCTCCTACCAAGATCCTCTTTGTTCACCACATTCCTATTATAGTCTCTTTTCTTCTTCCTTTGGCCACCAAGTTCATTCTTACCTCAGGACCTTTGCACTTGCTATTTCATTCTATCTGGAATGCTTGCCCATCACCCAGATCTTGAACTGACTGACTCCTCATTATCCAGATCTTTGTTCAAATATCCCCTCCTCAGAGATACCTTCTCCCACCACATCTTACTATATACTGCCCACCCTACCAGACACATTGCTCCATGCCTTTCCTTCATAGGTTTTGTTCCTGAAATTATTTATGTGTCCATTTATTACTCATCTGTCCCTTCACACTTCTTCCTTCCTCTTTCCAGCATCTCCTGTGGGGAGGATGAAAGGAGCAAATGATGTGTCTTTTTCTTATGAGAGCTCTCACTGCAAAGCAGTAGGTGTCCTGGTTTTTGTGGCTTCTCTGTCAATTCACAGCATGGGGCAAGCCCAAGGGCCTGTGGGCCCCATTTTCATGTTCTTGAGGGGGGCTGCAAGGGGCTCCCTGGGCAGATTCCCTGTCATGGGAGACAGGGCTACAGCTCAAACTCGTCTTTCCCCCTTGGCCTTCACCTCAGTGGTCTCCCCATAACCTTGCTGTTCTATTGACATCAGTACAGAATCAGAGAAAGCATGAAGTTCTCTCTTTCCACTGCATACACTCTCCTCCTTCATAAGGTCTCTGGTCTTCTCCCTTCTCTAGTTCTAATTATTTCTCCCACTTTTCCAGGGTCCTGCCTGTATATCACACACACACACACACACACACACACACACACATACACACACACACATCAGGTTTATGAAGGGCAGGGCGGTGGGAATAACCCACTTGGCAAGGAGAATTTTAGCTCCAACATTGTTTAGAGTTGCCCAGGCATGGTACTTTTTGAAGCACCTTTAGTCAGTTTTATTATTGTTTTAAATTCTCCACAGAAAAAGATCCCTCTATGGCCTGCACAGGCACCCTCTGCCCTTTCCTTGGTATGTCCCTGCATCCATGAGATGCGGGAGATATGCCTGTACATGGCTGTCCAGGCAGGCACCATAGTCTTTGGTGCCTCAGCTGCTTCCTCTCCTGCTTTCAGTTCTCTCTGCATCCCAGCTCCCCCAGTGACTGCTGATGGCTTCTCCTGGATCAGCCACTGCTGCCGCTACATGTGTCCTCTGAGAATGTCCTGCTTCCCCAGGTCCCTGTCCTCTCTCCCCTCAGTTCAGCCAAGACAAAGACAGTTTCCCTAAGAATCTGGGGTAAAAAGGACAAGTAGAACAGAAAAACTAAATTGGAAAGCACTCAATAAATACTTATTTAATGGATGAATAAACACATGAATGTCTAGACATAACTAATTACAAGTTCCTTGGATGGTGTAATTTAAGGGGTATCCTCCTTGTGGCTTTCATGGCAGATATATCTATGGGGGAGTCTGTCTACCCACATGCTCTTTCTCTGGGAACAACCTTCACCCACAATTCTCGCTGAAGGGACGGACCCTGATGGTCATGCTTCTGTCACATGATCTTCACATCCCCTCAGCCATATGGGACATGTGGCCCAACCTCAGCCAATCAGATTATTTTCATAGGGTTTTGGAATTGGAACCTGAGACACTGAGCTAGTTGATTGCAGAAAGCAGAATGGGAAAGTCAGGTTTTCAGGCTGAGGCTCCCATCTGAGCCATATATAAGGTGACCGCATTAGGAGGGAGGGAGGGAAAAGAGAGACCAGCTGTGTCAGTCCTGACAGCTTCTTATACCCACAATATGCAACTTCAGAGAGAACTTTAAACCTCCTCTTTTTATTGAAAGTTGTCGGGGTTGCAACCCCTTGCAACTCTAACCATAACCTATTTCTTCTCTTCAACTCTAACAACCTGACCCCAAAGCCCCAGTGTGATAGTGAAGGAAAGATATGATGGGTGCATGGCAATGAGGTTTAGGAAGAGAGGAAGCAAGGAACACCAGTGAACTGGGGATGGAGGGAAAGCCCAGATGGATGTAAAGACTGAACTGGCAGAAATCAATGCAGGGAGGTAGAGAAGGAAAAAGGGATGGGGATAAAGAGAAACAGAGAGCCAGCAAACTGTTACAGAGCACTGTCTATGCATAAAGTAATGCAGCAGGCCCCAAATGTATCTTTACAAAAATGAATGAATGAACAAATGAATGGATCTTCCCATTCCTGTTTACAAGAAGTGTTGAGTCTGAAAATGGGGTTTAATGGGTAGATGGCAGGCTCTGATGGTAGTCAGAGTCGTGCAGACACGCCCCTGAATTTATACTCACTCATGAGCATGTTGCATGGCCCTCTGGAGTTCAGCTCCCACCCTCTCCAAGCCTCCCTCACCGCACTGAGGAATCGCCACCAAACACTTCCAAAACACCGCTCAACCCATGAAAAAATATATGTCAGGAATAATCATAACAATGACAATAACCCTCACATAGGTTCTATGTAAGGTTGATAAAATATTCTTATACACGTTTTGGATCTTATAACAAATCTGTGAGATTATTGGGACAGATATTGCTTTATGCCAGTTTGGTGAGGAGGAATCCATGAGTTCAAGAGAGGCCAGGTAGCTTATCCAAGGTCAGCAGTCTGGTAACATATGGGTCAAGGCTCCCAAGCTAAGGCTATGTCTTCAAGGTGTGTGCTTTCTCTAACACTCTGGACACAGGTCAAAAGGGGTGCTGGGAAGAGAAGTCAAAACACATAAACTAGAAGTGCCTTCGCTGGGGGAAATGCCCTCATCACAAGAGGAAACGACCCCCCAAGAAGGGGGAAAGAAGGGTGTAGCTTTCCAGAGTCATGAGAACACTTCTCAGTGAGCAGGGGTTTTAGAAACCTGGCACAAACCTTAGCCACCAAAGGGGACTTTTCTCTTTTTCCCAAAAATCTGAGTCAGTTGCTTAGTTTCAAAACTCACTCACTTCTATGATGACCTCCACAACATATGCACAAGCTATGAAGATAGCCAGCAGACACAGTAGCTTTCCCTCCATTTTACAAATGGGAAACAAAGCCAGAGAGAAGTGACCCACTCATTGTCACTCCCTTTTACAAACCAGCCGGCGCCTCCCTAGTCTCTTCACTGCTGCCTGCACCTCCTGGTTCCTCAGGGTGTAGATCATGGGGTTGAGCATGGGGGTCATGACCGTGTGGCTGATGGACACAGCCTTGTCCATGGAGAAGGGGGTGAAGTGCCGGGCATAGAGGTAAATGCTTGGAATGAAAACCATAGACACCACGACGATGTGGGTGGTGCAAGTGGAAGCTGCCTTCCTCCTCGCTTGCCCAGAGTGAGACCTCAGCATCACCAGGATGACTGAGTAGGAGGTTAGGAGGAGAAAGAACCAGATGACATCCAGCAGCCCACTGTTGGAGATCATGAGGAACTCCAGGAGGGTGGTGTCAGTGCAGGCAAGTCTCAGCACTTGTGGGACATCACAGTAGAAGTTATCCAGGATGTTGGGGCCACAGAAAGGCAACGGGAGCATCAGAGCCAGTTGGGCAATGGAATGGACGAATCCTCCTATCCAGCTAGCCACCACAAGTCCCACACAGAGGTGTGTGTTCATGATGGTCACATAGTGGAGGGGTCGGGAGATGGCAACAAGGCGGTCATAGGCCATGACTGAGAGGAAGAAGACCATGGCGCCTCCCAGAAAGTGGAAGAAGAAGATCTGGGCCATGCAGCCCTGGTAGGAGATGGTCTTCTTCTCAGAGAGGAAGTCCACCAGCATCTTTGGGGCAGTGACAGAGGAGAAACAGAGGTCTAAGACAGCCAGATTTCGGAGCAGAAAGTACATGGGTGTGTGGAGCCGTGTGTCTGAGGTCACCGTGACCATGATGAGGAGGTTTCCCATGACAGTGGTGGTATAGACAAACAGGAACACCAGAAACAGGAAAAGCTGGAGCTCTCGAGTCTGTGAGAGTCCCAGGAAGACAAATTCTGATACCCACGTGAGGTTCCCTTGTTCCATTGCAATTTTCTCCATACACCTAAAGAAAAGGAACTACAGGAACCACAGGATGCATGAAGTTACCACTTGTCTATTTAGTGCTCTGGAGCTCAGAACTGAGTTGTCCAGGTCTATATGATGGGCATTGCATGTGTAGCCCATATCACTAGGTGCTGATGAAATGGGCTTATCTCTAGAGAGTTTACAGGTTGGTGCTGTGATATACATTCATAAGATATCTTAATGCCATCCAGAGACATATCAACCTGCCTTTCAAAGACAGTGGTAGGGAGACAGTTGGAGTCCAACAGAATATCAGTCAAATATCAAGTCTTCCATTTCCTTAAGATTTGACTTTGATTAAGTTTACTTAATCTCTCTAGGTCTATCTCATTATCTGAAAGTTAGGAATAAAAATACTTTATGGCCTCTTCAGATGGCTGAAGTAGAATGATACATACAAAGTTTCTAGAATAGTGCCTGGAAATAAATGGTAATCACTCTCTGTGTAGCCTCCTCCTCTAAAGACATCCTTCCTTCTTCCCATCTCAAATACATTTTTCTTTAGTCACTTTTCACACAATATTGAACACGTCATCATGTTAATGAACTTTTTTTATTGTCTGTTTTTCCTCCACAATTCAACCACATCATCTTACAGACAAATGGTCTCAATTTCACAATATATTTGTGTCCCTCAGTCCCCATCCTCGCTCACAGTTGGTACTTAATAAGTGCCAGATGTTGCCTGCTGGGTGGGTGAGTAGGGTATGCAGGTTCGTGCAGAGGAGCCCAAGGAGGAGCCCATGGAGACATGATTGAACACCTGGGATATCTGGTCTCCCCCATCCCCTAGCATAGGTGTTCCCTTACTTGGTGAGGCTCCCCAGAACATATGTGGACACAAGAGGCAGAGGGATAAGGGACTTTCATGACATCAAGTAATAGGTGACGAATATATTGTTTGAAGAAGACTCCGCTCTTCTGAAAGGACAGCAATTTCAGAAGAGGGTACTGAATCCAGAGGTAGAGGAAAAAGGAAAATATTACAGGAAAAAAAAGGAAATCGATGAAGAATTAAGGGTAGATGAAGAGGAAGTGCGAGGGAGGAACAGAGCAGGTGAAGGAAGGGGAAATAGGAAGGCAGTGGGCGAGGGAGGGAACGGGGCCAAAGCTGGAGAAGGTGATGGAGGTGGAGAGGTCAACAGAAACAGGGTTAGGGGGGCTTCAGTCTCCCATCCTCTCTCACCTGCCTGTGCAATCCAGTATCTATTAGCTTTCTCTTTGAATTGCTCACATCCATTTGCTTTCCCTCAAGTCCACCTTCCGCACAGTACCGCTCATTAGCATTCCTTAGGAGCCACATTGAATACTTTTTGTAGATCATGTCAGAGGGGAAATACATACCTGCATATACGCACACACCATCCACTCAGCATGTCATACGAGCTGTCAAAATGAAGCCTCCTTCTGCCTTCCTAATCAGTATCTCTGCATCTGACGAACCACTGTCTCTTTAATGGATTGTAGTTTCTCAAACATGCCACATATTTGCTTATTTCCATGTTTGTTTCCTAGAATCCTGTTCCCCACCTTCTCAGCCTTAGAAACTACCCACTCAGACATCACCTTCTCTGCCACTTATTTCACCAACTCTCCCCTGCAGAACTACTATTTCTCAGCTTCTTATAATATTTTTAAAAATACCTCGATTATAGGCTTATTACTCATTTGTTCCATCTTCTGTCAACCAAGTACATTATAATTTCAATATCTCAGTAACCCTAGAACTTGGAACAACTCTGATATGGCACGTGCTCAATAAATGTTGTCAAATTAATGTCTCAAGTAGGCAACTGATTATGTGGAGAAGTTTTGAGTGATTTTACTTATCCCCTGCCTGTACCTCCTAAGGCCCCCTCTACGCCCGGTTGCTAAAATGACTAGGTTTTACATGCAACCCGAAGCCACTGTTTTAACAGCACATTCCCCCTGAATTACTTCCTGAGGCTCTCCTCACGCTTTAGACTTAGCTACCGTCAAGTCTATGTCACCTGTTTATTCTGCCCACCCTCTAGCAGGTGTTTTCAAGAACCCAATTACTGCTGACCTATTGGTAGGTGAGGAAACCCTCAGTCTCTCACCTTTCCTCAGCCCAGAATGGGAGAAGTGAGTTCAGGTCTTACATCTTTCTGGGGGGGGGGGGGTTCTTTCCATGTCCCTTTGCAGCTTCCTGGTGCCAGCCCATACCCCCATGCACCCTCATGGGCGTGACCCTGGGGAAGAGGGCATAATTTCAGGGAGAAACTATTGGGCTCAGGAAGTAGAGATGGAATGATTCCCACTGGGGACAAGGGAGCAATGGGAGTTGTTAAAAAGTTGCTAAGTCTCTCAAAAACACTAGTTGAGAGGTCTGCCTTGAGGGCAAAACAAAAACAAAAACAAAAACCCTACCAAAGACATTGAAAATTGTAGAGATTCATGAAATATAGAATTAGGAGGACAGAGTCTCTGCAAAAAGAATTAACATGCCTGAGACTTTTGGAAGGACCTGTTTCATAGAGCAGTGGTTCACACACTCGAGCATGCATTAGAATCACCTGCAGGGTGCACTGAAACTCAGCCCGCACAGAGTGTCTGATTGAGTAGGTCTTGTGGGCGCCTGAGAACTGGCATTTCTGACAAGCTTTCAGATGATTCTGATGCTGCTTCTCTGGGGCCGCAGTCGGAGAACGACTTACCTCAGGTTTGTCAGCACGTGGACAGTTCTCCCTCACAGCATCACCAACACGACCAGTTTGATATATTAAAAAAAAATTTATTTGATATTTATCTTAAAAATAATTTTAATTGATCTTAACTTGGGCAATTCATAGGTGGAAAATATTTGTATACCACCTTGGAATCTGAAACCATGTAAACTTTGTGGGGTTCTTTTTGCCAACCAGACCACAAAGTTGATTCCCCATCCATATCCAATTCTATTGGGCCTTCTATAAAATTCTAGTACTCTTTATTACGCAGTAAGATCTTTCCTTTCATACAAGGACTAGTACAGGAAGTGCATATATTTTCTTATTATGATGAACTGGTCAGAATTGGAATTGCCTGGCTTCCTAAATTTGGTGCATTATGGAAACGTTGATTTCTTAGAATCTCTCTGTTCCACATGAGGTTTCCAAGTTGGTCTGAGTTCTTTCAGTACAAATATTTATACTTAATAAAATGAAGTCCCTCTGGCATATAGAAACACTATGCAAAGCTTTGGTTTCTTCCAACATACAAGAGCTATCAACTTAAAAAGCTAATTCTTCCCAAGATTTAGAGCTATACTCCATTTTAAAATCCAGCTGCTTGTAAAAATAGCCTGTGTTAATGCTGGAAAAGGGAATAGCCTTTATCAATCTCATTAACTATCAGATGTCACTAACTATAAGATAATTCACAGTAACTAATTAAATTACCTAGATTAAATCCTTATGATTCTGATTTACCTCTCAGTGAGAAAGCCCATGTATGCTCTAGTTTATATATGTCTCCTCTCAAGGCACATAAATGTCTGTAAAATGTCTCCTAAACCACATGTCAACCCCAAAGTTGATTCCTCCATGTGAGATTATGGATGATTTTTCTGTTTTAAAAATTGATTACACTATGGCTTATTGCTTTGGAGTTTTGTAGCTGGCCTATTTTGAAAATTCGGTAAATGTTTGTTAGCACAAGTGGAAGTTATCCTTGAAGAGCAGGAGAGCACAGAGAGCATGTCTGGGTCCACCTCTCTGCCCAGTGCTGGGGACACAAATATAAGGCATACAGTTTGCTTTCAACGAACTCACAGTCAAGTGGGGAAAACAGACTCAGAAACACATAAATGCACTCACATCAAGGAGGAAACAGCTCTATCAGGGAAGGACTCAAAGGTTAAAGGACTGAGCACCTAGCCATGCCTGGGAGAGAAGGGAAAAGGGTTAGCATTTGAACAAAGGGACGGTTCATGCATGTAGGCAGAAGTGTGTTTCTGGCAGGAAGAACAGAGACCCAGAGATGAAATGGCACAGCATCTACTCCAGGAACCCGGAGCACCTCAGCAAGGCCAGAGCACAGGGCAAGTGGTGGGGGATGAGGGAGGAGAGGAGGCAGGGATCAGACTCTGCAGAGCTTGGAAGAACCAGGTTAATGAATTTAGATTTATCTAACAGGACATGAGAAGCCAGTGGAGAACATGATGCAGGAGAGTGACCTATAGATGAAGGCCTCCACAGCCACAGGGGGAAGGAGAGGAGAGGGTGAATGGAACAGACATGGGGGAGCTGTTCCTCCATTTCTTCACACCCCATCTTGTTTCAGCAAAGACTTAACGAGGGCAGTAAGAGCCTGTAACTTTGCCTGTGTCCTTGACTCATCCCATCCCAGCTTCAAAACCGTTAAAGATGTGAGGAGAGTGAAGAAAAGAGAAGAGAGGAGAAAGGAAAGGAGATGGGAGATATGAAAAGAAGGAGGAGGGGCATCTGGATGACTTTGGCTCAGCTCATGATCTTGTGGTTGGTGATTTCAAGCCCCGCATCGGTCTCTGTGCTGACAGCTCAGAGCCTGGAGCCTGCTTTGGATTCTGTGTCTCCCTCTTTCTCTGACCCTCCCCCACTGCACTCTGTCTCTCCCTCAAACATTTTTTATCACCTGTTTATTCTGCCCACCCTCTAGCAGGTGTAAAAAAAATTTTTTAATTAAAAAAATTAAAAAAAAAACAAAAACAAAAGAAAAGGAGGAGAGAAAAAGGTGATTCAGAAAAATCAGGGAGTCAAAGCCAATGAGCCAGTTGGGACCATGGCCCAATGATATCAAGACACCACCTCAGTGACTCTGTGATGCTCTTGGCCTTTCCCTCATGAGCCAAGATGGACTCCATGGCTTCAATCATCATGTGTGTCCTCACACACTCTCATTCAAAGGCTAGAGGGAAGCAAAGGGGTGTGGAACAGTTTATTTTTCCTCCTACATCTCTGGCCTTTAATCATGGAGGAAAAATCTTTCCCAAAAGCTCTCTGGCAAACACACTTTTTGTAGTATTTGTCATTCCTGGATCACATGAACATGTGAGCGCTCCTAGCTTTAAAGTGTTCTGGCAAAGTGAACACCTATGAGAGGGACAAGCAAGGGAGAAGTGGCTGGGGATGACTGTTGGGTAGGCACCCAAGAGCAATGCTATATTCATGTAAAGCACCTAGGAACAGGAATGAACATAATGGGCCAGAGGCAAAAGGATCTTGACAATGATGCAAAGTCTCTCTTACATAAGAAAATTCGTAATAGCAGAGGTCACAAACTCAGATGTGAGTAATGTACTTGAGAGAGGGATATCAGGTAGGAATTTTTCTATACTAAGAGGTACTGAGGCTCATCACCCCAGTGCAAAATTCTCGCATCTAAGCCAAAGACAGAAAATCAAGATTTTTTTTTCCTTTGGAGAAAAAGCTCTGGAAAAATAGACCTTTATGTGTTGTCACTTGGGGGTTCTTCAGGGGTTCTACCTGAACCCCTGAAGTGAAATCTACACTATACATAGAGGTACCAATTAGCATTGTATTGCCTTACTCTTAAATGCAGATAATCGAAGATCACCAGGAGTTTAAGGAAGATCACCAACAGAAAGGGCAAACACAAAATAAATAGAAAAATAAATGATAAGAAAAAAGAAATGGCCTGGGAAGCAGAAGAAAACTTTTTTTTAATCTCCAGTTTATATAATTAGCATCCTTTGAGAGAAGCAAGAAGGTAGAGTAGCCATAACATAAGAACAGGATGGCATGGACAAAAGCCACAGAACAAAGAAGAGTTCTTGGAAATTAAAATATGTTGACAGGAATGAAAACTGTAATAGCAGAATTTGAAAATAGAGTTGAGAAAATCCCTTCTGAATGTAGAATAAAAACATATTTTGAATGGGGTGTCCATAGGATGTGACCCAGTATGGGCTGTCAGAGCCTGGGTGTCCCCTCCTGGGACCTGCCCATTGTGGGTGTTAAAGCAAGGTGAGGAGAACATCACTCAGTGCAAGGAATCAAAGCTTCGAAGGGATGAGGTGCGTGTTCATGCAGGGGTTCAGTCTGACACCAGGACTTGGAGACCAAGCAGGGCAAGGAGGATGTCCACATGGGGGACATTGTGAGGTAAGATTTTTGGAGCATGAGTAGTGTAAGAAACTGGCTGAGTTGGGGAGCTGGCCTGCAGTGTGATACCAAAGCCCAAGTGCAGTAAGGAAATGGATCTGGTATGGGCAGTGGGTTGTTTAGAGGGAGATAAATTAAATAAGTTAGTAAATTAAGGATAGAGTGATGGCAGAGTGGGGAACTCCCAGGACTCATCCCTCCAAAGAAACATTGAAAAGATGTATATACCAAAGAATAGAATCGAGAGTCCAGGAATAAATTCATACATTTATAGTCAATTGATTTTTTATTTATTTATTTATTTATTTATTTTACAGTCAATTGATTTTCAAAGAACTCTTCAATGGGGGAAAATAGTCTCTTCAATGAATGGCACGAGGACAAGTGGATATCCACACAAAAAAGAGTAAAGTTGGATTGCTACCTTAAACCATATACAAAAATTAACTCGAGGGGCACCTGGGTGGCTCAGTAGGTTAAGCGTCTGACTCTTGATTCAGCTCAGGTCATAATCTCACAGTTCATGAGTTCAAGCCCTGCATCAGCTCCATGCTGACAGTGTGGAGACTGCTTGGGATTCTCTCTCTCCCTCTCTCTCTGCCCCTTTCGGGCTCATGCTCGTGCTCCCTCTCTCTCAAAAATAAATGAATAAACTTAAAAAAATAATTCAAAAAAGACCTAAATATAAGAGCTAAAGTTATAAAACTCCTAGAAAACTAGAGTAAATCTTCATGACCCCGGCTAAATCAGTGAGCACTCCCAGCACCCAGATAGTGACCCGTAAACACCATTCTTCACCAAAATTGCTTTTGGCAGGACTGTTTAGAGAAATACTTGATTCCAGAGCCAGAACAGGAAAATATAAGATAAGTGTGTGCATGACACTGTGCCAGAAAGTAAGGATGTGCTTGAAAAAGCACCTTGAAGAGACTCCAACTGGCCAACTCTGGGACAAATTAGTAATAGATTATAACTCAATTGATTAAAAAAAAGGAAAATACAAGTCCACACAGATAGAAATAAACAAAAGAATAAACTGTAAGTTTGATAAAGAACCAGATATTGACATAGTCTCAAAGTACCTCCTCACAAAATATTTACTATTTTTCAAGAGAAAATGATAACAAAGATGAGAATCCTAACACCTCCTCAGTCAAGTAATCGAAGTGATAGGGCATTAGTAATGAGACAAAGCAACATCAGTCGCACCTCATAACATGCAATAAGAACACACAGCATGGCTTCTGGGATGTCCTTGAAAGAGTGACCAAAATGCATCACCTGAAGCTAATCACCCGAAATATCAGCCAAATCCAAATTAAAGGACATTCTACAGAATCACTGGCCTGTAATCTTTGAAAGTGCCAAGATAACCAAATTCAAGAAGCTCTTCCAGATTCGAGATGTCTAAAAAGACACAACAACAAAATGCAACATGTGATTTGGATCCAGCTTCTCTTTCTAGATGACTTTACTGTGATATTTGGCAAAACTTGAATGGAGGCTGAAAACTGGATTCTAGCAACATATTGTTACTGCAACAGTGTTGATTACTGTGTGGCAGTATCATAGGAAAACATCTTTGCAGAAAATGCATGTTCAAGTATTAAGGAATGGTGAGCATCAGATTGGCTACTGATCCTCAAGCCTTCAGGAAAAAACAGTCCTTCTACTACACTTGCAACTTTTCTATAAATCTCAGATTTTTCAAGAAGTTAAAATTTGTTTAAGTTAAGATAAAAGAAATATGTAGAATATCTTTCTGTCCTCTGGGTAAGAAGCAATTTTTTTTTTTAAATTAGAGATCAATGAGTTCATATTGAAATGAAAGACTAATATATCCAACTATATTAAAATTAACACCACAGACAGAGCCAAATCACAAACTGGGAGAAGGTATTGTATATAACATAACCAACAATTGATTAGTAATCAAATTATGTGAGAATTCCCACATTCACTAGAAAAAGTTAAGAGGAAAATTAACGAAAGGCATTCACAGGAAAAGTGAAAGCAATAAAAACATGGAAAGAACCATTAGGGAGGAGAGAAATGCAAATGATTACAGACTACAGAGAAAATATTTTTTACCCATGAAACTGGCAAAAATTAAGATGTCTCAGAATATCAACTGCTAGTAGGATGTGAATTGGTGGGAACACTTAGACACCACTTATGGACGTGTAATTTGGTACAACAGTTTTGGAAAACAATTTGGCACCGTTTTGTAAAGTTTTATCTTTGAAGATCTTAAAACCTAGCATTTCCATCTCTCTCTCTCTCTCTCTCTCTCTCTCTCACTCTCTCTCACTCTCCTTTTATAGAAAGAGCAAGAGTGGAGGAGAGGGGCAGAGGAAGAGAAAGAATCCTAAGCAGTCTCCACACTCAACTCAGGGCCCAACACAGGGCCTGATCCCAGAACCCTGGGATCATGACCTGAGCCAAAATCTAAAGTCAGGACGCTCAACCGACTGAGCCACCCAGGCGTCCCAGCGATTCTATTTCAAGGTATAGCCCATAGCTCCTCAACATGGCAACTGGAGACAAATAAGGCAATATTCAAAATAGCACTGTTTTCAATAGCAAAACAAACAAACAAACCTGGAAACAACCCAAATAAGCTTAAAAATATAATGTTGAGTGGAAAAAGAAGTAAATCCAAGAATATTTTGTCCAGTAGGATATTTTCAGAAAGCTCAAAATAAAACAAAACAGAATCAGTATATTTACTGATTATGTAAAAACGTGATAAAAGTGTTTTTGTAAGCAATAGGATGGCAAATGCAAAATTCAAGAAAAGAGTTTCATTGGGGGGGAGAGAGTGAATGTGAGGCAGAGGACCCTGTGGGTAGGTATAAGTTACGGTAACTTCTATTTCTTAAATCAAGTAGTCTTTCTAGGAGCTCTCATAATGCTATAATGTTCTAGAACTTACATGTATTTTACACATAATCCTTTGTTTGTAACAGTGTTCTACACTGAAAATGTAATGCAGAAATAATCTGAACATTCATGATATTTTCAAATTTGAAAATAAAAAAAATCATCAAAAAAAGACTGGAAGAAAAAATATTTACATGGTTTGCCCAATGTTTTCTCACATGATTTTTTATTTGATTCTTATAATAAATTTGGGAGGTTTGGAGGTCAGATATTAATTTAAGCAAATTTATTGAAGAAGAAGTCATGAGGCCAAGAGAGGTCAAGTGGTTCATCCCAAGTCATCATCAGTTTGGTAAGTTATGAGTTAGAGATTTTCATTTAAAGCTTAACCTCTAAGTCTTGTGCTATTTCCACCAATCCAGACTCACACCAAAACAGAGTATAGGAAAAAGGGGTCAAAATAAAGAAAATACAATGCTCTTATGGAGAAATGGTGTCATAATAACAGGAAACTGTCCACCAAGAAGGCAGAAATGTGTGAGAGTGTGGCTTTCCAGAATGTTCCTATGAGAATATATCTTACTGTCATAGAAGAGTTCAAATCATCCATCACAAATAAAAATAAGAATATTTCCTTGCCCCTGAATTTGTGCTCACTCTCTGTTCTCTGTTTCATTCATGGGCATGCTGCATGGCCCTCTGAAGTTCAGCTCCCACCCTCTCCAAGCCTCCCTCACCGCACTGAGGAATCGCCACCAAACACTTCCAAAACACCGCTCAACCCATGAAAAAATATATGTCAGGAATAATCATAACAATGACAATAACCCTCACATAGGTTCTATGTAAGGTTGATAAAATATTCTTATACACGTTTTGGATCTTATAACAAATCTGTGAGATTATTGGGACAGATATTGCTTTATGCCAGTTTGGTGAGGAGGAATCCATGAGTTCAAGAGAGGCCAGGTAGCTTATCCAAGGTCAGCAGTCTGGTAACATATGGGTCAAGGCTCCCAAGCTAAGGCTATGTCTTCAAGGTGTGTGCTTTCTCTAACACTCTGGACACAGGTCAAAAGGGGTGCTGGGAAGAGAAGTCAAAACACATAAACTAGAAGTGCCTTCGCTGGGGGAAATGCCCTCATCACAAGAGGAAACGACCCCCCAAGAAGGGGGAAAGAAGGGTGTAGCTTTCCAGAGTCATGAGAACACTTCTCAGTGAGCAGGGGTTTTAGAAACCTGGCACAAACCTTAGCCACCAAAGGGGACTTTTCTCTTTTTCCCAAAAATCTGAGTCAGTTGCTTAGTTTCAAAACTCACTCACTTCTATGATGACCTCCACAACATATGCACAAGCTATGAAGATAGCCAGCAGACACAGTAGCTTTCCCTCCATTTTACAAATGGGAAACAAAGCCAGAGAGAAGTGACCCACTCATTGTCACTCCCTTTTACAAACCAGCCGGCGCCTCCCTAGTCTCTTCACTGCTGCCTGCACCTCCTGGTTCCTCAGGGTGTAGATCATGGGGTTGAGCATGGGGGTCATGACCGTGTGGCTGATGGACACAGCCTTGTCCATGGAGAAGGGGGTGAAGTGCCGGGCATAGAGGTAAATGCTTGGAATGAAAACCATAGACACCACGACGATGTGGGTGGTGCAAGTGGAAGCTGCCTTCCTCCTCGCTTGCCCAGAGTGAGACCTCAGCATCACCAGGATGACTGAGTAGGAGGTTAGGAGGAGAAAGAACCAGATGACATCCAGCAGCCCACTGTTGGAGATCATGAGGAACTCCAGGAGGGTGGTGTCAGTGCAGGCAAGTCTCAGCACTTGTGGGACATCACAGTAGAAGTTATCCAGGATGTTGGGGCCACAGAAAGGCAACGGGAGCATCAGAGCCAGTTGGGCAATGGAATGGACGAATCCTCCTATCCAGCTAGCCACCACAAGTCCCACACAGAGGTGTGTGTTCATGATGGTCACATAGTGGAGGGGTCGGGAGATGGCAACAAGGCGGTCATAGGCCATGACTGAGAGGAAGAAGACCATGGCGCCTCCCAGAAAGTGGAAGAAGAAGATCTGGGCCATGCAGCCCTGGTAGGAGATGGTCTTCTTCTCAGAGAGGAAGTCCACCAGCATCTTTGGGGCAGTGACAGAGGAGAAACAGAGGTCTAAGACAGCCAGATTTCGGAGCAGAAAGTACATGGGTGTGTGGAGCCGTGTGTCTGAGGTCACCGTGACCATGATGAGGAGGTTTCCCATGACAGTGGTGGTATAGACAAACAGGAACACCAGAAACAGGAAAAGCTGGAGCTCTCGAGTCTGTGAGAGTCCCAGGAAGACAAATTCTGATACCCACGTGAGGTTCCCTTGTTCCATTGCAATTTTCTCCATACACCTAAAGAAAAGGAACTACAGGAACCACAGGATGCATGAAGTTACCACTTGTCTATTTAGTGCTCTGGAGCTCAGAACTGAGTTGTCCAGGTCTATATGATGGGCATTGCATGTGTAGCCCATATCACTAGGTGCTGATGAAATGGGCTTATCTCTAGAGAGTTTACAGGTTGGTGCTGTGATATACATTCATAAGATATCTTAATGCCATCCAGAGACATATCAACCTGCCTTTCAAAGACAGTGGTAGGGAGACAGTTGGAGTCCAACAGAATATCAGTCAAATATCAAGTCTTCCATTTCCTTAAGATTTGACTTTGATTAAGTTTACTTAATCTCTCTAGGTCTATCTCATTATCTGAAAGTTAGGAATAAAAATACTTTATGGCCTCTTCAGATGGCTGAAGTAGAATGATACATACAAAGTTTCTAGAATAGTGCCTGGAAATAAATGGTAATCACTCTCTGTGTAGCCTCCTCCTCTAAAGACATCCTTCCTTCTTCCCATCTCAAATACATTTTTCTTTAGTCACTTTTCACACAATATTGAACACGTCATCATGTTAATGAACTTTTTTTATTGTCTGTTTTTCCTCCACAATTCAACCACATCATCTTACAGACAAATGGTCTCAATTTCACAATATATTTGTGTCCCTCAGTCCCCATCCTCGCTCACAGTTGGTACTTAATAAGTGCCAGATGTTGCCTGCTGGGTGGGTGAGTAGGGTATGCAGGTTCGTGCAGAGGAGCCCAAGGAGGAGCCCATGGAGACATGATTGAACACCTGGGATATCTGGTCTCCCCCATCCCCTAGCATAGGTGTTCCCTTACTTGGTGAGGCTCCCCAGAACATATGTGGACACAAGAGGCAGAGGGATAAGGGACTTTCATGACATCAAGTAATAGGTGACGAATATATTGTTTGAAGAAGACTCCGCTCTTCTGAAAGGACAGCAATTTCAGAAGAGGGTACTGAATCCAGAGGTAGAGGAAAAAGGAAAATATTACAGGAAAAAAAAGGAAATCGATGAAGAATTAAGGGTAGATGAAGAGGAAGTGCGAGGGAGGAACAGAGCAGGTGAAGGAAGGGGAAATAGGAAGGCAGTGGGCGAGGGAGGGAACGGGGCCAAAGCTGGAGAAGGTGATGGAGGTGGAGAGGTCAACAGAAACAGGGTTAGGGGGGCTTCAGTCTCCCATCCTCTCTCACCTGCCTGTGCAATCCAGTATCTATTAGCTTTCTCTTTGAATTGCTCACATCCATTTGCTTTCCCTCAAGTCCACCTTCCGCACAGTACCGCTCATTAGCATTCCTTAGGAGCCACATTGAATACTTTTTGTAGATCATGTCAGAGGGGAAATACATACCTGCATATACGCACACACCATCCACTCAGCATGTCATACGAGCTGTCAAAATGAAGCCTCCTTCTGCCTTCCTAATCAGTATCTCTGCATCTGACGAACCACTGTCTCTTTAATGGATTGTAGTTTCTCAAACATGCCACATATTTGCTTATTTCCATGTTTGTTTCCTAGAATCCTGTTCCCCACCTTCTCAGCCTTAGAAACTACCCACTCAGACATCACCTTCTCTGCCACTTATTTCACCAACTCTCCCCTGCAGAACTACTATTTCTCAGCTTCTTATAATATTTTTAAAAATACCTCGATTATAGGCTTATTACTCATTTGTTCCATCTTCTGTCAACCAAGTACATTATAATTTCAATATCTCAGTAACCCTAGAACTTGGAACAACTCTGATATGGCACGTGCTCAATAAATGTTGTCAAATTAATGTCTCAAGTAGGCAACTGATTATGTGGAGAAGTTTTGAGTGATTTTACTTATCCCCTGCCTGTACCTCCTAAGGCCCCCTCTACGCCCGGTTGCTAAAATGACTAGGTTTTACATGCAACCCGAAGCCACTGTTTTAACAGCACATTCCCCCTGAATTACTTCCTGAGGCTCTCCTCACGCTTTAGACTTAGCTACCGTCAAGTCTATGTCACCTGTTTATTCTGCCCACCCTCTAGCAGGTGTTTTCAAGAACCCAATTACTGCTGACCTATTGGTAGGTGAGGAAACCCTCAGTCTCTCACCTTTCCTCAGCCCAGAATGGGAGAAGTGAGTTCAGGTCTTACATCTTTCTGGGGGGGGGGGGGTTCTTTCCATGTCCCTTTGCAGCTTCCTGGTGCCAGCCCATACCCCCATGCACCCTCATGGGCGTGACCCTGGGGAAGAGGGCATAATTTCAGGGAGAAACTATTGGGCTCAGGAAGTAGAGATGGAATGATTCCCACTGGGGACAAGGGAGCAATGGGAGTTGTTAAAAAGTTGCTAAGTCTCTCAAAAACACTAGTTGAGAGGTCTGCCTTGAGGGCAAAACAAAAACAAAAACAAAAACCCTACCAAAGACATTGAAAATTGTAGAGATTCATGAAATATAGAATTAGGAGGACAGAGTCTCTGCAAAAAGAATTAACATGCCTGAGACTTTTGGAAGGACCTGTTTCATAGAGCAGTGGTTCACACACTCGAGCATGCATTAGAATCACCTGCAGGGTGCACTGAAACTCAGCCCGCACAGAGTGTCTGATTGAGTAGGTCTTGTGGGCGCCTGAGAACTGGCATTTCTGACAAGCTTTCAGATGATTCTGATGCTGCTTCTCTGGGGCCGCAGTCGGAGAACGACTTACCTCAGGTTTGTCAGCACGTGGACAGTTCTCCCTCACAGCATCACCAACACGACCAGTTTGATATATTAAAAAAAAATTTATTTGATATTTATCTTAAAAATAATTTTAATTGATCTTAACTTGGGCAATTCATAGGTGGAAAATATTTGTATACCACCTTGGAATCTGAAACCATGTAAACTTTGTGGGGTTCTTTTTGCCAACCAGACCACAAAGTTGATTCCCCATCCATATCCAATTCTATTGGGCCTTCTATAAAATTCTAGTACTCTTTATTACGCAGTAAGATCTTTCCTTTCATACAAGGACTAGTACAGGAAGTGCATATATTTTCTTATTATGATGAACTGGTCAGAATTGGAATTGCCTGGCTTCCTAAATTTGGTGCATTATGGAAACGTTGATTTCTTAGAATCTCTCTGTTCCACATGAGGTTTCCAAGTTGGTCTGAGTTCTTTCAGTACAAATATTTATACTTAATAAAATGAAGTCCCTCTGGCATATAGAAACACTATGCAAAGCTTTGGTTTCTTCCAACATACAAGAGCTATCAACTTAAAAAGCTAATTCTTCCCAAGATTTAGAGCTATACTCCATTTTAAAATCCAGCTGCTTGTAAAAATAGCCTGTGTTAATGCTGGAAAAGGGAATAGCCTTTATCAATCTCATTAACTATCAGATGTCACTAACTATAAGATAATTCACAGTAACTAATTAAATTACCTAGATTAAATCCTTATGATTCTGATTTACCTCTCAGTGAGAAAGCCCATGTATGCTCTAGTTTATATATGTCTCCTCTCAAGGCACATAAATGTCTGTAAAATGTCTCCTAAACCACATGTCAACCCCAAAGTTGATTCCTCCATGTGAGATTATGGATGATTTTTCTGTTTTAAAAATTGATTACACTATGGCTTATTGCTTTGGAGTTTTGTAGCTGGCCTATTTTGAAAATTCGGTAAATGTTTGTTAGCACAAGTGGAAGTTATCCTTGAAGAGCAGGAGAGCACAGAGAGCATGTCTGGGTCCACCTCTCTGCCCAGTGCTGGGGACACAAATATAAGGCATACAGTTTGCTTTCAACGAACTCACAGTCAAGTGGGGAAAACAGACTCAGAAACACATAAATGCACTCACATCAAGGAGGAAACAGCTCTATCAGGGAAGGACTCAAAGGTTAAAGGACTGAGCACCTAGCCATGCCTGGGAGAGAAGGGAAAAGGGTTAGCATTTGAACAAAGGGACGGTTCATGCATGTAGGCAGAAGTGTGTTTCTGGCAGGAAGAACAGAGACCCAGAGATGAAATGGCACAGCATCTACTCCAGGAACCCGGAGCACCTCAGCAAGGCCAGAGCACAGGGCAAGTGGTGGGGGATGAGGGAGGAGAGGAGGCAGGGATCAGACTCTGCAGAGCTTGGAAGAACCAGGTTAATGAATTTAGATTTATCTAACAGGACATGAGAAGCCAGTGGAGAACATGATGCAGGAGAGTGACCTATAGATGAAGGCCTCCACAGCCACAGGGGGAAGGAGAGGAGAGGGTGAATGGAACAGACATGGGGGAGCTGTTCCTCCATTTCTTCACACCCCATCTTGTTTCAGCAAAGACTTAACGAGGGCAGTAAGAGCCTGTAACTTTGCCTGTGTCCTTGACTCATCCCATCCCAGCTTCAAAACCGTTAAAGATGTGAGGAGAGTGAAGAAAAGAGAAGAGAGGAGAAAGGAAAGGAGATGGGAGATATGAAAAGAAGGAGGAGGGGCATCTGGATGACTTTGGCTCAGCTCATGATCTTGTGGTTGGTGATTTCAAGCCCCGCATCGGTCTCTGTGCTGACAGCTCAGAGCCTGGAGCCTGCTTTGGATTCTGTGTCTCCCTCTTTCTCTGACCCTCCCCCACTGCACTCTGTCTCTCCCTCAAACATTTTTTATCACCTGTTTATTCTGCCCACCCTCTAGCAGGTGTAAAAAAAATTTTTTAATTAAAAAAATTAAAAAAAAAACAAAAACAAAAGAAAAGGAGGAGAGAAAAAGGTGATTCAGAAAAATCAGGGAGTCAAAGCCAATGAGCCAGTTGGGACCATGGCCCAATGATATCAAGACACCACCTCAGTGACTCTGTGATGCTCTTGGCCTTTCCCTCATGAGCCAAGATGGACTCCATGGCTTCAATCATCATGTGTGTCCTCACACACTCTCATTCAAAGGCTAGAGGGAAGCAAAGGGGTGTGGAACAGTTTATTTTTCCTCCTACATCTCTGGCCTTTAATCATGGAGGAAAAATCTTTCCCAAAAGCTCTCTGGCAAACACACTTTTTGTAGTATTTGTCATTCCTGGATCACATGAACATGTGAGCGCTCCTAGCTTTAAAGTGTTCTGGCAAAGTGAACACCTATGAGAGGGACAAGCAAGGGAGAAGTGGCTGGGGATGACTGTTGGGTAGGCACCCAAGAGCAATGCTATATTCATGTAAAGCACCTAGGAACAGGAATGAACATAATGGGCCAGAGGCAAAAGGATCTTGACAATGATGCAAAGTCTCTCTTACATAAGAAAATTCGTAATAGCAGAGGTCACAAACTCAGATGTGAGTAATGTACTTGAGAGAGGGATATCAGGTAGGAATTTTTCTATACTAAGAGGTACTGAGGCTCATCACCCCAGTGCAAAATTCTCGCATCTAAGCCAAAGACAGAAAATCAAGATTTTTTTTTCCTTTGGAGAAAAAGCTCTGGAAAAATAGACCTTTATGTGTTGTCACTTGGGGGTTCTTCAGGGGTTCTACCTGAACCCCTGAAGTGAAATCTACACTATACATAGAGGTACCAATTAGCATTGTATTGCCTTACTCTTAAATGCAGATAATCGAAGATCACCAGGAGTTTAAGGAAGATCACCAACAGAAAGGGCAAACACAAAATAAATAGAAAAATAAATGATAAGAAAAAAGAAATGGCCTGGGAAGCAGAAGAAAACTTTTTTTTAATCTCCAGTTTATATAATTAGCATCCTTTGAGAGAAGCAAGAAGGTAGAGTAGCCATAACATAAGAACAGGATGGCATGGACAAAAGCCACAGAACAAAGAAGAGTTCTTGGAAATTAAAATATGTTGACAGGAATGAAAACTGTAATAGCAGAATTTGAAAATAGAGTTGAGAAAATCCCTTCTGAATGTAGAATAAAAACATATTTTGAATGGGGTGTCCATAGGATGTGACCCAGTATGGGCTGTCAGAGCCTGGGTGTCCCCTCCTGGGACCTGCCCATTGTGGGTGTTAAAGCAAGGTGAGGAGAACATCACTCAGTGCAAGGAATCAAAGCTTCGAAGGGATGAGGTGCGTGTTCATGCAGGGGTTCAGTCTGACACCAGGACTTGGAGACCAAGCAGGGCAAGGAGGATGTCCACATGGGGGACATTGTGAGGTAAGATTTTTGGAGCATGAGTAGTGTAAGAAACTGGCTGAGTTGGGGAGCTGGCCTGCAGTGTGATACCAAAGCCCAAGTGCAGTAAGGAAATGGATCTGGTATGGGCAGTGGGTTGTTTAGAGGGAGATAAATTAAATAAGTTAGTAAATTAAGGATAGAGTGATGGCAGAGTGGGGAACTCCCAGGACTCATCCCTCCAAAGAAACATTGAAAAGATGTATATACCAAAGAATAGAATCGAGAGTCCAGGAATAAATTCATACATTTATAGTCAATTGATTTTTTATTTATTTATTTATTTATTTATTTTACAGTCAATTGATTTTCAAAGAACTCTTCAATGGGGGAAAATAGTCTCTTCAATGAATGGCACGAGGACAAGTGGATATCCACACAAAAAAGAGTAAAGTTGGATTGCTACCTTAAACCATATACAAAAATTAACTCGAGGGGCACCTGGGTGGCTCAGTAGGTTAAGCGTCTGACTCTTGATTCAGCTCAGGTCATAATCTCACAGTTCATGAGTTCAAGCCCTGCATCAGCTCCATGCTGACAGTGTGGAGACTGCTTGGGATTCTCTCTCTCCCTCTCTCTCTGCCCCTTTCGGGCTCATGCTCGTGCTCCCTCTCTCTCAAAAATAAATGAATAAACTTAAAAAAATAATTCAAAAAAGACCTAAATATAAGAGCTAAAGTTATAAAACTCCTAGAAAACTAGAGTAAATCTTCATGACCCCGGCTAAATCAGTGAGCACTCCCAGCACCCAGATAGTGACCCGTAAACACCATTCTTCACCAAAATTGCTTTTGGCAGGACTGTTTAGAGAAATACTTGATTCCAGAGCCAGAACAGGAAAATATAAGATAAGTGTGTGCATGACACTGTGCCAGAAAGTAAGGATGTGCTTGAAAAAGCACCTTGAAGAGACTCCAACTGGCCAACTCTGGGACAAATTAGTAATAGATTATAACTCAATTGATTAAAAAAAAGGAAAATACAAGTCCACACAGATAGAAATAAACAAAAGAATAAACTGTAAGTTTGATAAAGAACCAGATATTGACATAGTCTCAAAGTACCTCCTCACAAAATATTTACTATTTTTCAAGAGAAAATGATAACAAAGATGAGAATCCTAACACCTCCTCAGTCAAGTAATCGAAGTGATAGGGCATTAGTAATGAGACAAAGCAACATCAGTCGCACCTCATAACATGCAATAAGAACACACAGCATGGCTTCTGGGATGTCCTTGAAAGAGTGACCAAAATGCATCACCTGAAGCTAATCACCCGAAATATCAGCCAAATCCAAATTAAAGGACATTCTACAGAATCACTGGCCTGTAATCTTTGAAAGTGCCAAGATAACCAAATTCAAGAAGCTCTTCCAGATTCGAGATGTCTAAAAAGACACAACAACAAAATGCAACATGTGATTTGGATCCAGCTTCTCTTTCTAGATGACTTTACTGTGATATTTGGCAAAACTTGAATGGAGGCTGAAAACTGGATTCTAGCAACATATTGTTACTGCAACAGTGTTGATTACTGTGTGGCAGTATCATAGGAAAACATCTTTGCAGAAAATGCATGTTCAAGTATTAAGGAATGGTGAGCATCAGATTGGCTACTGATCCTCAAGCCTTCAGGAAAAAACAGTCCTTCTACTACACTTGCAACTTTTCTATAAATCTCAGATTTTTCAAGAAGTTAAAATTTGTTTAAGTTAAGATAAAAGAAATATGTAGAATATCTTTCTGTCCTCTGGGTAAGAAGCAATTTTTTTTTTTAAATTAGAGATCAATGAGTTCATATTGAAATGAAAGACTAATATATCCAACTATATTAAAATTAACACCACAGACAGAGCCAAATCACAAACTGGGAGAAGGTATTGTATATAACATAACCAACAATTGATTAGTAATCAAATTATGTGAGAATTCCCACATTCACTAGAAAAAGTTAAGAGGAAAATTAACGAAAGGCATTCACAGGAAAAGTGAAAGCAATAAAAACATGGAAAGAACCATTAGGGAGGAGAGAAATGCAAATGATTACAGACTACAGAGAAAATATTTTTTACCCATGAAACTGGCAAAAATTAAGATGTCTCAGAATATCAACTGCTAGTAGGATGTGAATTGGTGGGAACACTTAGACACCACTTATGGACGTGTAATTTGGTACAACAGTTTTGGAAAACAATTTGGCACCGTTTTGTAAAGTTTTATCTTTGAAGATCTTAAAACCTAGCATTTCCATCTCTCTCTCTCTCTCTCTCTCTCTCTCTCACTCTCTCTCACTCTCCTTTTATAGAAAGAGCAAGAGTGGAGGAGAGGGGCAGAGGAAGAGAAAGAATCCTAAGCAGTCTCCACACTCAACTCAGGGCCCAACACAGGGCCTGATCCCAGAACCCTGGGATCATGACCTGAGCCAAAATCTAAAGTCAGGACGCTCAACCGACTGAGCCACCCAGGCGTCCCAGCGATTCTATTTCAAGGTATAGCCCATAGCTCCTCAACATGGCAACTGGAGACAAATAAGGCAATATTCAAAATAGCACTGTTTTCAATAGCAAAACAAACAAACAAACCTGGAAACAACCCAAATAAGCTTAAAAATATAATGTTGAGTGGAAAAAGAAGTAAATCCAAGAATATTTTGTCCAGTAGGATATTTTCAGAAAGCTCAAAATAAAACAAAACAGAATCAGTATATTTACTGATTATGTAAAAACGTGATAAAAGTGTTTTTGTAAGCAATAGGATGGCAAATGCAAAATTCAAGAAAAGAGTTTCATTGGGGGGGAGAGAGTGAATGTGAGGCAGAGGACCCTGTGGGTAGGTATAAGTTACGGTAACTTCTATTTCTTAAATCAAGTAGTCTTTCTAGGAGCTCTCATAATGCTATAATGTTCTAGAACTTACATGTATTTTACACATAATCCTTTGTTTGTAACAGTGTTCTACACTGAAAATGTAATGCAGAAATAATCTGAACATTCATGATATTTTCAAATTTGAAAATAAAAAAAATCATCAAAAAAAGACTGGAAGAAAAAATATTTACATGGTTTGCCCAATGTTTTCTCACATGATTTTTTATTTGATTCTTATAATAAATTTGGGAGGTTTGGAGGTCAGATATTAATTTAAGCAAATTTATTGAAGAAGAAGTCATGAGGCCAAGAGAGGTCAAGTGGTTCATCCCAAGTCATCATCAGTTTGGTAAGTTATGAGTTAGAGATTTTCATTTAAAGCTTAACCTCTAAGTCTTGTGCTATTTCCACCAATCCAGACTCACACCAAAACAGAGTATAGGAAAAAGGGGTCAAAATAAAGAAAATACAATGCTCTTATGGAGAAATGGTGTCATAATAACAGGAAACTGTCCACCAAGAAGGCAGAAATGTGTGAGAGTGTGGCTTTCCAGAATGTTCCTATGAGAATATATCTTACTGTCATAGAAGAGTTCAAATCATCCATCACAAATAAAAATAAGAATATTTCCTTGCCCCTGAATTTGTGCTCACTCTCTGTTCTCTGTTTCATTCATGGGCATGCTGCATGGCCCTCTGAAGTTCAGCTCCCACCCTCTCCAAGCCTCCCTCACCGCACTGAGGAATCGCCACCAAACACTTCCAAAACACCGCTCAACCCATGAAAAAATATATGTCAGGAATAATCATAACAATGACAATAACCCTCACATAGGTTCTATGTAAGGTTGATAAAATATTCTTATACACGTTTTGGATCTTATAACAAATCTGTGAGATTATTGGGACAGATATTGCTTTATGCCAGTTTGGTGAGGAGGAATCCATGAGTTCAAGAGAGGCCAGGTAGCTTATCCAAGGTCAGCAGTCTGGTAACATATGGGTCAAGGCTCCCAAGCTAAGGCTATGTCTTCAAGGTGTGTGCTTTCTCTAACACTCTGGACACAGGTCAAAAGGGGTGCTGGGAAGAGAAGTCAAAACACATAAACTAGAAGTGCCTTCGCTGGGGGAAATGCCCTCATCACAAGAGGAAACGACCCCCCAAGAAGGGGGAAAGAAGGGTGTAGCTTTCCAGAGTCATGAGAACACTTCTCAGTGAGCAGGGGTTTTAGAAACCTGGCACAAACCTTAGCCACCAAAGGGGACTTTTCTCTTTTTCCCAAAAATCTGAGTCAGTTGCTTAGTTTCAAAACTCACTCACTTCTATGATGACCTCCACAACATATGCACAAGCTATGAAGATAGCCAGCAGACACAGTAGCTTTCCCTCCATTTTACAAATGGGAAACAAAGCCAGAGAGAAGTGACCCACTCATTGTCACTCCCTTTTACAAACCAGCCGGCGCCTCCCTAGTCTCTTCACTGCTGCCTGCACCTCCTGGTTCCTCAGGGTGTAGATCATGGGGTTGAGCATGGGGGTCATGACCGTGTGGCTGATGGACACAGCCTTGTCCATGGAGAAGGGGGTGAAGTGCCGGGCATAGAGGTAAATGCTTGGAATGAAAACCATAGACACCACGACGATGTGGGTGGTGCAAGTGGAAGCTGCCTTCCTCCTCGCTTGCCCAGAGTGAGACCTCAGCATCACCAGGATGACTGAGTAGGAGGTCAGGAGGAGAAAGAACCAGATGACATCCAGCAGCCCACTGTTGGAGATCATGAGGAACTCCAGGAGGGTGGTGTCAGTGCAGGCAAGTCTCAGCACTTGTGGGACATCACAATAGAAGTTATCCAGGATGTTGGGGCCACAAAAAGGCAACGGGAGCATCAGAGCCAGTTGGGCAATGGAATGGACGAAACCTACCATCCAGGCTGTCACGACTAGTGCCACACAGAGGTGTGTGTTCATGATGGTCACATAGTGGAGGGGTCGGGAGATGGCAACAAGGCGGTCATAGGCCATGACTGAGAGGAAGAAGACCATGGCGCCTCCCAGAAAGTGGAAGAAGAAGATCTGGGCCATGCAGCCCTGGTAGGAGATGGTCTTCTTCTCAGAGAGGAAGTCCACCAGCATCTTTGGGGCAGTGACAGAGGAGAAACAGAGGTCTAAGACAGCCAGATTTCGGAGCAGAAAGTACATGGGTGTGTGGAGCCGTGTGTCTGAGGTCACTGTGACCATGATGAGGAGGTTTCCCACGACAGTGGTGGTGTAGACGATCAGGAATACCAGAAACAGGAAAAGCTGGAGCTCTCGAGTCTGTGAGAACCCCAGAAAGACAAATTCTGATACCCACGTGAGATTCCCTGGTTCCATGGCATCTCATCCATACACCTAAAGAAAATGAACCATAGGTATACATGCATGAAGTCACTTTTAGTGCTCAGAGCTCAGAGTTGTCCAGCTCCAGAGGATGGAGCCTCATGTGTAGACCATATCACTAGGTGCTGATGAAATTGGCTTGTCTGTGGAGAGTTTACAAGTTGGTGCTGTCATATGCATTCGTGACGTATCTTTAAAGCCATCCAGAGACATATGCAACCTGCCTTTCAAAGATTCCATGTGATACAATGGTAGAGAGATAGGTGGAGTCCAACAGAACATCAGTAAAATTTCAGGGCTTCTGCCTCCTTGAGATTTGACCTTGATTAAGCTACTTCATCTCTCTGGGTCTCAGTTTCCATGTCTGCAATATAAGAATTAAAACATCATCTTTATAGAATTGCCTAGGGGATTAAATAAAATAACACATGAAGTTCCTGGAACAGTGCTGGAAATAAATCACTCTGGCAATCACTCTTTTCTGGGTAGTTTCCTCCTCTAAATACATCCTCCCTTCTGCCAGTGTCAATACATTTTTCTAGCAATCATTTTTCATGCAACATTTAACCCATCCTCATTTTAATGGACTGTTCCTGTGTCTATGTTTTTCCTCTGTAATTTAACTGAAAACTCCCAGAGGCAGAAACACAGATCTTTATCTCTGCCCCACGGTGCCCATCTTGGTGGACAGTCAACACTCCAAAAGCATGTGGTGTGGACTAGTGGGTGGGAGAGGAGCTATGGGGTATAGCCCCTTACCCAGTGAGGCCAGGGAAGTGATGAAGTGTGTGCTGAGACAAGAGAGAGTCCAGAGAGAGAGAGAGAGAGAGAGAGAGACAGACAGACAGACAGACAGACAGACAGAGACTCTCTTGGAGCACCTGGGTGGTTCAGTCAGTTAAGTGTCTGACTCTTGATTTTGGCTCAAGTCATCATCTCACCATCGTGAGAAACACTTATAGTTTGGAGCCTGCTTGGGATTCTCTGTCTCCCTCTCTCTCTGCCCCTTCCCTTCTCTCTCAGGTGCCTGTGTGTACTCTCTAAATAAATAAATAAATAAATAAACATTAAAAAAAGAATGCATTAAAAATTAGATGATGAATATAGTATGATGGGGACTCAAGGAGATCTTCTGAAAGGAATAAGAAGTTTAGAAGATGTTACTGAATACAAGGGTAGAAGACAAAGGAAGATGTTGAAATAAGAGCAATGGAAATAGACAAAGGAATCAAGGCAGGAGATGAAGAGAAGGGAGAGGGAGGAACAGAGCAGGTGAAGGAAGGGGAAATGGGGAGGTGGTGGGCAACGGAGGGGGCAGGGAATGGTGTCAAAGGTGGAGAAGAAGGTGGAAGGAAAGAGATGGAGGGGGACAAGGTTAGGGGTGGGTGGCCTCCCCACTCCTGCCCTGTCTCAGTCCTGTTGTCTCTCACGTGCCTATTGAGATCCATTATGTATTAAAGGTCATTTTAATCTCATCCTTCTGCTTCCATTTGCTTCCACTGCAGTCTGGTTCTATAAGACAGTCAATGAGACCTTTCTAAACTCATGTCTGATCACATTCTCTCCCATTATAATCTTTCAATGACTGCCTAGAGCTCACAGCTTAAAACTCCAACTCTTAGAAGCTGTCTCACAGGTTTTGTGGATTTATACAGAGTTGAAACATGCTTACAGAAGTGCCTGCAACTCCCTATCGGCATGTCACACAAGGCTATGAAATGTAGCCTTCATCTACCTTTGTAATCAATACCCCTGTTACCCAGGAACAGAATGCCATTCAAGAAATTCATAGCTTCTCACATGTGCCATATGCTCAGTTATTTCCGTAGCCTTGGTAATGAGTTCTGTTTCCTGAAATATCTTCTACTACCTTCTCAACCTAGAAGGACTCAGATATCACCTTCTTGTGACTCCTCCCCATATCTCTCCCATGCAGAATCAATCCCTTCTTTTTCTGGGTTCCAATAATGCTTTATAAATACCTACATTATAGCATCTTCCACGTTCTTTTCTTGTCCCTCTAAACTAGATTGTAAATTCAGTAAATTAGCTCCAGCACCTCTAACAGCAACCCTGATCTAGCAGTTGCTCAAAACTTATTTGCTAACTTAATGTATAAGTAAGTATGTGACATGATTTTATGCAACTAGGTGGGGGATTGTGTGGTGCGCTTCCTCACACTCAGCCCTCAGCACCCTCCATCCCTGCTTGGTTGTTAAAAGCCGAGTTTTCCACATGCAACCTGAGGCATCTGTTTTCAACATCACAGTTCCCCTGAATAACTTCCCGAGACTCTCCTCACACTTTAGACTTACTACCATCAAGTCTATGTCATTTGACATATTCTCTCCATGTTCCAGTAAGTGGTTCTGGGTCCTTCTTGCAGCTGATTTATCTACAGATGAGAAAACCTTGGTCTCTCACCTTCCTTCAGTCCAGAACCGGAGAAAGTCCTCAGGTCTTACATTGTCTTGGAGAGGCTTTTCCTGCAGCGTCAGGTCCCTGGTCACTGCCCACACATCACGTGTGACAGCGGGGGTGACCCTAGGGAAAGAGGGCATATCCTCAGGGAGATGCTATTGGACTGGGCTCCGCTCAGGAAGCAGAGCTGGGCTGATTCTTGCCCGATTCCCGCTGGAGGCAAGGGAACAATGGGAGTTGTTAAAAAGTTTCTAAATGTCTCAAAAACACTCTCTCAGAGGTCTTCCTTGGGGGCCAAAAGTACCAAGGACATTGAAAATTTTAGAAATTTTCAGGATGTAGGGTTTTCAGGCCACTGTCTAAAAGGATGAGAGTCTCTTCCAAAGAAATGGACTCTGGGAGTGTTAGACAAACCCAATTGTTAGACCAGTGATTCTTACCCTTAAAAGAATCCCCTGGAGATCATGTGAAAAGATAGATTAGTGTGTCCCCGAGGCCCCAGACTTTCTCACTCAGTTGGTCAATAATAGGGCCAAGATTTTGCATTTTGAACAAGTTCTTAGATAATGCTGATGTTCCTGTTTCTAGGGCCACACATTCAGCACCACTGACTGTTCTCTCTCTCGTGCATGTGTGCAGAATCATCAAGCTAACTGTTTTGATTTCTTTCTCTCTTCTTCGCCTCTCCTCCTTCTTCTCTTTCTCCTTTTCCTTCTACTTTTAAACTTAATTGATATTTATTTACAGAAAGTCATAAGTGGGGAAATGTTTGTATGCTACAATAGGAACTTATTAAAAATCTTGTCCTTTATTTTACCAACCAGACCCCCCGCCCCCGTGTTGATTTACCAAC
Organism: Acinonyx jubatus; assembly: GCF_027475565.1. Classification (NCBI taxonomy): domain Eukaryota; kingdom Metazoa; phylum Chordata; class Mammalia; order Carnivora; family Felidae; genus Acinonyx; species Acinonyx jubatus. The sequence goes on from NC_069397.1 coordinate 28,028,292, forward strand.
CATATCCAAGTCTACTCACATTATCTATAGAATGCTAGCATTTTTTACATGTGAATTATTATTACTTCTAACATGAGGATTGGTGCAAGAAACCCCTATATTTTCTCATTATGAAAACAGATCAAAACTGGAATTAACTGCCATTGTAAACTTGACGTGCCATAAAACCTGATTTCTTAGAGCTCTCTGATCTACATAGCATTTCCAGGTTACTCTAAATTCTTTCATTGCAAATGTTTACACTTGGCTAAATAAAGTATCTGCCTTTGGCAGACAAGAATACCATGTGAAGATTTTCCACATTCAAGAGATGTAGATTAAAAAACAAACAAACAGGGGCGCCTGGGTGGCTCAGGTCATGATCTCACAGTTCGTGAGTTCGAGCCCCGCATTGGGCTCTGTGCTGACAGCTCAGAGCGTGGATTCTGTGTCTCCCTCTCTCTCTCTGCTCCTCCTCTGTTCACACTCTGTCACTATGTCTCTCAAAAATAAATAAAACATTAAAAAAATTTTTTTAACAAACAAACCACTAATTCTCATTTAGAGCTTCAGTCCATTTTAAAATATAGTCATGTGAAAAAGTGGTCTGGATTGATTCTGGGGAAGGAGACAGGACTTGTGTATTTTGTTGATTATCATGTGGGTGATTTTAAGTTCTGATTCTGGCTTAGCTTTCGCTAAGAGAAAGCTGATATGTTCCAATTAATATATTTCCCCTGTCAAGGCACATACGGGTCTGCGGAATGCCCTCCAAACCTAATCTCTTCACCACTGCATCCACTAGCCAATGTAATGAATTCCAAAGACCAGATGGCAGGAATGGAGTATTTACACTAAAGACCTAGTCACGGAAAACTGAACTGAGAAAAGTATTTCCGTATGCACTATATACCCAAGAAAATAAATACTTGTCAGATTTAACTGTTGTTACAACTTCAAACTTAAATGGATGCAGGATACATACAGAAGGAATTTCATTTATATTCTCATTGAGGGGACCCCACATCTCTGATAATTAGTTATTCTTACATTATGGTGGTAGGTTTTATATGTCAACTTGACTAGTCTATAGTTCCCAGTTATTCAATCAAACACTAACCTAGGAGTTGCTGTGAAGGTACTTTGCACATGTGATTGATGTCTATACTCAGTTGAGTTTTTAAATGTTTACGTATCTAGAGAGAGAGCTTACACATGCGTGCATATACCTGCGAGTGAGTGGGGGATGGGCAGGTTGAGAGAGAGAGAGAGAGAGAGAGAGAATCCCAAGCAGGCTCCATGCTTAGCGCAGAGCCCAACATGGAGCTTGATCTCACAAACCGTGAGATCGTGACCTGAGCCAAAATCAAGAGTCAGATGCTTAATGGACTGAGATACCCAGGTGACCCATAATCAGTTGATTTTAAGTAAAAGAGAATTTCCTAAATAATCTGGACGTGCCTGATTCAATGAGTTAAAAAACCTTGGGGGCAGAACTGAGGTTTTCTTGAAAGTGTTCTGGACTGCAGCTTCAGCTCATACAGAGTCCTCTCCTGCACTTTCTGATGCCCATCCTATGCATTTCTACTGGCCCAGGGTTCAGTCTCACATCATGTAAACCAATTCCTTGCAATAAATCTCTTAATATACATATATATATATCTGACTGGTCCTGTTGCTCTGGTAGAACCCTGACCAATACACCCCCTTTTATGGATCAAACATAAAATAAAAACACATCTTATGCGAGGTTGATTGAGGTCTTTTCCTCCTCATACATCAATCATCCCTGAACTTGATTATAAATACAACTGGAATGGCAAGATGGACAGATTAATAAGGCTGAGAAGTGAAGTATTCTTTGAGCCAGACCCAATCTACAACCACTGAGCATAACACATAGAGAAGATGATGGGGCACCTGGGTGGCTCAGTTGGTTAAGCATCCAACTCTTGATTTTGGCTCAGGTCGTGATCTCACACTCATGAGTCTGAGCCTGGCGTGGGGCTCAGCACAGAGCATGGAGTCTGCTTGGGATTCTCTCTCTCCCTCTCTCTATTCCTCCCCACTCGTGCTCTCTGTCTCTAAGAATAAATAAACTTAAAAAAAAAAAAAGTTGAGTCATTGTGTTGTACACCTGAAACTAATGTAATATTGTGTCAGTTGAGTATAGTTACACTCAAATAGAAAAGAAATTTTATAAAGATACCAGAATGTTTACTCTTTTTATCTATCTATCTATCGTCTATCTATTTATTTAATTTATTTCTTTTGAGAGAGAGAGAGAGAGAGAGAGCATGAATGAGCAGGGGAGGGGCAGAGAGAGAGAGAGAGAGAGAGAGAGAATCCCAAGCAGGCTCCATGCTGTCAGTTCAGAGCCCAACGTGGGGCTCGATCTCACAAACTATCAGATCATGACTTGAGCCAAAATTAGGTGTTGGGTGTTTAACCGACTGATCCATCAGGCACCCCCTGATTTTTTTAATCTATCACTGAAATAATTTACAGCCTTCCATCAACAACTTCTAAGAGATCTGTATCTGTTTTCACTAATCCTATGTAAACAAAGTGACTAAAAAGCATTACTTGACTAAACCTGATTATTTAGACCCTAAGGAACCTGATAACTACAGTAAAACTTTGGATTGCAAGTAACTTGTTCTGCAAGTGTTCCACAAGACGAGCAAACATTTCTAATAAATTTTAACTTGATAAACAAGCGATGTCTTGCAATATGAACAATACATGATGCCAGATGTCACCTGATCACAACTGAGCCAATGGTTCTTCTCTCTTTCTCTCAATCTCTCTCTCTCTGTCATACTGCATGCTTATGGATGATCAGCTCCCATGCGCAGATGCTTGGTCTCAGGCTGTGGTGTCTGGCAGAAATCAGTGATTTTTCAGAACATTGGGTGGTGCCTAAACTGGCATTAGTGTATTTTTTGTCACCTCAAAGTACCTGTGGACAGTCCTTTGCTTTTACATAGAAGAGCAAGCTTAGGAATGATTTGCTTCATTCTAGGTCAGGCTGCCTGCAGATATAGACCCTTTCTTCTGCCTTATTGCCAGTTACATTATATACAGTATATGACAAGTGTTTAATACTGTACTGTAGTCAACATCCGTGCAAGTGTACACAATGGCCCCCAGGCAGGAAAAGATTGAGAAGAAAGGTGGCAAGAAGAAGGAGATGATTACGGTGGAAGTTAAGAAGGAAATCGTTGAGAAGTACAAACAAGGTATGCAAATGGCTGAAATTGCAAGATTTTATAAGATGTCTACGTCTGCATCTCGTCTGCAGAGGAGGAGGGGGAAAAGCAGAGGACTCCCTCACTTCAGATGAGATTAGGGAGATGTGTAAATTGTGAGAAACAGTGAAAATTTTTGTAGTAAAGCACCACCCAAATAAGGCTGTAGCAGTGTGAACGATGAATCTGTTTAACGACAATGCAATTCACATTTCCACGAAATCCTTGAAAGAAGGCAAAAGCAAGTGTCATTGGATAGGTTCCTTGTTAAAGTTGCATGAAAAGAAAAAGGTTCCACTGAGCCAATAGGTAGCAGTGATTCCATTAGTGATAGTGAAAATCATCCTACACAATAACCCTCCTCTCTCTTGTCTCCCTCACCAACCACGAAGGTTTTCAAAGGTAAGTGCAGGCTCATTTGTTTATTTTTCTTTATTATTTTGTACTATATAACAGTATTGTAATCATTTTTATGTGAATATTTTGGGGGTGTGGAATGAATCATCTGAGTTTCCATTATTATGGGGAAATTCGCTTTGATATGTAAGTGCTTTGGATTACGAGCATGTTTCCAGAATGAATTATGCTAGCAAACCAAAGTTTTACTGTATCTTGGTTTAATTTAAAAGTATTGATGGGAAGATTCCAACTTATACTACAAATCTGTAGTAATCAAACAATATGATACAGGCGAAAAATAGACATATAGATCAATGGAACAGAACAGAAAACCCAGAAATCAATCCACAATTGTATGGTCAATTAATCTTCAACAAAGCAGGAAAGAATATCCAATGGGAAAAAGACAGTCTCTTCAACAAATGGTGTTGGGAAAACTGGACAGTAACATGCAAAAGAATAAAGTTGGCCCACTTTCTTACACCATACACAAAAGTAAACTCAAAGTGGATTAAAGATCTAAATATGAAAACTGAAACTATAAAAATCCTAGAAGAGAGCACAGACAGTAATTTCTCTGACATCACTCATAGCAACATTTTTCTAGATATGTCTCCTGAAGCAAGAGAAACAAAAGTAAAAATGAATTATTGGGACTACATCAAAATAAAAAGCTTCTGCATAGCAAAGGAAACAATCAACAAAACTAAAAGACAACCTACTGAATGGGAAAAGATTTGTAAATCACATATCCAACAAAGGGTTAGTATCCAAAATATATAAAGAACTTACACAACTCAACACCAGAAAAACAAATAATCCAATTAAAAATAGGCAGAAGACATGAACACACATTTCTCTAAAGACATCCAGATGGTCAACAGACACGTGACAAGATACTCTACATCACTAATCATCAGGGAAGTGCAAAGCAAAACCACAATGAGATATCACCTCATACTTGTCAGAATGGCTAAAATAAATAATTTTAAAAAACAAGAAACAACAAGTGTTGATGAGGATGTGGAAAAAGATTCCATGCACTCTGGCAGGAATGCAAACTGGTGCAACCACTGTAGAAAACTGCATGGAGTTTCCTCAAAAAAAAATAAAAAATAGAACTACCTTATGATCCAGTAATTGCACTACTGGTTATCCAAAGAACACAAAAACACTAATTTGAAAGGATATATGCACCCATATATATATATATATTCCAACCCCAAAATATAGGTATATATATATATATATATATATATATATATATATGTGTGTGTGTGTGTGTGTGTGTGTAGGTATATATATATAGGTGTGTGTGTGTGTGTGTATATATATATGAATATTTTTCATCCATAAAAAAATTAAATCTTGCAATTTGCAGCAACATGGATGGAGATAGTATAATGCTAAGCAATATAAGTCAGTCAGAGAAAGACACATATCATATGATTTCACTCATATGTGGAATTTAAGAAACAAAACAAAGTAACAAAGGAAAAAAAAAAGAAACAAACCAAAAAACAGACTCTTAACTCTAGAGAACAAACTGATGGTTACCAGAGGGGAGGTCAGTGCAGGAATAGGTAAAATAGGTGAAGGGGATTAAGCACACTTACTGAGTAACGTCTAGAATTGTTGAATCACTGTATTGTATACTTGAAACTAACTAAACACTCTATATTAACTATACTGAAATTGAAATTTAATAAAAAGTATTGATGGAAAGTAAAAAAAAATAATTTTAAATAGGAATGTGTGGAGGAACTAATATTAATTAAATGCCTACTATATACCAAGTACTGTATTGGAATTTTACGTTTACCTCACTGACCCACACAACATTGTGAGGAAATACAGCTAAATTTTATAGCTAAAGAAGTACAGATTCAATGATGTCCAAAAGGAGCACAGCCAGCAGGAGTTAAAGCCTGGATGGAATGCCATGGCTTCAAATCCTGTTATTGTCTCACTATACAACTTAAGACAGCATCAGAACATGGGGAAAGTTTTAATTAAAGCCATTAAAAAAATTTTAAGTAACCTTTACATCCAATGTGGGGCTCAAGAGATCCTGAGATCAAGAGTTGCACGCTCTACCTACTGAACTGGCCAGGCAACCCACAAAAAAATATCCGAACCACTGTTCGGTGCCTATAGTACCTAATATCTGAAATGGGGAATTAACTCTTCTCTAAAACATTTGTATTTTATGAAAGTATGCATATATGTAAATATTCCAATTCTCCACATGATAAAATTATTAAAAAGCCCTCTGTCTTACTAGAAAATTTCTGGGGGCACCTGGGTGGCTCAGTTGGTTAAGCGTCTGACTTCAGCTCAGGTCGTGATCTCACAGTTCATGGGTTTGAGCCCCACATCGGACTCTGGGCTGATAGCCCAGAGCCTGGAGCCTGCTTCAAATTCTGTGTCTCCCTCTCTCTCTCTGACCCTCCCTTGCTCTCACTCTGTCTCTCAAAAATAAATGAACGTTTAAAAAAAATTTACAAAAAAGAAAGTTTCTGTTAACCAGAATTCCCAGAGCTCTTTTTAAATTTAAGCCGTTATGAACAACGTATTTTATATTTTTTTCCTCTACATTCTTTATAGTGAGAGACATTGCACCTAACCATTTAGTGTTAGTTTATATCTGAGTCACATTTATATCATAAACATAGTATAACTTCAGTAAGAGATGTCTTAAATTCTCATGGAGATAGCTATGTTCATCAAAAGGGGATATGTCTCCACAAGTCAGTTCAGAATTGAGTATCTTGTGTTGTGAAATGATCACCTGTAAGATAAATCTGAGGAAATTCTCCCCATTTCTTTCCTTTAGGTCAATGTTACAGATTATAATTAGAATTTCTATGCTTCCTACCATCCTTAGAATTGATGTTCTGGATCACATAAAAGTAAAATTTTCATAAATTAAAAAAGTGACTCAAGATCACTTTTTAAAAAATAAAACCAGTAAGTGACTTCTGATCATTTATAAATGGAATCAATAGATTGAAAGGCCACAGGACAATTGACAACCATCAATGAATGCAAAGACATAGCTGAGTAAAGTTACAGAACTCCAAAGATAAAGAAAGAAGATTAAAAGCAGGGAACCGAAAAGAGTGTTATTGTTCCAGGGTTAAGATGAAATTTTTCACCATTTATCACAGATATTCATCCATAGCCGAGGAACTCTTTAGGTTTTCCCTTGTGTTTGTAAGAGGTCCTGAGTTTCAAATCCCACCCATAGCCCTACCTCTAAACTTGGAGTCAGAGGAACCAAGTCCCGGCCTGGCTCTGCCACTCGCTATTCATCGTTGAGCAAGTCACTTCTCTCTGAGTTCTCTCATTTGTTAAAGCATTTAATACAACAATAATAATAATAACATATCCACTATCAGTTTTATGAGAATGAGATAGAAGCGAGAAAGTGCCCAATACAGTAACCTGACACAGGTGTGGGTCCATAGAAATATTGATTTCATCTCAAATGTCATACTCTATAAAGACTTTCCTCCACTTTTCACATGGGAAAACAGAAGTTCAGAGGGAAGACTTGTCATTTTAAAGTGAAGATATTTAAAATTTTTAATTTTTTTATTTGAGGGGGGAAGGGCAGAGGCCCACGACCCTGGGATCATGACCTGAGCCAAAACTGAGAGTTGGACACTCAACCAACTGAGCCACCCAGACACCCCTGAGTCAAGATATTTTAAGTTCACTCCCTGTTACATATCACTAGACGCTTGCCTAATCTCTTCATGGCTGCCTGCATCTCCTGGTTCCTCAGAGTATAGATCATGGGATTGAGCATGGGGGTCATGACCGTGTAGCTGATGGACACAGCCTTGTCCATGGGGAAGGGGGTGAAGGGCCGGGCATAGATATAGATACAGGGAATGAAGATCATAGACACCACAATGATGTGGGTGGTGCAGGTAGAAGCTGCCTTCTTCCTCGCCTGCTCTGAATGGGACCTCAACATCACCAGGATGACTGTGTAAGAAATCAGAAGGAGAAGGAACCAGATGAGGACCAGCATTCCACTGTTGGAGATCATGAGGAACTCCAGGACGGAGGTGTCAGTGCAGGCAAGTCTCAGCACTTGTGGGATGTCACAGTAGAAGTTATCCAGAACACTGGGACCACAAAAAGGCAAGGGGAGCATCAAAGCCAGCTGGACAATGGAGTGAACAAATCCCCCTAACCAAGCAGCCACCACTAGCCCCACACAGAGCTGAGTGTTCATGATGGTGACATAGTGGAGGGGCCGGGAGATGGCTATGTAGCGGTCATAAGCCATCACTGAGAGAAAGAAGACAGTCCCACCTCCCAAGAGGTGAAAGAAGAAGATCTGAGTCATGCAGCCCTGGTAGGAGATGGTCTTGACCTCATGAAGGAAGTCCACCAGCATCTTTGGAGAAGTGACAGTGGAATAACAGAGGTCTATGACAGCCAGGTTTCGGAGCAGAAAATACATGGGCATGTGGAGCCGGCAGTCAAAAGTCACTGTGACCATGATAAGGAGGTTTCCTACAACGGTGGTGACATAGACAAATAGGAACACCAGGAACAGGAATTTCTCAAGGTCCCGGGTCTGTGAGAATCCTAAGAGGATAAACTCTGACACCCTTGTGATATTCTGTGCTTCCATGGGCTCTTCCCCACATGCCTAAGGGAAAACTGTGCAAAACAAAAATTATGAAAATTCCATTGTTTTCCTTTGGAGAGTCAGGAATTGGTTGATCAAAGTCACTGTTGAATATATTTCAAGATGGAGTTTAGGGGAGCCTTCCATGGAAATAAATACATTTTCAAGGCTCTCACAGACTTATCTCCCTAACCACACCCTACAATGTATTACAGACATTTATGGATCTTTTCCCCTTTGTATCACTGTCCTCATCCATGGGTTTCAAGTCTGATTCACACCAGATGTGCCCAATGCCTTGTGAACTACAGGCTCCCCAAATACAATGAATCAATGAATGAATGAATAAACATATCAGCAAATACCTGTGACCACAAACGTCATCCACCCGGATGCATAAATCTTGAGAGGATATAAAAACTAATGATTTTAGATAAACACATAGATGCTTTTTCCTGGCAGGGATTTGAAGAGCTGCATGATTCACTGCTGAAGGAAGAGAGGTGTGGATTAGAAGAGATTGTCATGTCCTAATTCGGAAACAAATGTAAAGCAAACAAGCAGATGATCTTGGCTGAAGCTGGGCTGGGATGATTGGCACTTCTCAAACTTTTCCATATAAAAACTCCTCTAATGGTATTTGTTGCCATGGGGCCATCTGTGGGGGTAATTCAAATCAGCCCAGGACAAATGCAAAAATTCCTTGAACTCTCAAGCTTTATATTTTAACACTTATGTAACTTTCTATTATACACATATCTCTAGACAATCTTTGAGAGGCTTTTTAAAATTTAAGTATTGTGGCTTGTAAACTTTGATTGCTAAGGCCAAGGTGTTATAGAAAATATAAGGTAAAGAAGAAATCAATTTCTTTAGTTCAGTAAGTGAAAGCTCCAGAAGGACATTCACTTGAAAAATAAACTGAGTTCTTTAATATTAAAACCCATTCACTTGAGTTACATTTTCTAAAATTGTTTTCTCTAATCGTTCAGGAAAATTTTCCCTGAGGCCCCACCCTGTGAAGATAATAGAACAGAACAAGATTTCTCCTCCCTGGTTCCCACCTAATAAATATATGGGAAGGACAGCAGCAATTGCACTGAGGTACTTTTCACAGGGAATTGAATGAATATGTGTGAAAAGATTTCTACTAGCAAATATGAAACAGAATTATCTCTGAAATTATCTGTGAGGTATTACAGTATTGAAAATACTGTCATGTTTATATTATCTAAAACTCACATTTGTCCCCAATATTTGTGTAAAAGCTGTGTTCCAGGAAGATTCACTCTGTTTATTCTGTGGCTTCACCAACTTCCAGCATAAAACTATTTGAAAAATGTCCCCATGGATAACTAAGAACCCCTGTAAGCCTTTTGGTGGGAAATGATGTGATGAGACAGAGTTAAAATAGGCTTATCCCAGCATACTAGGGATAAGCCCCGAGACAGGCGAAAGTGGAGCTGGCACTCCAGGGGTGTTGTCAGAGCAACTCCAACAGAAGATCATATGTCTTTGTCTCTGGCTTTGTGTCCTTGCTCTACCACATGGTGTCAAGGTCAATCTGGGTGGGCAGCAGTTTAAATGGCCTGGTTTGACCTCTCTGAGAAAGTTCCTGACCTCCTAACTCTTTACCCGAATCCCAAACCTCCCACCTGATCATGGATTCCAAAATGCCAACAGCACAGTTTTATTATCCTTGTTTTTATCTTTATCCCTATTAAGATTTATGCCCCATTAAGGCACTTTTATATCCCTTTATCAGTCAGAAATACACACTGTGTAACGTCAACTTCCTAAAAGACATTTTCCCTCTAGATCCAAACTTTCAAAAATTTTCCCTGGTTCTTCATTGCCTACAAGAAAGAATTCACACTTACATGAGTTTTCAAGGGCTTCCACACAAACTGGCTCCTGCCTTTCTTTGCACACCCATCTGTCACTTAGCAGTAGTTGAGGTAGTAAACGTTTCTTGCACTCGTAGCAGGAATCGTTGTCGTTGTAGTAGTAGACATTTACTGCGTGTTTACTATGTGCTAAGCACTATGCTAAGAATTTCATAAACATTAGTCTGTTTAATTCTCATATAATCTTTGCATGCTTATAAAATACAATAAATTCTATTAATTATCCCACTTTACAGATGGGTAAACTAAGGCTTCAAGTTGGTAAATAGTTTGCAGCAGGTCACACAGAGTGAGTAGCAGAGCTCTGCTACTCTGGGACTCTGACCCAGGTCTGATTAGTCCCAGAATCTGCACTCCTAACTACTATTCTCTTCCTACTTGCTCCCTGATGAGAACCCTTGGCTTCAACCAAACTGATCTCCTCTTCAGTTCCTTAGGCATCAGGGCATTTCATCAGGCCAGTGCGCCACCTGGATTTCCTTCCCATCTTCATCTATCTGAATCTCACCTTTCCTTCAAGGCCCAAGAGTAATTAGCCAATCCATAACATTGTCATGGACTAGTATTTTTCCATGAGGATGGTTCTATTTTCTCGCTTGTGTTTGTAATTTCAGTGCAAGTCTGATATGTCGAGTGCTACACAGTTCCTTAGGGTGCACATAGCCTTTCTCATAGATGGTTCCCAAAAGAATGCTTGGCGGCTTGATGGTGGGCGGAGTGCTGGCATGGGCCCCGAGCACTGTGGGAGGTGAGAAGAGAGGGAGTAGCCATCGAATGAAAGAGTTCAGTTCAAGGGAATTTGAAAGGAACCCAAAATCCTAATTCCCAGCATCGCCACATTTACAAAAGCATCATCTTAGCATGGCCAGCATGCTTAGCACAAACTCGTAAGAATCTTTGGAAATGATTCTTCCACTTACATGCAAAGAGAATAGATTTAGATGGAAAATAAAATTAAACAAACAAACAAACAAATAAATAAATAAATAAAGAGATGGATCCCAGACACTTTTCTGTTGTTGCTCAACCTTGTTTCCCATCCATCTTGCTCTTAGGAAATCCATCCACACGGGACTGAAAGAGAGGAGGGGAGGGAGAAAAAGCAATTCCAAAAATGGAGGTGAATCTAGTCTGGGGTCATCTTGGAAGTATTAATAGGTTTATTAACACAAGATTTAGGAGAAAGGAGGATAGAGATATAGCAATAGAGAGGGAATGGAAACTCAGAGTGGGTGGAAGAGGGGATTTAAAGGGAAACATTAGAGGGTGGGAAGTGTGAGATAAAGACCTGGTGTGTTTTCTTCTAGGTGTGGGAAGAGGCTGGAGCATGTGTGTGGGAGATGGGGGAGAAACCAGCTGTGTCTATATTCTGCTCTCCCTCCCACCCTCTGTCCTAATTTCTACACAACACATAAGCTAGTACAGACCAAAGTCATAGTTCCAGATAAAATCAACTGTTCCCCAAATCCCTTTGCCCCAACATTCTTGCCCCACGCTTTCCCTCCACTCCATGCTTGTCTTACAATAGACTTTGCGGGAGCCTTCTCAGTGCTGACTTGTCCATGGGAAGGACACTGGGGCCATCACCTACCTTCAGTCCAAAGTGGCCAAGGGGACTTAGAGCCTCCACCCTCCAGGTCACACTTCTCCCACAGCTCCATTCTTCTCTTGGCCTATCTCAGACCAAGAACACACAGAGGATTGGCCTAATTAAGGGAAGGGACATTCCTCAGGGTATGAAACTTGGGCTTAATTCATGCAGTGAAGCTGGGCTGGGGCTGTTGAGGGCAAGAGCAATGGGAGTTATTAAAAAGTGTGTGAACTGTTGCATCAGATGCACATTATCATTGAGAAACTGTCTTGGGACCCAACGCTCTGGGGGCGCTGATCATAGGACCATGATGAAGAGGATTAAGAACCCTTTCAGGAAATGAATTCCCAGGGAGGTTTATAAGAACGAAAGCCTTTCAGGTCAGCACCATGGGCAGTGCAAGGCCTCCACCCTCTGCTACCACCACTGTAACTGAAAAAGTGAACTCTATTCTAGGACACGGTGCAGGTCAGGGCTTTGGTAGAGTAAACTCCAAAGCCTTTTTTCACGTGTCCAACTGTTAAGGTATCTCTCACCCCAGTCTCTGATCTTCTGTCCTCACAGCCAGCGTGACCTTCTCAAAAACAACTTGGCTAAGTTTACCCTCAAGATATCACTCACATGCCATAAAATTCACCAATTTAAAGTGCACAGCCCAGTGGGTTTTCCCATATTCACAGGTTTGTGTAACCATCACCAGCCACTATCTAACTCCAGGGCACTTTCCTCACTCTGAAAGCAACCTTCTACCCAGCCTGTTCTCTCCCTAGGTCCTGGCAACCACTAATCACTAATCTACTTTTTGTCCCTGCAGATTTGCCTATTTTGGACATTTCGTATAAATGGAGTCATAGAATATGCAGTCTTCTTTCTTTTGGCTTCTTCCTCTGAGCACAATGTTACCAAGGTTCACCCATGTTGTGTTAGTACTGCACTCCTCTTTACGACTAAATAATACTCCACTTGTGCACATGCCACTTTTGTTTACCACTAGTCAGCTTGTGGACACTTGGCTTGTTTCTAATTTTTGCTATTATGAATAATGCTGCTATTATATAACATTTGTACACATGTTTTTGTGTGGACATATGTTTTCAATTATCTTGAATATATACCTGGGAGTTGAACTACTGGGTCATATGATAACTCTATGTTTAACCTTTTAAGGAACTGCTGGTGTGTCTTCCAGCAGCTACACCATCTTCTATTCCCACCAGCAGTGTACAAGCAGGGATAATTTTTCCACCAACATTTCTTATTATCTGTCTTTCTATTATAACTATCCTAGTGGGAATAAAGTATTTCATAGTGGTTTTGTTTTAATTTTAATTCCCGTGTAGTTAACATTCAGTGTTATATTAGTTTCAAGTGTACAATATAGTGATTCAACAATTCCATACATCACCCAGTGCTCATCACAAGTGCACTCCTGGGGCACATGGGTGGCTCAGTCAGTTAAGTGTCTGACTCTTGGTTTTGGCTCAGGTCCTGATCTCACGGTTCATAAGTTCAGTCCCCGCATTGGGCTCTGCACTGCTGGTGTGGAGCTTGCTTGGGATTCTCTCTTTCTCCCTCTCTCTCAGCCCCTACCCTTGTGTGATCTCTCTCTCTCTCTCTCTCTCTCTCTCTCTCTCTCTCTCTCTCTCAAAATAAATAAATAAAACTTTAAGAAGAACAAAGAACAACAACAACAAAAACTTAATCTCCATCACCTATTTCACTCATTACCCCCCCCCCAACTCCCCACTGGTAACCATCAGTTTGTTCTCTATAGTTAAGAGTCTATTTCTTTATCTTTTTTCAAGATTTTATTTTTTGGAGCACCTGGATGGCTCAGTCGGTTGAGGATCCAACTCTTGATTTCGGCTCAGCCAGCCGAAATCAAGATCTCATAGTCTTGAGATCTCACAGTCGTGAAATCAAGCCCTGTGTCAGGCTCTGTGCTAGTGTGGAGCTTGCTTGGGATTCTCTGTCTCCCACTCTCTGCCGTCCCCCCACTCACTCTTCTCTCTCTCTCTCAAAATAAAGAAATATTTTTTAAAAATTTTATTTTTAAGTAATCTCGACACCAAACATGGGACTTGAACTTACAACCCTGAGATCAAGAGTTGTGTGCTCTTGACCAACTGAGCCAGCCAGGTGCCCCTAAGAGTCTGTTTCTTGGTTTGTCGCTCTCTCTTTTTTTCCTTTGCTCATTTGTTTTGTTTCTTAAATTTTACACATGAGTGAAACCATATGGTATTTGTCTTTCTCTAACTTGCTTAGTATTATACTCTCTATCTCCATCCATGTTGTTGCAAATGGCAAGATTTCATTCTTTTTTATGGATGAATAATATTCCATTGTGTATATTATACATGAGATTTTCTTTATCCATTCATCTACTGATGGATACTTGGGCTTCTTCCACAATTTGGCTAGTATAAATAATGCTGCTATAAACATAGGAGTGCATATATCCCTTTAAATTAGTGTTTTCATATTCTTTGGGTAAATACCCAGTACTGCAATTACTGGATCATAAGGTAGTTCTATTTTTTATTTTTATTTATTTATTTATTTTTACATTTTAATTTTATTTTTAATTTTTTTTAATTTACATCCAAATTAGTTAGAATATAGTGCAACAATGATTTCAGGAGTAGATTCCTTAGTGCCCCTTACCCATTTAGCCCATCCCCCCTCCCACAACCCCTCCGGTAACCCTCAGTTTGTTCTCCATATTTATGAGTCTCTTCTGTTTTGTCCCCCTCCCCGTTTTTATATTAGTTTTGTTTCCCTTCCCTTATGTTCATCTGTTTTGTCTCTTAAAGTCCTCATATGAGTGAAGTCATATGATTTTTGTCTTTCTCTGACTAATTTCACTTAGCATAATACCCTCCAGTTCCATCCACATAGTTGCAAATGGCAAGATTTCATTCTTTTGATTGCCGAGTAATATTCCATTGTGTGTGTGTGTGTGTGTGTGTGTGTGTGTGTGTGTGTGTGTATCACATCTTCTTTATCCATTCATCCATCGTTGGACATTTGGGCGCTTTCCATACTTTGGCTATTGTTGATAGTGCTGCTATAAACATGGGGGTGCATGTGTCCCTTTGAAACAGCACACCTGTATTCCATGGATAAATGCCTAGTAGTGCAATTGCTGGGTCATAGGTTAGTTATATTTTTAGTTTTTTGAGGAACCTCCATATTGTTTTCCAGAGTGGTTGCACCAGCTTGTATTGCCACCAACAATGCAAAAGAGGTCCTCTTTCTCTGCATCCTCGCCAACATCTGTTGTTGCCTGAGTGGTTAATGTTAGCCATTCTGACAGGTGTGAGGTGGTATTTCATTGTGGTTTTGATTTGTATTTCCCTGATGATGAGTGATGTGGAGCATTTTTTCATGTGTCGGTTGGCCATCTGGCTGTGTTCCTTGGAGAAGTGTCTATTCATGTCTTTTGCCCATTTCTTCACTGGATTATTTGCTTTTTGGGTGTTGAGTTTGATAAGTTCTTTATAGATTTTAGATATTAACCCTTTATCTGATATGTCATTTGCAAGTGTCTTCTCCAATTCCATTGGTTGCCTTTTAGTTTTGCTGATTGTTTCCTTCACTGTGCAGAAGGTTTTTTATTTTGATGAGGTCCCAGTAGTTCATTTTTGCTTTTGTTTCCCTTGCCTCCAGACACTTGTTGAGTAAGAAGTTGCTGTGGCCAAGATCAAAGAGGTTTTTGCCTGCTTTCTCCTCGAGGATTTTGATGGCTTCCTGTCTTACATTGAGGTCTTTCATCCATTTTGAGTTTCTTTTTGTGTCTGGTGTAAGAAAGTGGTCCAGGTTCATTCTTCTGCATGTCACTGTCCAATTTTCCCAGCACCACTTGCTGAAGAGACTGTCTTTATTCCTTTGAGCATTCTTTCTGGTTTGTTAAAGATTAGTTGGCCATACGTTTGTGAGTCCATTTCTGTGTTCTCTATTCTGTTCCATTGATCTGAGTGTCTGTTCTTGTGCCAGTACCATACTGTCTTGATGATTACAGCTTTGTAGTATAGCTTGAAGTCTGGGATTGTGACGCCTCCTGCTTTGGTTTTCTTTTTCAAGATTGCTTTGGCTATTCGGGGTCTTTTCTGGTTCCATACAAATTTTAGGATTATTTGTTCTAGCTCTGTGAAGAATGCTGGTGTTACTTTGATAGGGATTGCATTGAATATGTAGATTGCTTTGGGTAGTATCGACCTTTTAACAATATTTGTTCTTCCTATCTAGGAGCATGGAATCTTTTTCCATTTTTTTGTGTCTTCTTCAATTTCTTTCATAAGCTTTCTATAGTTTTCAGTATATAGATTTTTCACCTCTTTGGTTAGATTTATTCCTAGGTGTTTTATGGTTTTTTGTGCAACTGTAAATGGGATCGATTCCTTGATTTCTCTGTCACTTCATTGTTGGTGTATAAGAATGCAACCGATTTCTGTGCATTGATTTTATATCCTGCCACTTTGCTGAATTCATGAATCAATTCTAGCAGTTTTTGGTGGAATCTTTTGGGTTTTCCATAAAGAGTATCATGCCATCTGCAAAGAGTGAAAGTTTGGCTGATTTGGATGCCTTTTATTTCTTTGTGTTGTCTGATTGCAGAGGCTAAGCCTTGTTCCTGACCTTAGGGGGAAAGCTGTCCGCTTTTCCCCATTGAGGATAATATTAGTGTTGGGTCGCTAGTTTATGGCTTTTATCATCTCGAGGTATGCTCCTTCTATCCCTACTTTCTTGAGGGTTTTTATCAAGAAAGGATGCTATATTTTGTCAAATGCTTTCTCTGCATCTATTGAGAGGATCATATGATTCTTGTCCTTTCTTTTCTTGATGTGATGAATCACATTAATTGTTTTGCGGATATTGAACCAGCCCTGCATCCCAGGTATAAATCCCGCTTGATCGTGGTGAATAATTTTTTTAATGTATTGTTGGATCCGGTTGGCTGATATCTTGTTGAGGATTTGTGCATCCATGTTCATCAGGGAAATTGGTCTATAGTTCTCCTTTTTAGTGGGGTCTCTGTCTAGTTTTGGAATCAAGGTAATGCTGGCTTCATAGAAAGAGTTTGGAAGTCTTCCTTCCATTTCTATTTTTTGGAACAGTTTCAAGAGAATAGGTGTTAACTCTTCCTTAAATGTTTGGTAGCATTCCCCTGGAAAGCCATCTGGCCCTAGACTCCTGTTTTTTGGCAGATTTTTGATTACTAATATGATTTCCTTACTGGTTATGGGTCTGTTCAAATTTTCTATTTCTTCCTGTTTCAGTTTTGGTAGTGTATATGTTTCTAGGAATTTGTCCATTTCTTCCAGATTACCCATTTTATTGGCATATAATTGCTCATAATATTCTCTTATTATTGTTTTTATTTCTGTTGTGTTGGTTGTGATCTCTCCTCTTTCATTCTTGATTTTATTTATTTGGGTCCTTTCCTTTTCTTGATCAAACTGGCTAGTGGTTTATCAATTTTGTTAATTTTTCCAAAGAACCAGCTTCTGGTTTCATTGATCTGTTCTACTGGTTTTTGGTCTCGATAGCATTAATTTCTGCTCTAATCTTTATTATTTCCTGTCTTCTGCTGGTTTGGGGGTTTATTTGCTGTTTTTTTTTCCAGCTCTTTAAGGCATAAGGTTAGGTTGTGCAGCTGAGATCTTTCTTCCTTCTTTAGGAAGGCCTGGATTGCTATATACTTTCCTCTTATGACTGCCTTTGCTGTGTCCCAGATGTTTTGGATTGTGGTGTTATCATTTTCATTGACTTCCATATACTTTTTAATTTCCTCTTTAACTGTTTGGATAGCCCATTCATTCTTTAGTAGGATGTTCTTCAGTCTCCAAGTATTTGTTACCTTTCCAAATTTTTTATTGTGGTTGATTTAGAGTTTCATAGCATTGTGGTCTGAAAATATGCACAGTATGATCTCGATCTTTTTGTACTTAGGGCTGATTTGTGTCCCAGTATATGGTCTATTCTGGAGAACGTTCCATGTGCACTGGAGAAGAATGTATATCCTGCTGCTTTAGGATAAAATGTTCTGAATATATCTGTTAAGTCCATCCGGTCCAGTGTGTCATTCAAAGCCATTGTTTCCTTGTTGATTTTTTTATTAGATTATCTGTTCATTGCTGTGAGTGGAGTGTTGAAATCTCCTACTATTATGGTATTACTATGGGTGAGTTTCTTTATGTTTGTGATTGATTTATATATTTGGGCGCTTTCACATTTGGCCCATAAATGTTTACAATTGTTAGGTCTTCTTGGTCTATAGACCCCTTGATTATGATATAATGCCCTTCTGCATGTCTTGTTACAGTCTTTATGTTAAAGTCTAGATTGTCTGATGTAAGTATGGCTACTCTGGCTTTCTTTTGTTGACCATTAGCATGATAGATGGTTCTCCATCCCCTTATTTTCAATCTGAAGATGTCTTTAGGTCTAAAGTGGGTCTCTTGTAAACAGCATATAGATGGATCTTGTTTTCTTATCCATTCTGTTACCCTATGTCTTTTGATTGGAGCATTGAGTCCATTGATGTTTAGAGTGAGTACTGAAAGATATGAATTTATTGCCATTATGATGCTTGTAGAGTTGGAGTTTCTGGTGGTATTCTCTGGTCCTTTCTAATCTTTTGTTGCTTTTGGTATGTGTGTATATATAGATAGATAGATTTTTTTTTTCTTTTCTCCCCTCAGAAAGTCCCCCTGAAAATTTCTTGCAGGGCTGGTTTAGTGGTCACAAACTCCTTTAATTTTTGTTTGGGAAACGTTTAATATCTCCTTCTATTTTGAATGACAGCCTTTCTGGATAAAGAATTCTTGGCTGCATATTTTTCTGATACAGCACACTGAATATATCCCGCCACTCCTTTCTGGCCTGCCAAGTTTCTGCGGCTTGGTCTGCTGCAAACCTGATCTGTCTTCCCTTGTAGGTTGGGGACTTTTTTTCCCTTGCTGCTTTCATGATTCTCTCCTTGCCTGCATATTTTGTGAATTTGACTCTGATATACCTTGTTGATGGTCGGTTTTTGTTGAATCTAACAGGAGTCCTCTATGCTTCCTGGATTTTGATGTCTGTGTCTTTCCCCAGGTTAGGAAAGTTTTCTGCTATGATTTGCTCACATAACCCTTCTACCCCTATTTCTCTCTCTTCCTCTTCTGGGACCCCTATGATTCTGATGTTCCTTTTTAATGAGTCACTGATATCTCTAATTCTTAAATCGTGCTCTTTTGCCTTAATCTCCCTCTTTTTTTCTGCTTCATTATTCCTTATAAGTTTTTCCTCTATATTGCTGATTCTTTGTTCTGCCTCATCCATCCCTGCTGCTGCTGCATCCATTCATGATTACAGCTCAGCTATAGCATTTTTTATTTCATTCTGGTTATGTTTTACTTCTTTTATCTCCGCAGAAAGGGATTCTAATCTATTTTCAACTCCAGCCAGTATTCTTATTATCATGATTCTAAATTCTGGTTCAGACATCTTGCTTTTATCTGTATTGGTTAAATCCCTGGATGTCATTTCTTCGTGCTCTTTCTTTTGGGGTGAATTCCTTCATTTTGTCATTTTGAAGGAAGAAAAGGAATTAATGAGGTAGAAAATTGAAATTAAAAAAAATTAAAATTAAAAAATATTAAAATTAAAAATTAAACACACACATACACAAATGGAATAGATGATGCTAGATCCTAGGTGTGTTTTGGTCTGGGTGTTGAAAGTGGTTTGACAGATTAGAGAAATAAAAAGGGAGGGAAGAAAAAAAAAGGAAATCATTTGAGAATTTGAAAAAATGAATACACTGAAGTAGACTAAAATGAGATGATGGGGGTAAAATAGAATTTGAAAAAATATACACAAAAGTAAAGAATACAGTAGAAAAAATTAAAGAAAAATATTTTTAATAAAAATTAAAAATAAATATGAATTTTTTCTTTTTCTGTATTTAAGAAAAAAGAAAAGAAACAAAAAAGAGAAAAAAGATAAAAAAAGAAAAAAGAAATCATTTGGAAAATTTGAAAAAGTGAATACACTGTAGTAGACTAAAGTAAAATGATGGAAGTAAAATAGAATTTGAAAAAATTTACATAAAAGCAAAAAATATAGTAATAAAAATTAAATAAAAATATTTTTAATAGAAATTGAAATAAAAATGAAGTTTTTCTCTTTCTGCATCCAAGGAAAAGAAAAGAAACAAGAAAGAGAAAAAAAGAAAAAGAAAGAACAAAAAAGGAAATTATTTGAAAATTTGAAAAGGTGAATACACTGAAGTAGACGAAAATAAAATGATGGAAATAAAGTAGAATTTGAAAAAATTCACACAAAAGTAAAAAATATAGTAAAAATTAAAGAAAAATATTTTTAATAAAAATTAAAATAATGAATTTTTTCTTTCTGTATTCAAGAAAAAGAAAAGAATTGTAAAAGAGAAAAAGAAGGGAAAAAAAGAATGAAAATTGAATAGATGAACCTGTTAACAGATTGAAGTAGGACTGAAATTGCTTCGTTTTCCCCTAGAGGTCAGTCTATGTAGCTCTTTATAGCCCATAAATTAAGCCGGGGGTGAGACTTGTGTTCTTGAAGAGTGAAGTTAGCCCAGTTGGGCAGTGATCAGGGTAACGGCTCAGCTCTCCACTAGATGGCGTTGCTAGCCTACTGGGGTGGATTGTCGTGGCACTCATAGGTGCATATGTGCATGCATGGGAGTGGTAAAAATGGCGCCACCCAGCTACCCAGTCTGTTCTCCCAGATCAGCAATCTCACACAGGTCCTCTGTCTTCAGCTCTCAACCACTCACCACTTTTTCACTCTCCGTGACCAGGCCCCAGGCAGTACCTCTCTCCCAAGTTTTGTCTCAGATGCGGCTGTTTTCCCCGGCCCCTTACTTCTGAAGGACTGAGGCTTTGACCCGTTCTGCCCCTCTGTGGGAGGGTCTCACCGAGCAACAGCTGAAGGAGCAATGCCGAATATTGGCTGCACCCAGGAATGCCCTGCTGGACCCTGCTACTGCTGGTGTCCTGAGACTGCGGCCAGGTGCCAGCCCACCCCAGAAAAAGTTTGCAAGACAGTGTAGCAGCAGCGTTTCAGGGATTGTGGAAAATCACAACACATATCTGCCACCAGGCTTCACCCTTAACAGCCTTGCCCCAGCACCAGCAAATGTGGCCGCCTTCCAGGGTCTTCTGGGACCAGGTAGCTTCAACAGTCTCTACCAAATGTCCTTCCAGCAGTGGAACCACTTTTCCCTGTGTGGCCTGAGAACCTCCCAGACTCACCCTGTTCCTGGGGATTTGCCCTTCCCACCAGAGCACCACCAGGTATCGAGCTGCAGAGTTGCAGCCTTTGTGCTCCCCTTGTTTACAGTCTTAATGGAATTTAAACCCTCTCCTTTCTCCTTTCTCCCTTTTTAGTTTAGTCTCTGCAGCTGTTTCCAATTTTCCACTTTCTCTCCAGCTGCTTTTGGGGAGGAGTGCTTTTCCCACATTCGCCCCACCTCCCCAGTCTCCATCCTCTTTCTGCCCACAAAAGCTGTTCCCTACCTTTTGCAGAGTCTTGTTCCCCAAATTCCTATTTTTTATTTTTTGAGGAACCTCCATGCTGTTTCCCACAGTGGCTGTACAAGTTTACATTCCCACCAGAGTGCCAAGAGTTCCTTTTTCTCCACATCCTCACTAGCACTTGTTTCTTGTGTTTTTGATTTTAGCCATTCTGACAGGTATGAGGTGATATCTCATTGTGGTTTTGATTTGCATTTCCCTGATGATGAGTGATGTCGAGCATCTTTTCATGTATCTGTTGGCCATCTGGATGTCTTCTTTAAAGAAATGTGTGTTCATGTCTTCTACCCATTTTTAATTGGATTATTTGTTTTTCTAGTGTTGAGTTATAGAAGTTCTTTATGTATTTTGGATACTAACCCTTTGTTGGATATATCATTTGCAAATATCTTCTCTCATTCAGTAGGTTGTCTTTTAGTTTTGTTGATTGTTTGTTTTGCCATGCAGAAGCTATTTATTTTGATGTAGTCCCAATAATTTATTTTTGCTTTTGTTTCCCTTGCTTCAAGAGATATATCTAGAAAAATGTTGCTATGGGTGATGTCAGAGAAATTACCTGTACTCTCTTCTAGGATTTTTATAGTTTCAGGTCTCACATTTCGATCTTTAATCCACTTTGAGTTTACTTTTGTGTATGGCATAAGAAAGTGGTCCAGTTTCAGGGTGGTTGGGTGTCTCAGTCAGCAGAGCATCTGACTTTGGCTCAGGCCATGATCTCATGGTTTATGAGTTCGAGCCCCGCATCAGGCTAGCTGTTGTCATCATGGAAGCTGTCTGCACAGACCCTGCTTCAGATCCTCCATCCACCACCTTCCCCCCTATCCCGTGCCCCTTCTCCACTCACACTCTCCCTCTAAATATATATATATATATATATATATATATATATATATATATATATATGAAAGAAAGAATGAAACTGGACCACTATGAAAGAAAGTGGTCCAGTTTCATTCTTTTGCATGTTGCTGTCCAGTTTCCCCAATAACATTTATTGAAGGGATGGTCTTTTTCTCATTGGATATTCTATCCTGCCTTGTTGAAGATTAATTGGCCATATAATTGTGAGTTTATTTCTGAGTTTTCTATTCTGTTCCATTGATCTATGTGTCTATTTTTGTGACAGTACCAGACTGTTTTGATTACTTGAACTTTGTAATATAACTTGAAGTCTGAAATTGTGATATATCCAATTTTGTTTTTCTTTTTTCAAAATTGTTTTAGCTATTCAAAGTCTTTTGTGGTTACATATAAATTTTAGAATTTTTTGTTCCAGTTCTGTGAAAAATGTGATTGGTATTTTGATAGAAATTGCATTAAATCAGTAGACTGCTTTGGGTAATATAGACATTTCAACAATATTTGTTCTTCCAATCCATGAGCATGGAATGCCTTTCCATTTCTTTGTGTCATGTTCAATTTCTTTCATCAGTGTTTTATAATTTTCAGAATGCAGGTCTTTCACCTCTTTGGTTGGGTTTATTCCTAGCTCTCTTATTACTTTTGGCACAATCATAAATGGGATTGTTTCTTAATTTCTCTTTCTGCTGCTTCATTATCAGTGTATGGAAATGCAACATTTCTGCACATTGATTTTGTATCCTGTGACTTTACTGAGTTCATTTATTCATTCTAGTAGGGTTTCGGTTTTTGGGTTTTTTCAGAGTCTTTAGGATTTTCTGTGTATAGCATCATGTCATCTGCAAATAGTGAAAGTTTTACTACTTCCTTACCAGTTTGGATGCATTTTACTCCTTTTTGTTATCTAATGCTGCAGCTAGGACTTCCAGTACTACGTTGAATAAAAGTGGTGACAGTGGACATCCTTGTCTTGTTCTTCTCATTGTGGTTTTGATTTGCATTTCCTAATGATTGATGATGTTGAACATCTTTTCATGTGATCATTGGTCATTTGTATATATATTCTTTGGAGAAATGTCTATTCAAATCCTTTGTCCTTTTATAAACTGAGTTCTTTTTGTTGAGTTCTAAGGATGCTTTATATATTCTAGATATTAAACCATTATAAAGATGTGTGATATACAAATATTGTCTCCTATTTTATAGGTTATCTTGTCATATTCTTTTTTTTTTAATTAAATTTTTTTTTCAACGTTTATTTATTTTTGGGACAGAGAGAGACAGAGCACGAACGGGGGAGGGGCAGAGAGAGAGGGAGACACAGAATCAGAAACAGCCTCCAGGCTCTGAGCCATCAGCCCAGAGCCTGATGCGGGGCTCGAACTCACGGACCGCGAGATCATGACCTGGCTGAAGTCGGACGCTTAACCAACTGCGCCACCCAGGCGCCCCTATCTTGTCATATTCTTGATAATGTGCTGATGCAAAAAGATTTTAGTTTTTATTAAATCTAATATATCTATTGTTTCTTAAATTGCTTGTTTTTGTTTAAGAGTTTTATAGTTTTAGCTCTTCTATGTAGGTAGTTGATTCATGTTGAGTTAATTTTTATGTGTAGTGAAGTAGCAGTCCAACTTTATTGTTTTGCATGTAGTTATCCAGTTGTCCCAAACTATTTTTTGAAAAGACTATCTTTTCTCCATTGAATGTCCTTGGTACTATTGCCATAGATGCTATGGTTTATTTCTAGACACTCAATTCCCCTCAATTGGCCTATATGTCTATTCTTATATGCCAGTACCACACTGTTTTGATTTCTGTAGCTTTGTAGTAAGTTTTGAAATTAGGAATTGTGAGGTTCTCCTACTTTATTTTTATTCTTCAATGTTGTTTTGGCTAATTCTTCTAGGTTGCATATGAATTTGAAGATTGTGAATTCCATTTCTGAAAAAAAAAAAGCCCATTGGAATTTTGATGGGAATTGCACTGATTCTGTAGATCACCTTGGAAGATATTGCCATCTTAACAATATTGATCCTTCCAATGTGTGAACATGGAGTGTCATTTCATTTATTTTACATCTTTATAAAAAAAAGAAACCCTTATTAATTTTTTTCAGCAATGTTTTTCGTTTTTCATTGCCCAAGTCTTTCACCTCCTGGGTTAAATTTTTCCTAAGGATTTTATTCTTTTGGTTGCTATTGTTAATGGAATTGTTCTCTTAAACCCTTTATCTGATTGGTTTTTACCACTTTATAAAAACACAATGATGTTTCTATAAAGTGTTTTTGGATATTGCACACTGCAACTTTGCTAAATTTGTTTATTAGTTCTAATAGTTTTTTGTGGGTTCTATGGGATTTTCTATATATGGAACCATATCCTCTGAAAATAGAGGTAGTTTTACTTCTTCTTTATTTTCTTCCTGCCTTTTATTTCTTTTTCTTGCCTATTTGCTCTGGGTAGAACTTCCAATACAGTATTGAATAGCAGTGGTTAAAGTGAGCATCTTTTTCTTGTTCCTGATTTTAGTTGGGAGAGGGGAGGGGAAATTTTCAAGTTTTCACCATTGAGTATGATATTAGCTGTGAGTTTCATAACTCACAAATTTTATTAGTGTTTTTACCATAAAAGAGTGTTTAATTCATCTATTGACATTATTATGTGGGGTTTTCCTTCATTTTATTAATGTTGTGCATTCGGTGATTAACTTTCTTATGGCAAACTATCTTTGCATTCCCAGCATAAATCCATATGGCTATGGTGTATAATCCTTTTCATGTACTGTTGAATTTAGTTTGCTAGTATTTTGTTGAGGATTTTTGCTTCCTTATTTATAAAAAAATGTTGGACTGCAGTTTTATTTTCTTGTGTTACCTTTGTTTGACTTTGGTATCAGGGTAATGGTGACTTTATATAATGTGTTAGAAAGTGTTCCTTTTTCTTCCGTTTTTGTAAGCATTTGAGTAGTATTGTTGTTAACTCTCCTTTAAATGTTTGGTAGAATTCGGTGAAGCCATCTGCTCCTGGACTTTTCTTTGCCGGGAGGTTTTTTAATACTTATTGAATCTTTACTTGTATAGATCTGTTGAGATTTTCTATTTCTTCTTGAGTAATTTCTTTGCAACTTGTATGTTTCCAAAAATGTGTCCATTAAATATGGATTATCTAATTTGCTTGCATATAACTGCTCATAATATTTTATTTGATCCTTTTTATTTCTATAAAGGTGGTAATATGTTCTATTCTAGTAAATTCTTTTCATTCCATAAGGTTGGTTTCTGCTTTCATTTCTGATATTATTTATTTGCATCCTCTCTCTTTCTCTCTTAGTTTAGCTAAGGTTTGTAAATTTTGTTCATCTTTTCAAAGAATCAACTTTTGGTTTTGTTGATTCTTTTTTTTGTTTGTTTTTACAGTCTCTATTTAATTTATCTTGCTCTAATCTTTATTATTCTTTCTTTCTGCTGGCTTTGGTTTAGTTTGCTTTCTTTTTCCAGCTCCTTAAAGTATAAAGTTAGATTGTTGATTTTAGATTTTTCTTCTTTTTTTAAAAAATTTTTTTAAGCAATCTCTATACCCGACACAGAGATCGAACTCACAACCCTGAGATCAAAAGTTGCACACTCTTGGGGAGCCTGGGTGGCTCAGTTGTTTAAGCATCCAACTCTTGGTTTCAGCTCACGTCATGATCTTGTGGTTCATGAGTTCAAGCCCCGCATCAAGCTCCACACTCTCAGGGCGGAGCCTGCTTGGGATTCTCTCTCTCCTTCTCTCTCTGCTCCTCCCCTGATTGTTCACTCTCTCTTGAAATAAATAGACTTAAAAAAAAAAGAATTGTAGGGTGCCTGGGTGACTCAGTTGAGCATCCAACTTTGGCTCAGGTCATGATCTCACAGCTCATGAGTTCGAGCCCTGCATTGGGCTCTGTGCTGACCACTCGGAGCCTGGAGCCTGCTTCGGATTCTGTGTCTCCCTCTCTCTCTGTCCCTAACCCACTCACATTCTGTCTCTGTCTCTCTCGAAATAAATAAATAGACTCTAAAAAAAGAATTGCATGTTCTACCAACTGAGCCAGCCAGGCACCCCTCTTCGTTTTTAATGTAGGCATATATAGCTATAAACTTCCCTCTAAGTACTGCTCTTACTGCATCCCCTAAGGTTTGATGTGTTGAGTTTTTGTTTTCATTTATTTCAAGCTATTTTCTAATTTCCCTAGTGATTTCTTCTTTGATCCATTTGTTGTTTAAGACTGTTGTTTAATTTCCATGTATTTGAAAATGTTCCATTTTTCCTTTTATTTATTTCTAGCCTCTTTCCATTGTAGTCAGAGAATATACTTTGCATGATTTCACTCTTTTAAAATACCCAGCAATACTTTGGATGAGATCCTACACTGTAATTTTACAAAACATTACCACTGGAGGAAATTGTAGAAAGTGTACAAGAAGTCTCTATTATTTCTTGCAACTACATATCAATCCACAATAATTTCAATTAACAGCAACAACAACAAAATGTTGGACGAGCATTCAGAAGACATATGCTATAGTGTCAGCTTCACTACAAGTTAACAGTATGTCCTTTGGAATGCCACTTAGGCTTTCTCAACTTCTATTCCAAATTTCCAAAATAAAAGAATTAGAAAAAAAAAAACACAGCAGAGCAACAGATAGCAAAGTAAATATCCATGGACAAC
The DNA here is from genome assembly GCF_027475565.1 of Acinonyx jubatus. Classification (NCBI taxonomy): domain Eukaryota; kingdom Metazoa; phylum Chordata; class Mammalia; order Carnivora; family Felidae; genus Acinonyx; species Acinonyx jubatus. Next base: position 28,055,193 of record NC_069397.1, read on the forward strand.
ATTTACAATAAAACTGGATAATGAGGTATTTCCACAGACCCAGACAAGGAAGTGAAGAAAATCCCTGGATAAGGGCTGCATGGCATCAGCATCTGTGAAGGAGGAAGCAGAGGGAAGCAATGGGCAGACCTAAAAGGAAGGAAGTAAAAATAGCCAACAGGTATTATCTGGAAAAGATGGCAGACCACTTCAAAAACAGCAGCTAAAACAGAGTGGTTCTTCCAAATCTAGTAGAGGACAAAGGCAAGAAGCTTGTAGTCAAATCTCCCAGAACTGATAGACCAGAGCCTCTTTCCAGCACACACCCCACACAGAAGAGAAGCTGCCGGAAATGAGATCAAAACTGACCCAGATGAGACAAAAGAGACAAAAGAAATAGAGCTATCAACAAAAACGGTGGGGAAGACAGAGCTAGCTCTAACAGAGCTAGTAAATCTCAGAAAGCAAGAAACCACATTTTCAATACTACAAAAAAAAAAAGAAAGAAAGAAAGAAAGAAAAAAGAAGAGAGGATGTGTGAACCATGCCCTCTTCCAAAAGTTCAGCAAAACTATTTCTGCCTAAAAATGAGCCACAGGGGAAAAAAAAATCAAGGGAAAATCCCATACAAAGTAGTTACAAGACAATAACCAAATTATGGAAAGAGCGTAAATGTCCATCAACTGATGAATGGATAAAAAAATTGTGGTTTATATACACAATGGAGTACTATGTGGCAATGAGAAAGAGTGAAATATGGCCCTTTGTAGCAACATGGATGGAACTGGAGAGTGTGATGCTAAGTGAAATAAGCCATACAGAGAAAGACAGATACCATATGGTTTCACTCTTATGTGGATCCTGAGAAACTTAGCAGAAACCCATGGGGGAGGGGAAGGAAAAAAAAAAAAAGAGGTTAGAGTGGAAGAGAGCCAAAGCATAAGAGACTCTTAAAACCTGAGAACAAACTGAAGGTTGATGAGGGGTGGGAGGGAGGGGAGGGTGGGTGATGGGTATTGAGGAGGGCACCTTTTGGGATGAGCACTGGGTGTTGTATGGAAACCAATTTGACAATAAACTTCATATATTGAAAAAAAAAACAAAGTAGCTATAAGAAATAAAAGACTAAAAAAATACATAAATAAAAAATAAAAAATAATAAAAGACTAAAAAGCAGAATGATAGCCCGAGGACAATATGATCACACCAGAAGGAGGTGTTCACCAAGCAAATCAAAAGTACAATGTAGAGGTTCTAAGGCATCATCCAACTTCTCCCACTTATCACAGACAAAAACTAAAATCTGAGGACACCAAACTGAAAGCAAGAGCAGGCAGTTTGGGAAGGGAAGTAGAAACCTGAATACTCCCCAGTAGAGTAGCCGGTTCCCTGATTTGTTTTTGCCTTCCATAGTTATTGCCTTAGACTCTAAGAGTCGCAGAAGGATATAGTGTACATGTACCCAAAAAAAGTCCAAGGAAAGCTCTCTCTTTACAGTCAGAGGACTGGGAAAGGGGCCACTGCAGAACTGAGAATATGTGGGGAAATCTCCATTTCCCCCCATTTCTCCATTTCTTCTCTTGGCCTTATCCCAAGTAAAAAGGCCAGTCATAGAACTACAATCCTGCAGCAGCTGCACAGGCATGTAAAACTCTGACCAAAAGCCCTCTCTTGCCAGAGGCCCTGGATCAACAGGCTCACAGGGTCCAAATAGTGTGAGGCAGAAATCCTCATGCTTTTTTTTTCTCTCTCTCAATTTTCACCACTTTACCCCAAACCAGATTTAGTCCTAGGAATTTCATAACAGCACAAGGATGTGAAAACGTTGGCTCTGTAGCCAGGGCACCAGGAAGAGGGGTCCCTAGGAGCCAGACGGCATAAATCACAGAGAAAAAGGGGTCCTTAAATCTCCCCACAGGCAACACTGATATGAAGTAGCATAGCAAAGGCTTTAGGAACTGAGGTACAGTGTATACCACCGATGAGGTCCCAGACTGGCTCCTAGGTGCCAGAGACATGGTGCAGACCCAAATAGCAGTGTAAAGGGTTTGAAAAGTCTGCTGACATTTGAAAGCACACCTCACACAATACAGGTCAAGACTAAAGGGTTAACTGACAGCTAAAATAAACAAACAAACAAACAAAAAAATCAGCATTCTCCACAGGATATTGACAGACTCAAGGTCTCACAATGTAATGTTTCCAGGATACAATCCAAAATTACTCAACATTAAAAGAAAAAGGAAACAGGGCAATTCTCCACAACTTGCAAGGAAAAGACAGCCAACAAACACCAACTTTAACATGATGCCAAAGTGGAAATTACCAAAGACTTTAAAGTAGCTATTATCATCATGTTCCTAGAGGTAAAAGTGAACACTCCTGAAACGTGTGGAAAGATAGCAGTTTTCAGCAAAGAAATGACAGTTGTAGAAAAAGAACCAAATGCAAATTTTAGAACTGAAAAATACAATAGAAATAAAATATTCACTGAATGGGGTTCAATGGAGATAACAGAAGGATGAGTCTGTGAACTTGAAGATAGAGCAAAAGAAATTATCCAGTCTGAAAACAGAGAAAAAAGACCACAAACTTGGCTCACTTCACTCGTAGTTGGAGTTTTGAGAGATGAGCTTGTCTAGGCCTGATAATGTGGATTTACCATCTTCCCACCTCTCCAGGGTCTCATTTCCATGTGCGTGGGTGCTTGTTCCTGGCCCCTTTCTGCTGTAAAAGTCACCCCATGATAAAGTGAATGGGAGTTACAGGAGCTCAAGAGCTCTGTGGTCTCTCACTTCTCTGGTCAACTGTCTTGGATTAGTTTTCCTTATCCAGTTCATTCCTTATCCAGATTCAGTTCATTTCTGCTTTAACCTCAAGGCTATTTTACAGATTCAGAAAACTTCCACCTCTGCCCTTGTTAGGTGGCTTTCCTGTCCCCTTGCCATATGTTATCTTTCAAAGATATCTCTGTTTATAGATTCAAACTTTTTTCTAAGTAAACTCTACTCCTGACAAAGAGTTCAAACTCATGACCCTGAGATCAAAATTTGCATGCTCTACTGACTGAACCAGCCAGGCGCCCTAAAATCAGATTTATATTTATCTCATTCTTGTTAAAGCTGCCTTTCTACTCAAGGTTGAAGAAATGTGAGTGAGTTTCATTCTTTTCCTCCTCAAAATGCTCCAAAAAGGTGGCTTGGCCACTTTCCCCCAAGATTTCCACCACTTATACCCTGCATTACTTTTTCTTATAACCCAGATTTAAGTGCAAAGTGTTACAGCTCTGTTCTTTTATTTCATTTACCCTCTAGCCCGCCTGACCCACTCCCTGTTCCTTCCTCCTAACCAAATCTTCCTATCCCAGCAATGGGTGGGGAGCGGGGGGGGGGGGGAGAGGATAGAAGCCACAGCATCCACTCATTCTGGAGGAAATTCTTATAGAAGAACTCAGATTATTTTGTGGTGTGATTGGGTAAGCGCTAGACCAGAAGCCAAAAAACCTGGATTCTTGCCATGGTTCTGCCACAAACAAGCCATATAACTGTAGGGAAGGAAAAATTTTTTCTCTACCTTTCACGATCTTCCAGCAGGGCTAAGAATTAAATTAATATGAGCGAGATTAACAGGAGAAAAAAATAAAGTGTTATTATGTGTGCATGGAAGCTCAACAATGAAATTGAGAACTAAAGAAATAACCAAGGCAGGAAGTTTTAACAATTTTTAGACAAAGACAATAAATCTGTGAGGCATTGACAGGACAAAGAAAACAACAGTGCAAGCCTCAATTAGTAAGGAATTCTAAACAGAATTTGGGCTGGGGTAGTAAATTAGTAAAAGTAACAAGTCTTGTTTATACTGCCTTTTTGGTTTTAAATTTCTTGTCTGTGGTGATAAAGGTGTCTTTTCACTTCCTGGTATAGGGAGGGTAATTTTAATATGGGAGACTGATTTCCTGCTTTCAGGGGGACAGAGGAGGAGCTGAGTGTCCTTCTTGCACAGGGTGTCTCTTAAGTAACATTTATTTAAAATAATCAATTGGGGGCACCTGGATGGCTCAGCTGGCTAAATGTCCAACTTTTGATTTTGGCTCAGGTCATGGTCTTGTCGTTTGTGAGATCGAGCTCCATGTCAGTCTCTATACTGACAGCCTGGAGCCTGCTTGGGATTCTCTTTCTCCCTCTCTCTGCTCCTCCTCTGCTCCTGCACACACACACACACACACACACACACACACACGTACACACACACACACACACACACACTCTCTCTCTCTCTCTCTCAAAAACAAATGGACTTTTTTTTAATAATAAAATAAAATAATCAATATGGCAAAGTGGCACATTTTGGGGAAGCTTGCCCTTGGCTCCTACATAACCTTGAAGAGCACAAAAAGTCATGGAATTCTGAAGATCTATGAAGCCTTGAGAGGTCATCTAATCCAACATTCTACTTTCAAATATGCAGAAACCGAGTCCTGCAGATATGATATAATCTGCTCCAAGTCAGGTGATTAGTTAATGGCATAGTGGGTCTTACACACAGCACTATTATACCAATGCTGTTTCCATCACCCTTCACTGAGTACCTCCATTTCCTCATCTGCACAGTGGGCACAGTGAGGATTATAGATGAGAGCAAATTAACTACTACTGTGGAAATGTGGAAAATAAAAAGTTGTATTCAAACGATAGCTAATCAACCTCACTGACAATCCCCACTGGAAAATGACTCACTGCTGGGCCCCAGTGGAAGGTCAGAACCCGTGGGAGGGCTAAGCTGGCTCGACCAACTCTCCTGGGCCTGTAAACTTTTAATGGAAGTACCGGGCAGAGAGCCATGGCCACTGCAGCTAATAAGGCTCACTGGAACCACTTTAAAAGTTGTTTTTTTCAAAAATACCTGCAGTAAATACCCAAAACTCAACAACAAATGTGTTAAGGGATGTGGGGCTTTGGATTGTTTATCCTCTTCCTTTCTTTATTTTACAAATTGATTACAAAGTGATTAATTATTTTGGTATATCATATCTGGTCTATTGTGAGCATTCAGCAGACTTTTGTGAAGTATGAAACTCATCATTTGAAATGAAATGTCTTGAAGAATTAAAAAGCAGCAAGAGACATGTCTGGGTCCACCTCTCTGCCCAGTGCTGGGGACACAAATATAAGGCATACAGTTTGCTTTCAATGAACTCACAGTCTAGTGCGAAAAACAGACCCAGAAACACATAAATGCACTCACATCAAGGAAAAAACAGCTCTATCAGGGAAGGACTCAAAGGTTAAAGGACTGAGCACGTAGCCATGCCTGGGAGAGAAGGGAAAGCTTCCCAGAGGAGGGGACATTTGAACAAAGGGGCGGTTCATGCATGTAGGCAGAAGTGTGTTTCTGGCAGGAAGAACAGAGGCCTAGAGATGAAATGGCACAGCCTCTACTCCAGGAACCCCGAGCACCTCAGCAAGGCCAGAGCACAGGGCAAGTGGTGGGGGATGAGGGAAGAGAGGAGGCAGGGATCAGACTCTGGAGAGCTTGGAAGAACCAGGTTAATGAATTTAGATTTATCTAACGGGACATGAGAAGCCAGTGGAGAGCATGATGCAGGAGAGTGACCTATAGATGAAGGCCTCCACAGCCACAGGGGGAAGGAGAGGAGAGGGTGAATGGAACAGACATGGGGGAGCTGTTCCTCCATTTCTTCACACCCCATCTTGTTTCAGCAAAGACTTAACCAGGGCAGTAAGGGCCTGTAACTTTGCCTGTGTCCTCGACTCATTCCATCCCAGCTTCAAAACCCTTAAAGATGTGAGGAGAGTGAAGAGAAGAGAGGAGAAAGGAAAGGAGATGGGAGATAAGAAAAGAAGGAGGAGGGATTAATTGTTTTAGGGAGTTGGGGCCAACATGGCGGAGAAATAGGGGGATCCATACTTCCCGCGACTCTCAAACAAGGAAGTGCAGAAGCCAAAAAGGACTTTAAACATTAGAGTCTGGGAGGATAAGAGACTGAATCTTCAGGAAGAAAATGGGGAAGTTGGAAAGAAGATGGGTAGGAAACTGCGAACTGGGGGAAATAAAAAAGGCTGCGTGGGCACGGAGGGGGGACCCCCTCTGCGGAGAGACAAAGGGAAAAGAAAGAGTGACTAGGGAAGTGCAGGACCATATCTGGACAGGAGAAAGACCTTGGACTGAGATTGAGAGGGATCTGACCTGTGACTGCAGGGCTTTCTTTGGACTGGAGCCAGCTCCCTGTTCTCCTACCTGGGGAGGAGAAGAACCAGCCCAGGTTGCGGTGGTAGGTCAGGGGCTCAGTCCGCAGCTGGAGGAAGTGGTTCCCTTCCTGGAGGGTTGCGTGGTAGCACAGAATCTACCTGCGTCTGCCACCCCCCGGGCACAGTGGCTGGGCTGAGGGCGCAGTCTGCAGGAGGATAAGGTGGCCGTTTCCCTGGAGTGCTGTGGGAAAAGACCAAGCCTGCCTGCATCCTCCACTCCGGGTCTCACGGCGAGGGCAACGGCTCAGTCCGCAGTAGAAGGCGGTTCTCCCTGAAGTGCGGGGGGCATAGACAAAGCCAGCTGGGGCCACATATCGCCGCGCTGAGAGGCGCTTCTCCAGCGCCAGAGCGTCGAGCGGGACTTTGAATCTTAGGGTCAGGGGAGTTGGCGGAGAGAGAAGGACCGCCCCCGGCACAGTGAGGACGACTCAAACGGAGTTCACTGGGTCCGGCTCCATGGAGAAGATACTGGGGGATCACCATCCCCCCCTGCCCCCCCCCACCACCAAGGGCCTCAGGGATCAGTCCCGGGCCCCTAGTGGAGGTGGGTTCAGATTACTCCAAACCACGCCCCCTTGCACTGGGTAACTGCGCATCCACCAGAGTGGCACAGACCCTGTGGACAGCTACTCCCGACAAGCCATGCCTGGATTAACTCTAGGTCAATTCTGGATATATAGATATATACCACCCCCCATTTCTCCTCCTTATCTCTTCCCACCCCTAGGCTGCTTACTCTGGTTATTGGTCTGTCTAAATAGACATATTTAATCCATTGTCTTGATACATGTTCTACACCTCCTGCTTTACACTCCCTTCTCTCTCTCTGGAATAATCAAGCCATAGAGTTTCTCTGTCTGGGTAACTTTATCTTCCTTTTGTTTTCCCTGTCTCCTTCTTTATTTTCCTTTCTCTCTCTCTGGATTAAGTCTTTTAGTCTCTCTCCAGTCAATGTTTATTCCCCCCACCATCCCGTTCCTGTCATTTCTCTCCTTGTATGTGCTCTTCCATCAGCACCACCTCCACCCTCTTCTTTACTTGTAGTCAGAGTTTTGGGGTTTTTTTGTTCTTAGACTTAAGGTTTTGTCTTTGTTTGTTTGTGTGTTTGTGTGGTTTTGTCTCCTGTTTGTCTGTTTTCCTTTACAGGGTTACTCCAAGGAACAAATCAAAGCACACCTGGTGGAGGGTCCAAAATATCACTACGAGTAGGGTAATAAAATAACCAAAGTCACAAAACAGAGAGCAAGTAACAAGCTCCGAAAAAATACCTCCTGAAGGGCCAGGCCCTGGACAGTGTATGACCCTCCTTTAATGTAACAGTGCTTGCAGGTGCAGAGCACACAACAAGCTTTTAAAATGCCTAAGGGACAGAAAACTAGCCAAAATGATGAAACGGGAGAATTCTCCTCAAAAGAAATTTCGGGAAGTAACGACAGCTGACAAACTGATCAAAACCAATTTAAGCAATATAACTGAACAAGAATTTAGAATAATAGTCATAAAATTAATTTCTGGGCTTGAAAAAAGCATAGAGGACAGCAGAGAATCTATTGCTACAGAGATCAAGGGACTAAAAAATAGTCATGATGAATTAAAAATGCTATAAATGAGGTGCAAAATAAAATGGAGGTGGCCACAGCAAGGATTGAAGACACAGAGGGGAGAATAGGTGAATTAGAAGATAAAATTATGGGAAAAGAGGAAGCTGAGAAAAAGAGATAAAAAAAATCCAGCAGTATGAGGGGAGAATTAGACAACTAAGTGATGCAATCAAACAGAACAATATCCTTATCATAGGAATTCCAGAAGAAGAAGAGAGACAGAAAGGGGCTGAAGGTATACTTGAATAAATCATAGCTGAGAACTTCCCCAATCTGGGGAAGAAACAGGCATTGAAATCCAAGAGGCACAGAGAATTCCCTTCAGATGTAACTTGAATCGATCTTCTGCATGACATAGCATAGTGAAACTGGCAACATACAAAAATAAAGAGAAAATTCTGAAAGCAGCTAGGTACAAACAGGCTCTAACATATAAAGGGAGATCCATAAGACTGGTGGCAGACCTATCTACTGAAACTTGGCAGGCCAGAAAGGACTGGCAGGAAATCTTCAATGTGATGAACAGGAAAAATATGCAGCCAAGAATCCTTTACCCAGCAAGTCTGTCATTCAGAACAGAAGGAGAGATAAAGGTTTTCCCAAACAAACAAAAACTGAAGGAATTCATCACCACTAAACCAGCCCTACAAGAGATCCTAAGGGGAACTCTGTGAGTTAAATGTTGCAAGGACCACAAAGTACCAGAGACACCACTACAAGCATGAAACCTACAGATATCACGATGACTCTAAGCATATCTTTCAATAATAACACTGAATGTAAATGGACTAAATGCTCCAACCAAAAGACATAGGGTATCAGAATGGATAAAAAACCAACACCCATCTATTTTCTGTCTACAAGAGACTCATTTTAGATCTGAGGGCACCTTCAGATTGAAAGTGAGGGTACCTTCAGATTGAAAGTGAGAGTATGGAGAACTACCTATCATGCTACTGGAAGTCAAAAGAAAGCTGGAGTAGCCATATTTATATCAGACAAACTAGACTTTAAATTAAAGTCTGTAACAAGAGATAAAGAAGGGCATTATATAATAATTACAGAGTCTATCCATCACGAAGAGCTAACAATTATAAATGTTTATGCACCAAATTCAGAAGCCCCCAAATATATAAAACAATTAATCACAAACATAAGCAACCTTATTGATAAGAATGTGGTAATTGCAGGAGACTTTAATACTCCACTTGCAACACTGGATAGATTATCTAGGCAGAGAATAAATAAAGAAACAAGGGCCCTGAATGATACATTGGATCAGATGGACTTGACAGATATATTTAGAACTCTGCATCCCCAAGCAATGGAATATACTTTCTTCTTGAGTGCACATGAAACATTCCCCAAGATATATCACATACTAGGTCACAAAACAGACCTTAATAAGTATAAAAGAATTGATATCATACCATGCACACTTTCAGATCACAATGCTATGCAACTTGAAATCAACCACAGGAAAAAGTCTGGAAAACCTCCAAAAGCATGGAGGTTAAAGAACATCCTACTAAAGAATGAATGGGTCAACCAGGCAACTAGAGAAGCAATTAAAAAATATATGGAAACAAATGAAAATGAAAATACAACAATCCAAATGCTGTGGGATGCAGCGAAGGCAGTCCTGAGAGGAAAATACGTTGCAATCCAGACCTATCTCAAGAAATAAGAAAAATCCCAAATACAAAATCTAACAAAACCTAAAGGAACTAGGAACAGAACAGCAAAGACACCCCAAAGCCAGCAAAAGAAGAAAAATAATAAAGATCAGAGCAGAAATAAACAATATAGAATCTAAAAAAACAGTAGAGCAGATCAATGAAACCAAGAGTTGGGTTTTTGAAAACATAAACAAAATTGATAAACCTCTAGCCAGGCTTCTCAAAAGGAAAAGGGAGATGACCCAAATAGATAAAATCATTAATGAAAATGGAATTATTACAACCAATCCCTCAGAAATACAAGCAATTACCAGGGAATACTATGAAAAATTATATGCCAACAAACTGGACAACTTGGAAGAAATTGAAAAATTCCTAAACACCCACACACTTCCAAAACTCAAACAGTAAGAAATAGAAAATTTGAACAGATCCATAACCAGTGAAGAAATTTAATCAGTTATCAAAAATCTCCCAACAAATAAGAGTCCAGGACCAGATGGCTTCCCTGGGGAATTCTACAAGACATTTAAAGCAGAGATAATATCTATCCTTCTCAAGCTATTCCAAAAAATAGAAAGGGAAGGAAAACTTTTGGACTCATTCTATGAAGCCAGCATTACTTTGATTCCCAAACCAGACAGAGACCCAGCCAAAAAAAAAAAAAAAAAGAGAGAGAGAGAGAGAGAGAGAGAGAGAGAGAGAACTACAGGCCAATATCCCTGATGAATATGGATGAATATGGATGCAACAGCATATAAAAAGAATTATTCACCATGATCAAGTGGGATTCATTCCTGGGCTGCAGGGTTGTTCCAATATTTGCAAATCAATCAATGTGATACATCACATTAATAAAAGAAAAGATAAGAAGCATATGATCCTGACAATCAATGCAGAAAAAGCATTTGACAAAATTCAGCATCCTTTCATAATAAAAACACTCGAAAGAGTCGGGATAGAAGGAACATAAACATCATAAAAGCCATTTATGAAAAGCCCACAGCTAATATCATCCTCAGTGGGGAAAAACTGATAGATTTCCCCCTGAGATCAGGAACACGACAGGGATGTCCACTCTCACTGCTGTTGTTTAACATAGTGTTGGAAGTTCTAGCATCAGCAATCGGACAACAAAATGAAATAAAAGGCATCAAAATTGGCAAAGATGAAGTCAAGCTTTCACTTTTTGCAGATGACATGATACTCTACATGGAAAACCTGATAGACTCCACCAAAAGTCTGCTAGAACTGATACATGAATTCATCAAAGTCACAGGATACAAAATCAATGTACAGAAATCAGTTGCATTTTTATACACCAATAATGAAGCAACAGAAAGACAAATAAAGAAAGTTATCCCATTCAAAATTGCACCAAGCATCATAAAATACCTAGGAATAAACCTAACCAAAGATGTAAAAGATCTGTATGCTGAAAACTATAGAAAGCTTATGAAGAAAATTGAGGAAGATACAAAGAAATGGAAAAACATTCCATACTCATGGATTGGAAGAATAAATATTGTTAAAATGTCAATACTACCCAAAGCAATCTACACATTTAATGCAATCCCAATCAAAATTGCACCAGCATTATTCTCAAAGCTAGAACAAGCAATCCTAAAGTTTGTATGGAACCACAAAAGACCCCGAATAGCCAAAGTAATATTGAAGAAGAAAACCAAAGCGGGAGGCATTGCAATCCCAGACTTTAGCCTCTACTACAAAGCTGTAATCATCAGGACAGCATGGTATTGGCACAAAAACAGACACATAGACCAATGGAACAGAATAGAGACTCCAGAATTGGACCCACAAATGTATGGCCAACTAATCTTTGACAAAGCAGGAAAGAATATCCAATGGAAAAAAGACAGTCTCTTTAACAATGGTGCTAGGAGAACTGGACAGCAACATGCCGAAGAATGAAACTAGACCACTTTCTTACACCATTCACAGAAATAAACTCAAAATAGATGAAGGACCTGAATGTGAGACAGGAAACTATCAAAACTCTAGAGGAGAAAGCAGGGAAAAAAACCTCTCTAACCTCAGCAGCAGCAGCAATTTCTTACTCAACGCATCTCCAAAGGCAAGGGAATTAAAAGCAAAAATGAACTATTGGGACCTCATCAAGGTAAAAAGCTTCTGCACTGCAAAGGAAACAGTCAACAAAACTAAAAGGTAACTGACGGAATGGGAAAAGATATTTGCAAATGACATATCGGACAAAGGGCTAGTATCCAAAATCTATAAAGAACTCACCAAACTCCACACCCGAAAAACAAATAATCCAGTGAAGAAATGGGCAGAAGACATGAATAGACACTTTTCTACAGAAGACATCCAAATGGCCAACAGGCACATGAAAAGATGCTCAATATCGCTCCTCATCAGGGAAAGAAAAATCAAAACCACACTGAGATACCACCTCACGCTGATCAGAGTGGCTAAAATGAACAAATCAGGAGACTATAGATGCTGGAGAGGATGTGGAGAAACGGAACCCTCTTGCACTGTTGGTGGGAATGCAAACTGGTGCAGCCGCTCTGGAAAACAGTGTGGAGGTTCCTCAAAAAATTAAAAGTAGATCTACCCTATGACCCAGCAATAACACTGCTAGGAATTTACCCAAAGGATACAGGAGTGCTGATGCATAGGGGCACTTGTACCCCAATGTTTATAGCAGCACTTTCAACAACAGCCAAATTATGGTAAGGACCTAAATGTCCATCAACTGACGAAAGAATAAAGAAGATGTGGTTTATATATGCAATGGAATACTACTTGACAATGAGAAAGAATGAAATCTGGCAATTTGTAGCAACATGGATGGAACTGGAGAGTATTACGCTAAGTGAAATAAGTCAGGTAGAGAAAGACAGATACCATATGGTTTCACTCTTATGTGGATCCTGAGAAACTTAATAGATGACAAGGAGGGGAGGGGAAGGGGGCAAAAAAGTTACAGAGAGGGAAGGAGGCAAACCATAAAGGACTCTTAAATACAAAGAATAAACTGAGGGTTGATGGAGGGTGGGGGAGAGGGGAAAGTGGGTGATGGGCATTGAGAAGGGCACCTATTGGGATGAGCACTGGGTGTTGTATGGAAACCAATTTGACAATAAATTACATATATTTTTTTTTAAAAAAAGAAAGAAAAAGAAAAGAAGGAGGAGGAGAAAAAGGTGATTCAGAAAAATCAGACAGTAAAGCCAGTGAGCCAGCTGGGATCTATGGCCCAATAATATCAAGACACCACTTCAGTGACCCTGTGATGCTCCTGGCCTTTCCCTCATGAGCCAAGATGAACTCCATGGCTTCAATCATCATGTGTATCCTCACACACTCTCATTCAAAGTCTGGAGGTGAATAAAGAGGTGTGGGGAAGTTTCTTTCTCCTCCTGCATCTCTTGCCTTAAATCGTGGAGGAAAAATCTTTCCCCGAAACTCCCCAGTGAGCATCCCTATGTCTTATTGGTCATTACTAGATTGATCACATGACTACTACTGGCCGCTAAGTGGTCTGGGAACATACATACCTGTTTTTCAGCTACTTTGGTAGGAGACAGGAGAGACATTTGGAATGGCTGCTGAATAGGCAACTTTCAGTATCTGTCATGTTGTTGTAAAGTACCAGGCAACAAGAATGAAGGTGGTGGGCCAAAAACAAGAGAATCTTGAGAATGGTACAAAGATTACCTTGTACAGAATACCATGGGTCACAAACTCAAATGCTGATAACGTAAACGAGAGGATGTGGGTGAGAGTTTACTTCTCTGACTAAAAGAAAATTTAGTTTCATCTCACTCCTTAACCCAGTACAAAACTCTAGCATCTAACTAAAAGGTAAAGAACCAAGGATTCTCTTTGGAGAAGCAACAACCCCAGAAACATAAGCCTCAATGTACTGGCACTTGGAGGTCCTCTACTGAATTGCTGATTTCCCACTTGCTCACCTAAAGAGAAGTCTATCACTATAAAAGCCCCACCTATACATAGAGGTTTCAATCAACATTTCAATGTCTTACTCTTTTTTTTAATGTTTATTTATGTTTGAGAGATGGAGACAGAGCATGAGTAGGGGAGGGGCAGAGAGAGAGAGGAAGACACAGATCTGAAGCAGATTTCATGCTATGGGCTATCAGCACAGAGCCCGATGTGGGGCTTGAACTCACGAACCATGAGATCATGATCTGAGCTGAAGTTGGATGCCCAACCAACTGAGCCACTCAGGCACCCCTCACTGCCTTACTCTTAAGCGGACATAAACAATCAAGGATCAACAGGCATTTAAGGAAGGCCTCCAAGAGAAAATAAGTAAATGAGAAAAGAAGTAAATGAGAAGAGAACAAATGATGCAGGGACCATAAGAAACTTAAAAAAAAAAATCTGTTTCATATAACTGGTATCTTTAGAGAGAAGCAAGAAGATATATCTATAAAATAAGAATAGGAAAAAATAGAAAACAAGAAATAGCTCCTAGAAGTTCAAATATATTTACAGATGTAAATATACATCTTCAACAGAAGAGTTAGAAGATAAAGTTAAAATTACCTTTGAATGTAGAATAAAAAGCTAAGAAGTGGTAAAGAACTGGAGAGAATACATAAGAGGCTTAGAAATTAATTCAATAGGAATTTCCCCAAAGAATGGCAATCACAGAGGTGGAAAAAGCTATTGAAGAAATAATACAGGAATTTTTCCAGATTGCAAAGGCCCATTAAATATCAGTAGAAGAAATAAAACTCATACTAAACACTTCCTTGTAAAATTTCAGAACACTAAAGACAAAAAGGAGATTTTGAAAGGATAAGAATAAGAGATAAGAAATGGGCCACCACAAAAGAACAAACAGAACAGCTTCAGAATCCTCAGAGCATACTGGATGCTGGAGGAAAATCAAAGAATGTCTTCAACATTTGGGAAGAGAGGAATTATTTTCAATATACAGTTCCAATCTCAGCCAAAACATCAATTAAGTGTCAAGAACTAATGAAAGAACTCTGCAATGGACTCAAAGTTTGAGTTACCCTCAAATTCATGTGTTGAAGTCCTAGACCCAACATGTTGGTATTAGGAGGTAGGGCCTTTAAGAGGTAATTAGACCATGAGAATAGAGCCCTCATCAATGGGCTTAATACCCTTATAAAAGGGACCCCAGGGAGCTCTCTCACCCTCCTTCCACCATGTAAGGCCACAGTGAGAAGACAGTCATCTATGAACCAGGAAGTGAACCTCACTGGACACCACATTTGCTGGCATCTTAATCTTAGACTGGCCAGGATCCAGAACTGTGAGAAATAAATTTCTGTTGTTTATAAGCCACAAAATCTATGATATTCTGTTATAACAGCCCAAACTGACTAAGAAAGACTCCTATTGACCTCTTGCTTCAAATGTTTAATAATCCCTGTCTAGGCATTTATGTGTAAGAAGCTGTGAGAGTTGAAAAGAGCAAGGATGCTCATTTTTATCACTCCTATTCAACATCCTACTGGAAGTCTGTGCCAGCAAATAAAAGCAATAGAAAGAAATAAAAAAATCAAATAGATTATCCCTATTCTCAGAAAACATGATTGTCTGTATAGATAGATATTCTCAAGGAATCTGCAAAAATACTCCTAAAATTAATAAATGAGTTTAGCGAGATGGCAGTGTATTAGCAATGAACTATTTAAAACCAAAATGTAAAGAAAAACATTTAAAATAGCTCCAAAAATGAAGTATTTAGTATAAAGCTAACAAAATGTGTACAGGATTTGTATGGTGAAAGCTGCAAAATGCTGATCAAAGAAGACCTTAAAAAAAAAATGGAGAGACATACTGTCTTCATAGACCAAAAGACTCAGTATTGTTTAGCTGTTAATCATTTCCCAATTGATGTATAGATTCAATGAAACACAATCAAAATCCCAGCAGATTTTTTAGTAGATGTTGGTGAGATGATTCTAAAATGCACATGGAAAGACAAAAGATCTAGAATAGCCAAAACAATTTTGAAAAGAATAGGTTGGAGGGATCACACTACCTGATTTTAAGACTATAAAGTCAAAGTAATCAAGATTGTGTGTATTGATAAAATAATAGACACATAGATTAATGAAAGAGAATAGAGCCTAGAAATAGACCCACATAAATATGGTCAATTGATTCCTGACAAAGATGCAAAGCCAATTCAGTGGGAAAGGATATTCTTTCCAACAAATGGTGTTGGAACCATTGGACATCCATAAAGAAGTAGATGAACTAAGCCCTAAACGTCACAATTTATACATAACATATTCAAAATGACTTATAATTATAAATATAAAATTATAAATCTTTTAAAAGGAAACATAGAAGAAAATCTTTGTGACCTGGAATTAAACAGAGTTTTTAGACATGATAACAAAACCATGATTTATATAAGAAAAAAAAATTGGAAGTTGAACTTTATCAAAACTTAAATTTGGGGGCACCTTGGTGGCTCAATCAATTAAGTGTCCAACTCTGGATTTTGGTTCAGGTCATGATCTCAGGGTCATATGAGGGATTGAGCCCCGCTAAGGATTCTCTCTCTCTCCCAGATACTGCACCTTTACGCCGCTCACACTCTGTCTCTCTCAAAATAAACAAATAAACAAACAAACAAACAACACTAAAATTTTGCCCTATGAAAGACACTGGTAAGAAACAGAAAAGACTATCTCACACTGGGATATAATACTTGTAAATCACATATCCAAAAAAAGGATTTATAGTATATATAACAAACTTACAAAACTCAACAGTAAGAAAACAATCCATATTTAAGATGAGCAAAAGACATTTCACCAAGAGGATTTACAGATGGCCAGTAAGCACATGAAAAGATGCTCAGCATTGTTAACCATTAAGGAAATGCAAAATAAACCACAATGAGATACTACTATCCACCTATTAGAAAGGCTAAAATAAAAGAATATTGACAATACCAAGTGTTGACAAGAATGTGAAGCTCAAACACTGCTGACAGGAATACAAAATGACATTGCCACTCTGAATAACTGTTTTGCAGTCTTATAAATTAAGCATACACTTACCATATAACTTGGCAATTGCACTCCTAAGTATTGACCCTAGAAAAAGAAAAAAAAACCTGTTCATACAAAAACCTATAAATTTACAGATTTATAACAACTCTAGAGTAAAAGAGAGCTGAAAACAACCCAAATGTCCTTCAGTGGGTGAATAGATAAAAATATGCAGTACATCCATATAATAGAATACTGCTCAGTGAGTATGAACTACTGATATATGCAGCTACTTGGATGATTCTCAAAGGCACTATGCTAAGTAAAAGAAGCCAGTCTCAAAAGAATACATACTATGTGATTTTATTTACATAATATTATGAAAAAGACAAAACTATAGTGATAAAGAACACATCAGTGGTCGTCAGGGCTTAGGGGCTGGGGGAGAGTGTAACTATAAGGGGTAACATCAGGGAATTTTTTTGAGGTGATGAAACTGTTCTATATCCTGTGGTGTTACATGAATCAACGCATGTGTTAAAATTCATAGAACTGTATACCCAAAAAGTCAACTTTCCTATATGTAATTTAAAACTAAAATTAAAAAATAAAAAAGCTGGGAGGATAAAGACATTTCAAATGTGTCACGTTTTAAAAATTTACCGCAACATACCCTTTCTCCAAAAGCTACTGAAAGATGTTCTTTCATAATATCATGATGAAAAGATTAAACAAGAAAAAGGAAAACATGGTATCCAGACAACAATGAGGATCAATGCAAGAGAAAAATAATTTAAACTTTCTGAGTAATATTTAATAGAAGTGCCAAGAAGACAGACATGCAACAGGTCTATGAAGTGATCTGTCAAGTTTGTAGTAAGTGTAGTAAGAGTACATAGAGGTCCTGGAGGACTGATATCACGAAAAAAGTGGAATAGATAGCTCATTTGATGTGTCTGGACATAAGCTCAAAGAAGATTTTCAGTTCTGGTGACAATTTTAAAAATGAATTAGTGTATAGAGACCTAAGTAAATAAAAAGGAGGCAATCATCATCTCCAGGAAATAAAAAAGTTGAAATGTAATTACAGTACAGTGTATGCCTTGCCTATCAATATTAATTGCATTATGTTGGTAATAGAAGCACTGAACCAGTAGCATACCTAAAGCAGGATGATGAGAACAACCTGCCCCAAGCACAAGCAATAAGGGGCAGCAATAATTCTCTGCAGGTAACTTAAAAACAATAATATAACTTACTAAAAGTCAGTATGTTTTTCACTGTCCCTGTGTACTAGCAATTCTAGATAATGTCAATGATAAAACACTCCTCCCCCCCACACAAAAAATATATTTTATGTGTCTAATTTATAAATAAAATTTTAAATTACTGTTGAGATTTAATCACATTTGTAGGCTTCAAATTAACACATTTTTATTATTTATCTTTTAGTGAACATTTTATCTTATATGAAAGTTAGGTTGAGGAGTTTCCAGTTGTACAGATGGTCTCCAGCACACATGGGGTCAGTTATATGCAATTGTTTTGAGAGTAAATTTCTAATGGTTAAGAATCATTGTTCAAGTTCATTTTAGGTACACTTCATGTCTCCAATCTTGTGGTACCACATATCCTTGCTCTTAAACAATCATGGTAATTGTAAGAGCAAAGAAACAGAATTTGGGTTACCTTAATTATCATTTCATGCAATGACTCAGAGTTTTTATTTGTGATTAAAATATAAAACAGTGAAACATTGTAAACTGCAAGGTGTAATATATTTGGTTGATAAATACAAATTTTAGTTCATAATTTTTTACTTAATTTGAATAATTTAAAATGTATCTTCCTAATTATTAATTTTTTTAAGCTAAAGAATGGATCCAGAAAACTAATGACATTAGTAGTGTGAGTACTAATTTCTTATGTACCTTTTGGAGACATTTCAGTTTTATTTTTTAAAAATCACCTAATAGTTACTGGACAATTGTTTACCTAAAATATTATTATACCAGACTATATCCCAAAGCTACAAAGTCTATTAAATAGATATAAAACTCATAGATAAATAGTTGTGATTTTTTTTCCTACAGGAACTTCGGAGAGCCTC
This sequence comes from Acinonyx jubatus, assembly GCF_027475565.1. Classification (NCBI taxonomy): domain Eukaryota; kingdom Metazoa; phylum Chordata; class Mammalia; order Carnivora; family Felidae; genus Acinonyx; species Acinonyx jubatus. The sequence continues at coordinate 28,073,829 of NC_069397.1, forward strand.
CAGTCATTTGCAATATTGTGAATCCAGCAACTGATTCAATTCATAATTATTTTGAATTTCATAAATATGAATATTGTAGGAGATGGGGATTACTCCCTCAGAGCATGGAGATTTGGATGTGTAAGGACATGGAGCAGAGAAATGCTATCTTGCACATAGAGCCAAGTGGTAAAACTTGACTTTTTAAACTATGTGCATGTATTACTTGGAAAAGAAAGAATTACAAAATCAAAAGAACTTGAGAATGGGGAAGTCAGTGTAAAAAGACTAGGCAGTCAGCTTTAGATACATTAATTATATAATATGGAAATTATAATTACAGAACAGAATATGAATACTATAAACCCTGATGAAAGGAAAAGCAACAGAAGTAACAAAACTGGGAGGTTGATAGGAAGTGTAACTGCACTAGCCATGGCACTTATATAGGAAAAAATCAATCAATACTGTCTCAAATTGAAATGTGAGGTTTGAAAAATCAATGACTCTAACCTCTTTATGGTTTTATGGTTTTCATAATCATTTTGCCTTAACCTTCGGGAGGTTTTTTGGTAATTAATATCTCCTGTGGTGGAAAAATATTTAAAGTACATCATTTCCTTCAGAACTACTTCAATTTCTTTCTCTTCTGTTGGATTTAATTACAATTAAGCATATGTGTTGATAAAATGTAGAGTGGGGATCAACTTTTACAGAATCATTTTGGTCTAACTTTTTAAAAAATATTTTATTTTTTTCAAAGTTCATTTATTTTGAGAGAGAGAATATAGGAGGGGAAGAGAGGAAGAGGGAGAGAGAGAGAGAGAGAGAGAGTCCCAAGCAGGCTCCACACTGTCAGTACAGAGCCTGATACAGAGCTCAAACTCATGAACCACGAGATCATGACCTGAGTCTAAACCAAGAGTCAGACGCTTAACCGACTGAGCCATCCAGGCACTCCTTAAATATTTTGTTTTTAATTTTGGAGAGTGAGGGTGGGTAGAGGGGCAGAGTGAGAGAGAGAGAGTTTCAAGTAAGCTCCATGCTCAGCATGGAACCCAACGTGGGACTTGATCCTACAACGCTGGGATCATGACCTGAGCCGAAATCAAGAGTCAAACACTCAAACAACTAAGCCACCCAGGCTCCCCCATTTCAGTCTAACTTTATTGAAAACTTTCTTTCACTTATTCGTCCTTCTTTGTGAGCATGAAGAGAGATTTGAAATAATGTCTGTCAGAGTTTGTTTTCATCCATTCTAAAATACAGATTTATTTTTTTCTCATGTAAACAAATGTGAAATCTAGTGAGATCCTACAAAGGCTGTTGGCCAGGTGCCAGTAGTGAAGTAGTTGTTTTTGCTGACATCTTCTGGTAAGATCAAGAAAATGCCAGCATCAGAATTTCATACCTGGGTATCAGTTCTTTGAAGGAAAAGTCCAGAGATGTTAGCTGAGCACTCTTTTAAGAAATGCAATGCTCCATTACCTGTACTCTTGGAGCACAAAGTGTTATATTGTATTTACACACACACACACACACACACACACACACACAGTGACTTAGGGTCAAGAAGTGATTCAAGAGTTAAACTCTAAATGTGAAATAGTTTAGGAATATATTGTCCAATTTATTTCACTTCAATTTGTCTTTTTATGTTTGCATAAGAATAATATATTATAAAATGTATGTTTCAGTAAGTCTAAAGGAATTCTTTCAATAAAAAAACTATGATAAAAAGCATTGTGTCATGGTTTAATTGGAAGCATTTTTTATCAGTATAAAAAAAGATTTGTCTTAGAATCAAAACCTAGACTTGATGAAATACATATGTTATTTCTGTGTGATACAACTGGATAGTTTGTTGCTTTCTTCTTTAAGGTGTTCCATATGGCTCAATTTTGTAGGAAATATATGATAGGGAACATTATTGATCTTACATGTAATATTATATAATTCTAAGTGTATATCAAATATATTTTATGCACAATATATTATATAAAATATATGATACATTATATATGATGTTCATAAGACATATAATATCACATGATAGTTATAAATATGCATATTACATAATATGTAAACTTTTCATATGGCTTTAATTTAATAATAAAGAAATAAAAACTGTGGGCTCCTTAGTATAATAACTGATATTATTTCACTTGAACCATCTTGATATTATTCTCCCAATCTTATTCACACTCATCCACATTAGCTTAGCTTTGGGTACAAATTTCTCCATATTCTTCAGCTTTTCAGTATTTTTGCCATAGTCTAGGTCGAAGGTGATTTCTTTCATAGTAGGAATAAATATTTCAAAACCAAAGAACCCTTTGGCCTGTGCCCCTGTAACAGCCTCTTTGTGTTCTCTCTCTCTCTCTCTCTCTCTCTCTCTCTCTCTCTCTCACACACACACACACACACACACACACACTTTCAATCTCTCTCCCTCATCTCTTATTTTTCTCCACTCTTATTCCTTACCTATTTCAGGATCCCTGAGAGATGTCCCACGAGAGTCACTAGTGTTCCCTGGGTTAGAAGAAAGTCATACCCTAAAGATCAGTGATGGAAGTTCAGGACCACGGACAGTACACATGGCTGTGGATGCCAAAGGAGCTCCCAGACTTCACCCTGCAGATTAGACCAGGATCTGAAAAGCAGCAGAGGACACCCTTCTAATCCCCAAATAGTACCTTCTATTCTTCACTGCCTCTACCCCACAAGGTTTTCACCATTAAAAAATCATCTCTGCGCCTAAGGTTTCCAAGACTCTAGTAAATATTATAGTAAATATTTAGTAAATATTTACTAGTAAATATTATCCAGGAAAGCTAAAATACGTTTTCCCTACCTTAACCAAGATTCTCCAGAATTCTCCAGATTCTCCATAAATGGCAACTCATCCAAATTCTCTTGGGCAGAAAGTAAAATTTACTGTAAGGACACAGAACATGGCAGCAGGACCTCCCAGGGGTAGAGAGTAAGTTGGTGTATTTTGAATCATCTTTCTCTGGAGCATTTCAAGAAACAGGCTCTGTGATTGGTCAAACACAGATGAGACAAGGTATTTCCCTTCAGGAAGGTGCAGCCTGAAAGGAATTATCAGACACAACACACAAATTAGAGCAAAGGAGGGAGGTGCTACAAGGGAGTAGGAGTTGGCTATGTACAGATGGAGAAGAATGATCCAGGGGCCAAGCCCAGAAGGGACAAAGCCATGGTGTCCTTGGCTAACTTATGGAGCAATTGAACATGTGTGGTAAGACATAGGATGGGAAAGTCGGTTAGGATGAGATCATATGGGGCTTGAGTGCCAGGAAAATGAATTTAGCTTTTTTCTAGCAAAACCAATCAGAAGCCAGTGAAGACTAAAGACAGTAGAGTGGTGTGATCAACATGGGCCTTTCAAGGGCCCACCGTCTTCAACCTGAATGAAGAATGGGGACACGGAAGACCATGGAGGCAGGGAGGCTTTTGGAGCAGCACAGAAAGGAAGGGACTGGCCAACAAACTGAGAAACAAGCTGGATGGGGACAGAGGTCATCAGCCCTTGCAAGCTCCCCTACACATAGACACTGACACACAGATGTCTCCTTCAGAGCATCTGTCACCCCCACAGGGCCCAAGAGGACGGGACCTGGGCCAGGGCCTTTCTTTTGTGGGGGATGGGAGAGAGTGTCAGGAAGCTGCATGGGCAGCCCCAGAGGCAACAGGGACCAAAGTGGGCATGGACACTTAATGGTGTTGAATACAGATATACTTAATCAGAATCACACACATGCACACACACGCATGCACAAGCATACACCACCCCAAGCACACAGGGCAGTGACTAGAGCAAAGGCTCAGTCAGACAGATGCTGATTTAAATCCTGACTCTGCCTTTAGCTAGCTGTGAGATCTTATGCAAGTCTCTCAACCTCTCTGAGCCCCAGTTTTCTTGCCTGTGACATGACAATAAGATCTACCACCTGGCTTGGATGAAATAATAATAGCTGTGAAGACGAACCTCTAAAAATGGCTACACATTCTTGCCTTCCCATATTTATGCCCTTGCACTGTGACCTTGTACCTCATCTCACCAAGAAAGTATTTCTCACCTCCTTGAATCTGAGTTTGTGACATGCTCTGGCCAAAGGGACAGTAGCAAAGGTAATGCTAAAATAGACCTGAATGTTGCTCATCACGGGGGATTGCTCTCTTGGAACCCAGCTGCCGTATGAACAAGCCCAGGTTAGCCTGCCTGATGATGACAGACACATGGCCCAACTGTCCCCATCATCCTGGCCAACAGCCAGCAAATGTCCAGGATGGAAAGCCACATAGTTGACCCGCAGCTGACTGCAGACCCCAGGGTTAGCCCAACCAGAACTGCCTGGGTCCCAATTACCAACCTGCCAAAACATGAGGAAGTAAATGGCTGTTTTAAGCCACCATATTTGGGGTAGTTTGTTACGCAGCAAGATCTAACTGATAGATATATGCTTCTGCCACAGATGAAGTAACAGGAGTTAGATGTATCTTCCTACCTGAAGCAACCAAGATAACCAAGCAAGGCTCTGGACACTGGGTGGGCAATGAAGGACTGTGATCCCCAAAAGACAGCAAAATAAATGATGTGACAGCCAAGATTGCCCCCAGCTAACTGCCTATAAAGTTTCCAGATGGCAGTGCAGATAGTGGGGGGTGGGGGGGGAGGAGGCAGATGAAGCCTGGGGAAGCCCTGAGTTGAGGAGACATAACTGAGTGTCTAAAGAGACCAAGTTAGATAAAGCTCTCAGGACAGAGTGTGGAGGAGACAGACCCCTGGAGATGTGCAGAGGGTCCCTCTCGGAGGACTGACCATCACATGCATGTGAGGAAATTACCCGAGGCCAGGGAGATAACCCTGTGAAAGGAGGAAAAGAGCAGTGCCTTGCACTCTCACAGGGCCAGAAATGAAGTCTGCTGCCACCAGCCAGACTACAAAAACTCATACTCACAGGGCATTGAGTAGAATATTCAAGAAGCTCGTGCCTCTGTAGCAGAAAACACTTAGTCCTAGATGGACCACTCCTCCAGACCTGCCTCATAAAAGCAAGGTCTAAACCAGTCAAACTGTTTATAAGTAACTTCACTGCATCCTAGAAAATCTACCTAAACCTAAAACTGATGGAACGCTTACTCTTACTATATTCCAGCAATTTTACGTATGTTAGCATTTTACATATATTATTATATTCATATTACTTTATTTATAATGACCCCCTCAAATAGCTGCAATTATCATCTCCATTGTACAGATGATGGAGTTTAAGACAGTACATATTAAGTGCCTGACACATAGTGTGTTCAGTAAGTGGTATTTCCCTCAACTCCCCACCCTTGCTCCCTGGTGCAACCAACAGCCAAATGATTTTTTTCAAGTTCCACTTCCACTTCAAAGAGATTGTGGCTTTAAAAAAACAAGCCAAAAATACAGCCTTCGGGAGGAAAGTAGTCTCTGGCTGGGGTTCTGGGAAAAGCCCTGAAGAAAGAGTCAGGAGTGTTGGTTCCAGTCTTGCCACTGCACTACCTTGCACGGTGACATGGCGACACTGAGCCAGCCCTTCACCTAAGCCTGATTCCCCTATTTGCAAGGAGGGAGGCTGGGGATGGTTTAGATTTGATTTCTTCAAAGCAACCCTCTCATTCTAGCGGCCAGGATGCCTCAACCATTGCCAGGCTAAAATTCTAATGGTGGAGGGCTGCAAATGTGGAAAAGCAGAGTGCTAACACAAAGGCGCGCGCGCGCACACACACACACACACACCCAGCCTCTTGTTGAGCTCCCTTCAGAGGTTTCTTGCACCCGAGAGAATTAGCTCCCCGACCCTGAATTACCCACGTAAGCCAGAAGATGGTGCTGCTTCTCCGTGCCCGTTCAACTGCATTTCTGTGCACAAAACGTGCTGCGTACAGAGCGAGTTTGCTTGACAGCCCTTCTTTTAAAAACTTGGCATTCTGTTTATGCTCAGAGATGATAAAAGTATGAAGTAGGTGCTTGGTAAATGTTGATTTCCACTTGTTTGTAGTTTTCACGGCATGGGGCACTTGGCTGATGATAGGTAAGTTTGTATTGAGTTTTAACTGGAGATAGAGACCCAAAGCCTAAGGCCAGAGTGGCAGAATCAAAGAGCATTCAGGGTGCCTGGGTCGCTCAGTCGTTTCAGCATCCGACTTCGGCTCAGGTCATGATCTCACAGTTTGTGGATTCGAGTCGGGTGAGCTGAAGCCCCGCTTCTCTCCGTCTCCCTCCCTCCCTCTTTTTCTCTCTCTCTCTCTCTGCCCCTCATAGGACTCTCGCGCGCTTTCTCTTTCTCTCCCTGTCTCTCTCTGCCCCTCGCTCACTTGCGCCCTCTCTCAAAAAAATAATAAAAATTTAAAAATAATAATTATAAAAAACAAAGAGCATTCAGTCCTCTAGATGCAAAATGAGGCCCAGAGAGAGATGGGAAGAAGAACAATGTGCCTGGCACAAAGCAGATTCTCCCCAAACATCTGCTGAATTAATAGATAAAGTGCCTTTGCCTATCTCATTACTTATGCGGCAAGGTGGTGGTTTTTAATCCCCACTTTACAGGTGAGAGAACTGAAGCAACCATAAGCGATCTGGCCAAATCACCAGGTAACTCCAAAGCACACTGTGGCCCGCAACTAAGAATAATAGTTGATATTTCTACTGTTCTTGCTAATTCGTCAAGCACTTTCATATACACTCATTTATTTACATCCTCATAGGAACCCTGAGGAGTAAGTATTATTAGCTCTATCCTGCAGATGAAGAAACTGAGACTCAGCAAGATTGCCCAAGTACACATGACCGCTGAGGAGCAGATCGGAAGTTGGGGTCCACAGCCTCTGAGTCTGCCCCTCTTCCCCTAAATCAGTTTAGCTCAAGTGCCCTTGGGGTTACAAGAATTCACTAGAATAATTTTTTTCCTTTATGTTTTCATTTGATCTTTTTTTTCCCCAGCTTTACTGAGATACACTCGACAAAACATTGTATAGGTTTAACGTATAACTTATAATTGTATAAGTAACTTTGTGACAATGTAACATGGGATAATTTGTTTCACTTATTTAATGTGAAATGTTTCCCACCATGAGCTTAGTTAATACACTCTTCACCTAGCACAATTACCATTTGTTGTCGTTATGGTGGCAACATTAAAGCTCTACTCCCATAGCAACTTCCAAGTGTACAGTATTGTCACCTGTAGTCACCATGCTGCACATCAGATCCCTGGAACTTTCTTATCTTATAACCCACAGTTTGTAGCCTCTGATTAACATCTTCTATCTCCCCCACACCCCAGCCCCTGGCCACCACCCTTCTACTCCATCCTATGACTTTGATGCTTTTAAATTCCACATGTAAATGAGGTAGTATTTGTGTTTCTCTGTTTGACTTATTTCGCATAGAACAATCCCCTCAGGGCCCATCCATATTGTGTCAATGATAACTTCCTTTTTTTTAATGAACGCTGAGTGCCCACTTAAAAAAATTTTTTTTAATGCTTATTTCTTTTTGAGACAGAGATGGAGCATGAGCGGGGGAGCGACAGAGAGAGAGAGGGATACACAGATTCAGAAGCAGGCTCCAGGCCCTGAGCTGTCAGCATAGAGCCCGACGCGGGGCTCAGACTCACGGATGGTGAGATCATGACCTGAGCTGAAGTCGGACGCTTAACCGACTGAGCCACCCAGGTGCCCCCTCCCTTTTTTTTTAAATGTTTGTTTATTTTTGAGACAGAGAGTAAAACTAAGAGCTGCCTCCCCATTTTAATGCCTCTGGTAGCTGTGGCTACCGTAATTATTCAGAGCCAATGAGAGGAAAATGCACTCATGCCATGGGAAAGTCAAATGACCCCAAGAAGCACTGTTAGAAGGGAGGATTTGTAAGGGTTCACGTCAAACCAAGTGGAGGAAGAGACGAGGGATCCTCCTGGCCCACCCCAGAACAGCATGCTAGTTAAAAGACCCCGTGCTGTGGCTGGCAGACACATGTTCCTGGCAGCAAGTGTGACTTAGACACAGAAAGAAAACAAATTGCCATTAATGTCGTTCACTTGAGTTTTATAGGTTTTTGCAATTTGGTTGGTATTTAATTTGCCCATTTGCTTTTAGTTTTATGGTCACATAAGAGCTATGAGCATACATTTATACCTGGTTTTATGCTTACCCATAGTAAGTAATATTATAACAAAATTAGTCAACACTGGGAGTGTTGGGAATTTTTTTTTTTTCCCTTTAAAAGGACTGTGCACAAAATCAGGTTGGAGAAACACTGGCCGTTCTCCCTTCCCTTATGAAGGGGGCTGTAGCCACAGACATTCTTCCTCTGGGTAGGAAGGAACAGGAAGAGTTCACTCCCAGGCCCGATGTTGGGTGGGAGAAAGGCAGTCCCTTCTCTCTGAGTCTTTCTCTGCCAGAAGATGTTGGCTTTGAGGCTAAAAAGGGGTTTCCTGTGAGAGATGGGCAACTCTCCCTGGTTTAAACACAAAGGCAAGAGTGTGGCGGCCTCAAAATTGAGGGTGAAGTGGAGTGCCTGGGTGGCTCAGTTGGTTAAGCATCCGAATTCGGCTCAGGTCATGATCTCTCAGTCCGTGAGTTCGAGCCCCACGTCAGGCTCTGAGCTGACAGCTCAGAGCCTGGAACCTGTTTCAGATTCTGTGTCTCCCTCTCTCTGACCCTCCCCCGTTCATGCTCTGTCTCTCTCTGTCTCAAAAATAAATAAACATTAAAAAAAATTGAGGGTGAAGTGAGTCCACATTCCCCTCACCTAACTCACTGATCCGGGACCCCCCTCCAGGCAACTGAGAGGTGGACAATTAGGCCCAAGTTTTCCATTGGTTTCTTTCAGAATTTTTCCTTAAAAAATGACAAAAATTACTCATGTTTATTACATCTAGTGAGACAATCACATACTTAAAAAAGTAATTAATCTCTTCCCAACTTTGCTCAATACTAGCAGTTTGGACATGGCCCTCTATTCTCAACTCCACACTCACATAGCTGTGTCCAGACACACGTACCCTGTTTAGAGGGTACTTTGGCCTTGTTTGTGTGACAACATAAGACCATGCCATAAGCACGCCTCTGCCACTTGCTCATGTCACCTGACATCAAGTCAGTGGACAGACCCTCAACTCATCCTTTCTGAATTGCTGCATACCATCCCAAAGTATGGATGTAACACAATATATTCACCCACTCCTCTAAAGATGGACAGTCTGGTTGTTTCCAAGGTTTCCTTCTTGACCATTACAAGCAATGTTGCAATAATCATCTTCGGATATATGGCTTTCTCCCTACACCCACTTTCTGATAGATTCCCAGGAGTGAGCTAGGTCAATACATGTGGCTCATTCTTTTTCAGTTCAATAGCTACTTCCCATGTTATTCGTCATTTGTTCTTTTCACAAATATTCATTGCTGTGTGCAGGGCACTGTGTTGGATGTGCAGAAGTAAACAAGACAAGGCTTTGCCCTCCAGCCATATAAATACTAAGGAGTATTTATATAACGAATATATATTAGTTATATGGATAACAGTTAATACTAGCTACATATTGTATAACTGTGTTTATAAAACTCTATTCAACAGACAAAGTGATAGTACCCTAAACAGGAGGTGGATATAGATAAAGGATGAGGGCAGGCAGAGAGTGACCAGAGGGGGCTATGCCCAGCTGGGGCAAGGGCTGAGGCCCTGGACCCACTCTTCTTCTCACCCCTGGTTGCCTACAAGAGATAATCTCTGGAGCTGGAGGACATTTTTCCCAGTAATGCTAGCCACCATTTGTTATGGTGGCCTTCTATGTGTTAGACATTTCACATACATCCCCTTAACATATTAATTCTTACAAAACCACTGCATTAGCGATCTATTGCTAATGTAACAAATTCCTCCCAGGCCTTAGTGGCCCAAAACAATAAGTATTTATTATATTACTAGTATTATTAAAGGTTTTATTTGACCTTTTGGGTCTGGTCTCTTTCATTTAGCATAACGTTTACAGGGTTTATCCATATTATAAGCATGAGTCAGTACTCCGTTCCTTTTTATGGCCAAAAAGTGTTCCATTGGATGAATACAACACTTTTCTTTATCTATACATCAGGTAATGGACGTTCTTTTATTTTTACAAATTTTTAAATTTCAGTATAGTTGACACACAGTGTTACATTAGCTTCAGGTGTACGAGATAGTGATTCGACTTCCCTACACATTAAGCTGTGCTCACCACAAGTGTAGTTCCCATCTGTCACCATACAATGCTATTACAACATGGACTATATTCCCTATTCTGTACCTTATGAATAATGACCTATTCATTCCATAACTGGAATGCTGCATCTTCCATTCCCCTTCACCCATTTTGCCCACCCCCTACCCTTTCCCTCTGGCAACCATCAATTTATAGGTCTGGTTCTGCTTTCTGTTTGTTTATTCGTGTTTTGTTTTTTAGGTTGTACATGTAAGTGAAATCATATGGCATTTGTCTTTCTCAATGACTTATTTCAGTTAACCTAATACCCCAAGTCTATCCATGTTGTCACATATGGCAAGATCTCATCCTTTTCATGGCTGCACAATATTACATATATATATATACATACATATATATGAATATATATGTATATATTTTCATATATATATGTATATGTACATATGTATTCATATATATATGTATATATATATTTAATCTTCCTTATCCATTAACCTTACCCAATGGACAATGTATTGCTACCATACCTTGGCTATTGTAAATAATGTTGCGATAAACATAGAGATGCATATATACTTTTAAATTAGTGTTTTCCTTTTCTTTGGGTATGCTCAGTAGAAGAATTACTGGATCATGTAATATTTCTAATTTTAATTCTTTGAGGAATCTCCATATTGTTTTCCACAGTGGCTGTACCAATTTACATTTCCACCAACAGTCCACAAGCGTTCCTTTTTCTCCACATCCTCACCAACACTTGTTACTGCTTAATAGAGATTCTTTTAATTAATATTTACAAAGCACATATTTTTCCATCCTACATTCTCCTTCTCTTTTTTCTTTAATTTTTGTAACGTTTTATTTATTTTTGAGACAGGGAGAGACAGAGCATGAACAGGGAGGGTCAGAGAGAGGGAGACACAGAATCTGAAACAGGCTCCAGGCTCTGAGCTGTCAGCACAGAGCCCGACGCGGGGCTCGAACTCACGGACTGCGAGATCATGACCTGAGCCGAAGTCGACCGCTTAACTGACTGAGCCACCCAGGCGCCCCTCTACATTCTCCTTCTTAAAAATTATAGATAAGGGGCACCTGGGTGGCTCAGTTGGTTGAGCATCCGACTTCAGCTCAGGTCGTGCTTTCCTGGTGTGTGAGTTGGAGCCCTGCATCTGTCTCTCTGCTGTCAGTGCAGAGCCCACTTTGGATCTTCTGTCCCCCTCTCTTCTGCCCCTCTCCCGCTCATGCTCTCTCTCCCTCTCTCTCTCAAAAATAAATAAAACATTAAAAAATTATAGATAAGATTAAAATTGTCTTTCACTCCAGCCAAGCCAATTCCCTCCCTAGAGGATTAAAGTTTATCCAAACTTTTCTCTGCACAAATATATATGTACCCGTATTACTTGTCTATCACTGTGAAATAAATTACTCCAAAATCTAGTGACTTAAAACGATAATAAATGTTTACTATTTCACACAGTGTCTAAGAATCGGGAACTCTGGAGTGATTTAGCTAGTTGGTTCTGATTCAGATTCTCTCATGAGGTTGCAGTCAAGATACTGGCAAGGACTGTAGTCATCTGAAGGTGTGAGTGGGGTTGCCACATTTAGCAAATAAAAATATGAATGCAAATAGAAGATAAATAAGTTTTGGAGGTCTAATGCATAGCAGAGTGATTATTACTGTATTGTAAACTTCAAAGTTTCTAAGAGACTAGATCTTAATTGTTCTCACCACAAAAAAAGAAATAATTATATGAAATAATAGAGGTGTTAGAGCTAAGCTATGGTGGTAAGCATATTGCAATATATAAATGTTTCAAATCAACATATTGTATACTTTAAACTTATACAATGTTACATATAAATTATACCTCAATTGGAAAAAAAAAGGAAAGTAAGCCCCAACTGTATGCTGCTTACAAGAAATCCACTTAAATGTGAAAACACAGATAGGTTAAAATAAAAAGGGTGGGGAAAAGATATACCATGCTAATTCTAATCAAAAGAAAGCTGAAGACACAATCGATTTCAAAGCAAAGAATATTACCAGGGATAAAGAGAATCATTTCATAATGATAAATAAATCAGTTCATCAAAAGGATATAATAATTAATCTTAAACATTTAAGAAGAGCTTCAAAATATATGAAACAAAAAATGCTATAAATTTAAGGAAAAATAGAAAAGTCCATAATTATAGTTGGAATTTTCAAAACTCCTCTATCAATAATTTAGAGAACAAGTGGACAGAGACCAGTAAGGATAGAGAAGACTATATGGATCAAATTGGCCCAATGCCCAGTAACAGTACAATATGCATTATTTTTCAATGCATATTGAAAATTTATCATGGTAGATCATAGTCTGGGCCATAAAACAAATCTAAATAAATTTTAAAGGATTCAAATCATAAAAATATATTATCTAACTACAATAGAATTAACAAGTCAATTACATAAAGATAACCTGAAAATCCCCAAATATTTGGAAACTAATTTTATTTATTTATTTGTTTGTTTATTAAATGATTATTTATTTTGAGAGAGAGAGACAAAGAGAACGGGGCAGGGCAGAGAGAGAGGGGGAGAGAGAGAATCACAAGAGCGGGGCTTGAACTCACAAACCTCGAGATCATGACCTGAGTCAAAATCAAGAGTCAGAAGCTTACCTGACTGAGCCACCCAGGTGCCCCTAATTTACTTTAAATAATACATAGGTCAAAGAAAAATAAAAAAGAAATTAGAAAGTAATTTTCACTGAATGAAAATCAAAATACAACCTATCAAAATTTGTGGATGCAGCTAAAGCTTAGAGGAAAATGTATAGCACTAAGTGCCTATATGAGAAAAAGAGAAAGATTTCAAACAATAACCTCAGTTTCCACAAAAATAAGAACAGTAAATTGATCACAAAGTAAGCAGAAAAAGAAAATAAGAAAGATTGAAGCAGAAATAAATAAAATAGAACACATAAAACTTGAGAAAAATAAATGCAAACAAAATCTGATTTTTCTTTTTCTTTCTTTTTTTTTTTTGAAGTTTATTTATTTATTTTGAGAGACAGAGAGAGAGAGAATATGAGCAGGGGAGGGGCAGAAAGAGGGAGAGAAGAATCCCAAGCAGGCTCCTTGCTGTCAGCATGGAACCTGATGCAGGGCTCAATCTCCCGAACTGTGAGATCATGACCTGAGCCAAAATCAAGAGTCAGACACTTAACAGAGCCACCCAGGTGCCCCAAAATCTGGTTTCTTGATAATATCAATAATGTTGATAAACTTCCAGCCAAACTAATCAGGATAAAAAGAGAGAAAACAAAAATTACCAATAGTAGGGGTGACAAATGACATTGCTATATAGATTCTATGAAAATAAAATGATAGGGGTGCCTGGGTGGCTCAGTCAGATAAGCGACTGACTCTTGATTTTGGCTCAGGTCATGATCTCATGGTTAGTGGGTTCAAGTCCCACAGTGGGCTCTGTGCTGACAGTGGGGAGCCTACTTCAGATTCTCTCTCTCTGTCCCTCCCCTGTTCATTCTCTCTCTCTCTCTCTCTCTCTCTCTCTTTCTCAAAATAAATACATAAACTTAAAAGAAAGAAATTGAATTTGCAGTTAAAAACCTATGTACAAGAAAATTCCAGACACTGATGGATTCACTGATGATTTCTATCAAACATTTAAGAAAGAAATAACTATTCTTCACACTTGCAGAAAATTAAAGAGGAGGAAATAGTTCCTAACCCATTTTATGAAGCTAACATGATTCTGATGACAAAACAAAGTGAAGACATTACAAGGAAAGAAAACTACAGGCCAATACCCCTCCTGAAAATATGCACAAAACTTTTTTTTTAAAGATTTTTTTTTAAGTAATCTCTACACCAAACATGGGACTTGAATTCACAACCCGGAGATCAAGGGTTGCATGTTCTTCTGACTAGGCCAGCCAGACACCCCGTAAGTGCAGAACTTCTTAACAAAATTTTAGCATATAAAATTCAACAATGTATAAAAAAGATAATCATTATGTCCAAGCAGCATTTATTCTATCTAGTAATGCAAGTTTGGTTTAAAACTCAAAAATCAGTCAATGTAATCCCTTATACTAATAGAGTAAAAAAGAAAAACCACAGGATCATCTCAACAGGTGTGGAAAAAGCATTTGGCAAATTTCAACATTTATTCAATGTAAAAAGTCTCAGAGGGGTGCCTGGCTGGCTCAGTGGTTTAAGCAGCTGACTGTGGATTTCTGCTCAGGTCATGATCTCATGACCTGAGATCAAGCCCCGTGTCAGACTCTGTGCCAAAGGCATGGTGCCTGCTTGGGATTCTTTCTCTCTCTGTCTCTCTCTCTCTCTCTGCCCCTCACTTGCTTGCTCTCTCTCTCTCTCTCCCTCTCTCAAAATAAATAAATAGAAATTTATTTATGTCTATGTCTACAAAAACTCTCAGAAACTAGGAATAAAAGGGAAAATCCTTAACCTGATAAAGGTCATCTATAAAAACAAAACAAAAAATCCTATAGTTAATATCATACTTTACAGTAAAAGATTGAATATTGAATGCTTTCTAGATACAGAAGGAGCCCAGATGTTCACTCTTACTGTTCCTACTCAATATATACTAGAAGTCCTCAATATATACTGCAGAAAAGAGAAAAAAAAAAAAGCATACAGAAAGGAAAGGAAAAAATAAAACTGTTTCCATTCACAGATAATAGAAAATGCCATGGAATATACAAAGAAGGTCCTAGAACTTAAAACTGAGTTTAGCAAAGTCACAGGATACAAAGTCAATCACATTTCTATATAACAACATTGAACAATTGGAAACATAAATGTTTAAAAACAATACTATTACAATAGCACAGAAAAAGGAAATACTTAGATATAAATCTAACAAAATATGTGCAGAACAGTCATAGAAAAAATCAAAAAGACAAAAAAAGAGAGAAAGACTATGATCATGACTCAGTAAACTCAATTATGTTAAGCTGTCAATTGTCTCCAAATTGATTTATAAATTCAAAGCAATCCAATCCAAAATATCAGAAAGATATTTTGTAAATATTAAAAAAACAATTCTTAAATTTATATGCAAAGGCAAAGACACTAGAATAGCCAAAATAATTTTGAAAAAAAAAGAATAAACTTGGAGGATTCTCATTACCCAAATTCAAGACTTACTATAAAGCTATGGTATGGTATCGGCAAATAGAAAGACACACGGATTGATGGAACAGAATAGAAAGTCCAGAAACACACAAATATGGCCAATTGAATTTTTACAAAGGTACAAAGGCAACTGAACAGGAGATGGAGAATCTTTTCAAAAATGATGTGGAAACAATTGGAAGACACGACAATATGCAAAGGGGAAGTGAGGAGAGAGAAGAGAGAAGAAGCAAACCATGATCCATACCTCACATCATACACAAAAATTAACTCCAAATGTATGATGGATCTAAATTTAAAATGTAAAACTTTAAAACTTTTAGAAAAAAGGAGGAAGAAACCTTTGCTACCTTGGGTTATCAAAGTGTTCTTAGATTCACCAAAAGCACAATACAAAAAAGAAATAAATTAGACTTCATGTTTACTTTGTAAAAGACAATTAAGAGAATGAAAGCCAAGGCACAGACTGAAAGACCATACTTGAAAATCATATATTTGATAACAGACTCATATCTAGAACATAGAAGGAATTCTTAACACTCAACAATGAGAAAAACAAACAACCCAATAAAAAGATGAGCAAAGATATATATGTAACAATCATGTGAGAAGGTGCTCAACATCGTTAGGGAAATGTAAGTTAAAACTACAATGAGATACTGCTACATACCTTTTGAAAAGTTAAATATAAAAAGAAAAAAATGACAATAGCAAGTATTAACAGGATAGGGAGCAACTGAAAATCTCACACACTGCTGGTAGGAATGTAAAATGGCGTGGTCCCTTTGGAAAATAGTTCATCAGTTTCTTTTAAGGTTAAACATATGCTTACCATAAAATCCAGCAATCCTACTCCTAGTTACTTCCCCAAATAAAATAAAAACCTACACTAACACAAAAACCTGTATACAAATGTTTATGAGGCTCTATTCATAATTGCCAAAATGGAATTTTAAATGTCCCTGATTTGGAGGATGGATAAATACACTTTGGTATATCTATATAGTAGGACTACTCAACAATAAAAAAAGAATAAACTATGCTACACAGAAGAACAGCATGGATAAATCTCAAAATAATTATGTTGAGTGGAAGAAACTAAACCAAAAAAAAAAAAAAAGAATACATACCATATGATTCCATTTTTAAAAAGCTCCGGAAAGTGCAAACTCATCTACGTTGATGAAAAGTAGATCAGTGGTTTCCTGGGGCTGGAAGGAGGCAGGGAAGGGAGAGAGAGGGTTCCAGAGGGTCATGAGAAGACTTTTGGATTTCATAGGAATGTTTGATATCTTGATTGTGGTGATAGTTTTAATGGCGTATACATATGTCAAAAATTTTCAAATTGTACACTTTAAATATGTGCAATTTAGTGTATGTCAATAACACTTCAATAAAGCTGCTTTTAAAACTGACTTGCCTCTAGGGCACATGGATGGCCCAGTCAATTAATTGTCTGACTTGATATCAGCTAGATCATGATCTTGGGCTCATGATCTCACAGTCATGAGATTGAGCCCCACGTCGGGCTCCAGTGCTGATTGTGGAGTCTGCTTGGGATTCTCCCCCCCCCCCTCTCTGGCCCTCCCCTGCTTGCGTGCTCTGTCTCTCTCTCAAAATAAATAAATAAATAAACATTTAAAAGAATGATTTGCCTCTTTGTACGTTTGGATTCCTCTATGAGAAGGTATAACTTTCACATATACAGTTTGCAAACTGTGATGGTGTTCTATGTGTCAATTTAGATAGGCTATATAGTTAATTATTCAATCAAGCACTAATCCCAGTATTGCAGGAAAGGTGTTTTGGAGATAAGATTAACATCTACAATTAGTTGATTTTATGGAAGGAGATTATCCTGGCTAATACGGAGGGCCTGATGCAATCAGCTGAAAAGCCTTAAGAACAGAACTGAAGTTTTCCTGAGGAAGAAGAAATTATGCCCGTGGACTGTAGCTTCAGGTCCTGCCAGAGCCCCAGTCTGCCAGTCTACTTGACCTCAAACTTGCCTACTCGACCCTCACAATCATATAAGCCAAGTGCTTGCAATAAAATCTCTTTGTATGTATATTTTTTATAATATATAATACATTTTATATTTTTATAGTATATATATCCAATAATTCTATTAGGATCATATATTATTGTCCTATTGATCCTATATTATCAATAATTATATATCTGTATGTATCATATATATGATAATGGTTCTGTATAGGAGATACAGATATAGATATCTATATCTATATATGAGATAGATATAGATATGAGATATATAGATATATAGATATCTATATCTATATCTATGTCATATCTATATCTATCTCATATCTATAGATATCTAGATACTATATCTATCTCATATCTATAGATATCTATAGATATATAGATATATATATAGGTAGATAGATATATCTATAGATATATAGATATAGATATCTATACATAGATATCTATATTGATATATTGATATATGATATGTATACTCATATGGTTTATGAACATAACAGCCAGGTGGTAGGGTTGGAGGTTATGCATGGGCTAACAAGGACTTCCACCCACCACGGCCAACCTGGCTGCAGCCAATGCTGAGTGCCTAACCTGCCAGCAGTAGAGACCAATACTGAGAGCCGGCACCATTCCCTGGGGTGATCAGCCAGCTACCTCATGGCAGGTTGATTACATTGGATTACTTCCATCATGGAAGGGATCGTGCTTTGCTCTTACTGGAACAGACACTTAATCTGGATATGGATTTGCTTTCCTTGTATATAACACTTCTGCCAAAACTACCATCTGTGGACTTCCAGAATGCCTTATCCACCGTCATGGTATTCCACACAGCATTGCTTCTAATCAAAGAATTCACTTCACAGGAAATGAAGTGCAGCAGTGGGTCTATGTCCATGGAATTTACTCATCTCACTATGTTACCCCATCACCCTGAAATAGCTGGCTTGATAGGAAGGTTGAATAGCCTTTTGAAGATCTAGTTACAGCACCAGCTAGGTGACAATGCTTTGCAGGACTGTAGCAATGTACTTCAGAGACCGCATATGTTCGAAATCAGCAATCCAGGTATGGTGGTTTCTCCCACAGCTAGGACTCATGATTCCAGGAATTAAGGATTGGAAATAGAATGTTATCACTCACTGTACCCCCAGTGATCCACTAGCAAAATTTTTGCTTCCCATCCTTGCAACCGTATGCTCTACCTATAAAGATATGCTTTATTCCAAATGGAAGAACACTTTCACCAGAAGACACAATGGTTCCATTGAATTAGAACTGCCACTTCGGGCTCCTCATTCCTCTGAATTAACAGACCAAGTAGGGAGTTACTGTACTAGCTGGGGTGATTGATTCTGACCCCCGAGGGGAAATTGGGCATTTACCATACAATGGAGGTAAAGAAAAGTATGTCTGGATATAACATAGCCCTTAAGGCATCTCTTAGTACTCCCAGGTCCCGTGATTAAAACCTATGGGAAACTATAACAACCCAATTTTAGGCAAAACTTCTCATGGCACAGACCCTTCAAGAATGAAGGTTTTGGGGCTACAACCACCTGACCAATTACAGAAATGGGGACTATAATTATTATGACTATTTATTCCTTATTTTATTTAAAAATACATGTATTAATTTTTGTGTTTCTTCTTCTCTTATCCCTCTCATATTTTTACATAAAACATATTAATAATAGATAACTTTACATTAAATTATTGAAGTTACAGGATTATCAAGAAGAAGAATGAACATCACCCAAAGACTTTGCATCCTCTTCTGGGGAAAGGGTTAGCACATTTTATTTTGTACACAGGATAATTGTATAATGTTATGTGGAAATATGACTTGTTATTGTTTTTATTTGGAGATTAAGTATAGTTTTTTTTAATGTTTATTTATCTCTTGGGCGCACAAAGAGAGAGGGAGAGAGAAATCCCAAGCAGTCTCCTGTCAGCACAGAGCCCTATGCAGGGCTCGATCTCATGAACAGTGACAACATGACCTGAGCCCAAATCAAGGGTCAGACACTTAACCAACTGAGCCACCCAGGTGGCCCTAGAGATTAAGTAGAGTTTGAGGAGAGGCATATGGTGCTGAGTTGACCAGATGTGGACTGAGATTATCAGTTTCATGTGTTAACTTGGCTAGGCTCTAGTACCTAGATATTCAACCAAATACTAATCTAGATATTACTGTGAAATTATTTTGTAGGTGTGATTAATGTCTACAATCAGTTAACTTTATGTAAAGGAGATTATCCTGGATAATCTGGGTGGACCAACTTCCAATCAGCTGAAAGGCCTGAAGTTTCCCTAAAGAATTCTACCTGTGGACTTCAGTGTTACCTCCTGCCTGAGCTTCCAGTCTGACCTTCCTTACAACCTGAACTATATTCCAGACTGGCCTACCTGTCCCCCACAAGTAAGTAAACCAATTCCTAGTAAGAAACTAGATAGATAGATTAGATAGATAGATAGATAGATAGATAGATAGAACAAATAGATATCCTTCCTACCAGTTATGTTTTACTGGTGAAACTGGTACACAAACCACCTAAAAAAAATATTGCACTCCCAGAGTCAGAGTTGTTTTTGACCCAAAAGGGATCGCCCAGCATATTCATCAGGCATGATCCCCAAAACTCCCAGGCAAATCCTAGTTGTTCAAAAGATTATCCTGATGAAGGAGTCCATTGGGCAAGTCAGGACAATACACGTAGAAGAGTGTTCTCTTTCAGGACATGTCTTCAGGAGTCCTAGTCCTTTCATGCTTATTAAACTACATGCAACACATCGGAATATTGTACAGCCACTTAAAAATACGCTTTTTATCAACTGTATCTGAAAGGAAACACAAATCTCATAACGTTAATTGTTTCTAAGGAGGGAAATCCAGTCAATGCTCGGGGACAGAAGTGGGAGGGAGAATTTCCACTTTTTCTACTTTGGAATATTGAATCATGTTAATCTACCTAAATTAGGGGTTAGCAGGGGTGCCTGGGTGGATCAATCCTTAAGCGTCTGAGTTTGGCTCAGGTCATGATCTTGTGGTTTGTGAGTTCAGACCCCATGTCGGGCTCTGTGCTGACAGCATGGAGCCTGCTTGGGATCCTCTCTCTCCCTCTCTCTCTGACCCTCATCTGCTCATGCTCTCTTTCTCTCTCAATAAATAAATAAACATTAGAAAAAATAAATCAGGGTTGGGCAAACTATGGCCTACAGGTCAAATCTGGCCCGCTGCCTGTTTAGTTTTATTGGAAGACATCCATGCTCGTTTGTTTACGTATTGCCCACAGCCACTTCCATGCTACAATGGCAGAGTTCAGCAGTTGTGACAACTACGTATACAATGTCATATGGCCCATGAAGCCTAAAATATTTACTATCTGACCCTTACAGAAAAAAATTGGCAATTTCAATACGGATTTTTAAAAAATAGAAAAGTAAACTGACATTAAAAAAATAAAAGATGCTTCAAGGGGCGCCTGGGTGGTTCAGTCGGTTAAGTGTCCAACTTTGGCTCAGGTTATGGTCTTGCAGTTCATGGGTTCCAGTCCCACATCGGGCTCTCTGCTGTCAGCACAGAGCCTGCTTTGGATCCTCTGTCTCCGTCTCTCTCTGCTCCTCCCCCGCTCAAGCTCTGTCTCTCAATAAGACATTTTAAATAAGTAAATAATCAAATATGCCCCCAAGAGAATAAAAAAACATATACATGAATGTTTACATCAGAACCGGCCTGGGAGTCGGCATCCCAATTGTCCCAAACATCCATGTGATGTTAGGTCAGTTTCTTTCCTTATCTGGTCCTTAATTTCCTTCTCTATAATACAGGTATATTTGGACATGAAGGGGAAGGCTGGTACAAGGTGTGAGGGGTTATTTGAAGGCCCTGACTTCCCAGAAGCCTTTATTCTTTCCCCAAGCTTTATTGTCACAGAGCCTAATAATCAGTGTCCTCCTCATCATTGCTTTCCACTCAGAGCACTTTTGCATACATGTCATATACTTTAGGGTAGATAGGTATCATCCCCATTTTCAGATGAAGAAATTGAACCTCAGAGTGGACTTGAGCTGGAACTCAACCCTAGATCTTCTGATTCTAGATCTGGGTTCAACCCACACTACACACTGTTTTTGCATGTTTGGCCTCTCTCTGGAAACTCAAGCGAACAACGTCTAGCAGCCTCACCACAAGCACTGCACACCTTTTAGACAAAGCAAGGAAGGAGAGGCACAGGGACTTGGGGTTTTGATCTTTCCTTATGAACCTGTCTATATTGGCACAGCAGCTGTCTACGCATAGGACTATGCCTGTACGTGGATCTAGACACCAGGCCCATTACATCACAAAGATATTCATACAGGTACACTTGACCTCTGCAACAGGTGATATGGGTCACTCTTTGTTACCAGGATGGTAGGGAAGCTGTACCTTTAGTTCAGGGGAGGCCTAAGAGGTCAGGACTCTGGGATTCTGTTTTTTCTCCTAAGTCCAGAAGACTTACTAGGTGAGACCTCAAGGAGGGAGGGGCAGCTCCTCAATCTTTAGTATATGGGAGGAGCGAGAAGGGAGGATAGTTCCCTGCCCTTGCTGAAGCAGAGCCTGGGAAAGGGAATAGCAGTGCAACCAGGGATTTACTCCTAAGCTCAGAGAGCTGGGCCTAAACCTCAAAGAATATCAGCGAGACCACTGCTGTCAAACCCAGTCCAGCCTTATGGGTCACAGCGCCTGGACTCCAGTGACACCACCACGAAGCTACACAGGCTTCGGCAAGTCACCCACCCTGATTCAGTCTTATCCAAAAACGCACCTAACGACTGCTGGGTCCAGCCCAGAGGGTTGCTCAGGGGTATCTGGGACAGAAACTGAAATGCTTTAAAATGCACTTTATGAACACATGCTTTCATTCTTCCATAGCTGGCAGGCACAAAGGGCTGAAGCTTGAGCACACTTGGGGAGTGACACACTCACTCCTCTCCAGGCAGCAGGACGATGCACAGGTTGGGCAGCAAGAGGGCATGAAGCCAGACAGAAGTCTCTTCAGGAAAGGCCGGGCTATCCTAGGGCAGGGGAGCTGCCCTAAGGCTCGCTTACACTCTTCCTTTTTCATGTGAACCACCACCATTTATCAAGCATTTACTCCAGGACAAGTGCTGTTGTGTGTGCTCGAAGAAGGCAGTGAAGAAAAGGGAAAATGGCTCTGCTGTCAGAGTTTATATTCTAGTTGTGGGAGACCAACAAGTAAACAGCATGCATGTCTGCATTGGCAGGTTCTGTGCTGAATTAAACTGGGTAATAAGGTTAGTAGTGAAGTGCGGGGTGGGGGGGTGGAGAATGCAATTTCATATAGGATGTCAGAAGGCCCTTCTGATGGGTAACAGGATGTCTGAGTAAAGACATGAAGGAAGTGAGGGGAGAGTTAAGGGGACAGCCACCTCTTAGGCCTAGGCCTGTGGACACTAGAGTTCTAGAGACAGACACACATATCCATGGCAACAGAGACAACTCCCTACCATGTTGGTTTGGTTTGTCCCCCTTCGATTTATTCTCCATTCTGTTCCCTGAGAGGGGGCTGACCCTTACAGATTGCTCAGCCTTGCCATCTGCCTTTCAGTTAGGTCCAGCCAAAGGCCCCAGAGATTGAACAGGATAAAAGAGGTAGAAGATGGACAATCCCACTCTTTGCCTGGCCCCAGTTCTGACAGTGGCTGCTTTCCTCTACGCCACAATGTCCATCTGCCTTCCACAGTTCCCTCTGTAACCCATCCTCCCATCCTGCCCTTCCTGTGCCCCACAGGGTCATCCTCACCACAAAGCGTTGCAGGATTAGCCTTCCAGATGTACAGCGTACCTACCTGTGCAGGGATGTGTTGTCCACAGATGCCAGCTGGACTGCCTCTCCCACCAGGGCAGGAAGGGGGTGGGGTTTGGGCCCTAGAGACACCCATCACAGACAAAATGTGGACCACGGCCTCGCTCATCCCTCAGTGCTCCAGCTGTCAAATTATTCATCACACCAAAGGCCAGAACAGAATTTGGGGTTTGACAGCCCCTTAGGACCTCACCGCCCCCAGAGACAGAGCCTTCTCCAAGATCCAGCCCACCAACTTCCTAGCTGAGGGAATTCAATCTACCTATCTCTAATAATTAATAACTCATTACCCAGTTTATTTCCTTGATTGTACATTTATCACCATTGGAAAAAGCTTTTCAATGTGTAGACCTGCTTTGATTAGAAGGTTGTACACCTTGGAAACACAGAACTTGTGTTGTTCTGGGTGACAGCATCCTAGGCGCACATACACAAAAACTCAGGGCATGTTTTTGAGTAAGAAGCAACGGAAAAGAGTACGAAGCACTTCTGTTCCCTGACACTTCCACGAGGACTGTTAATAATTGCTTGGCATTCGGGGTGGGCAGATCCTTTCAGAAGTATTGATTTCTTCAGGTGTGTGGGAGCAGGAGACCCCATGTGGAACAACCAGGACAACCTAGGGGTTGGGGAATTACTCATGTTCCCCCAAAAGTGTTTCCACTTTTCTAAAGATCCCCTACTTTTCCATTTCTAAGTGGCTAGAGCAGCATTTAGCTAACAGACAGTGTCCAGGTCTCAGGGAAGCATAGAATAAGGAGTAGGAGGGCTATGAGCTTTGGCCAAAAGTTCTAAGAAGCTAAGAAGCTCCTCAGGTCTAAGACAGCAGCTGGAAACCGCCATCTGGACCTGGGGCTGGAAACTGGGGAGGCAACATCTACTACACCAAAGACCCAAAAAGTGGCTCATCTGGCCATCTCCACCAAGATACCTAGAAAGCCCTGTGGGTGAGTACTACTGGTTAGTCCTCCCCCTGCCCCGCCCCATGCCATTAAGGGGCCACAGACTAGACCCTACAACTAAGACCTAATTCGGGCCAATCAGTCTCTCTGCCTGGTCTTAACTCTTCAGCCCCAATTCTATTCCACCCTAGATACCCTCTACCCCCACCCATGTGGCATCACTGCCACCAGGGCAACCCTTTTACCCACCATCCCCACCCCCCCCGAAAAAACCCAAACAGCTCAGAAGTGCATCAATCGACCTTTAATGTCCAAAAGAGGCATGGATGCAGAGCATAGAAGTTGTGGTGGGGTCTCAGCCCCTGCTCCAGAAATGAGGGAGAGATGAACACAAACCAGACATTTCCAACTGGCCACACAAGTCTGGGAAGGCAGGGGGAAACACAGATCTGGACAATCATAAAAAAACAAAACCTAAAACCAAGCACTCAATCTTGTGCCCACCGAAGGGTTTGATATAGGGAACTCACTCACCATCCCCGTACCCACCCTCCCGTCAGCATCAAAAAGAAAACTCGGCACACACTAAAGGCTTAGGGAGGGGGCATTCATTCTCCTGCCTCCCCACGAGCCCCAAGGATGGACTTAGAAAAAAAAAAGAAAAAAGAATGAGCTGGATCCCAACCACCCCCCTCCCATAGTGTCAACCCTACACATGAGAGTTTTAAATGCGATTTACAAGAATCAGCAGCTCAGTCAGCAATGACTGCCCTCCCTCCACCATCCCTGTTTGATCAACAGACAAGATTTCCCCCCACACTCTCCTTGGAATCTCCTGCCACTAGCGGCCCTGCTCTATCGCCTGATACCCAGCTTCACCACTGCAAGACTAATCCCCTCCAAAGTTCCCCCAAAGGTCCTCACAGCCCTTTATCACTTCTATCCCTACCTCCCACAAGAGGCTGCAACCACCCACAACGTCACTTTCCCTCTCCATGGAGAACCAGTTCCAGGGCAGATGGCATCATAGCCATCTCTTCATGGATAATCCTCCCAAAGCCTTCTGGGGAGCAGATAGCCATAGAGCAAGCAGTGTCTGGGCCAGATGGCCTGGGGAGTTGACAACTATCTTCAGCCCCAGAGATTTTTTAACATAAAGGCCCAATTAGAACTAACTGTGCAGCCTATCTACCCATACACCCTAGAGATTCCACACTGTCCTGCCCCTCCCTCCCCGCTACCCCAAACCAAGACACACACACACATACATACATATACACAGAGGAGAATCAAGGGAGACATTGATTTGGTTTGATTGCTAAGACTTAACTAAGGTACTACAGTCACCAGAAATTCCCTTGCCAGCCAACTAACAGGGGCTGCTCTAAGAGAACTCCAGAGGAATGAGAAAACCAAGGGCTAAGCAGAGAGCAGACAGAAGGAGAGAAGAATGAATCGGAAAAAAAATCAAGCTAATCCTACCTCCAACATCCTCCTAGCAGGAGCTCCAGCAGGAAGAATAAAAGAAGGTAATCCACAAAGACACAGCCCTTACTTAGAAACTCTTCTGACAAAGACAGCAAGACAAGTCTGCTCCCCACTCCCACACACCACAGACAAACACGTCTCAGGGCCCCTTAAAGAATCCACCCCCCACCCCACCCTTTGCCCCAAGCCGTGAAATCACAGTTCAGTGGAATATTCTCCCTGGTACTAGATCAATCCCCCTACCTCCTTCCTATCCCTCTCTCCCTGCTAATCCTAATGCCGCCCCCCCTGCAGCCCCCCTGGCCCTCCCAAAGCAGCATCCGCTGCCAGGAGGAGGCTGCTACATTTACTTCCACCTCCAGAAACCAATTTCCTTCCCCAGCCCTCCTAGGCTTACAGACTTTGTGGAGGGCTATTTATTTTATATAGGGAGAGAAAGAGAAGAGGGAGGAGTGGGAGAGACTTTCTAGTGCAATACAACCAAAGAAAAAAATTTTAAGTCTTGAAAAATAAACATAAAGCAGCCTTCTTCCCCAGGCAACTAAACAGAAAGAAGTTTGGTTTTGTTTACTGCGACATACACATGAAATCGAGTATACAGTCCATGCAGTAGCACAGCCATTGGAGAGGACATCCTGATGCTGGCCCCAGTGCAAAACAGTCCCAGCAACGCCGCCTGCTTGCCATCGCTGCCGCCGCCACTGACACCTTCACTGTGGCCACCTAGCCTGACTTGAAGAGGAGGATTGCAACTTGACCCAAGTAAAAATAGATGAAGTGCTTTGTCTCGTGTGTAACGTAGCTGCCAAAATTTCGGCCCACGATACAATGCCAGGTAGGGTTATATTTCTTGTCAAATTCCTAAAAGAAGAATAAAAGGGAGAGAAGAAAGGTGATTAGGACAGCTGGAAGATGAGAAATCAGAATAGGAATCTGATTAATTTAGTTATCATCCCCCACCTACCCCTAGCCCATGGCCTCAGCTCCCCAAACCTCAGGAGCTCAGGTTAACGCTGGCTAGGACACTCCTTCCTTCATTAATAATGGAACACCGCAAAGGCTCTGTTATTTCTCTCTAGCACTTTACACCCTGATCATCTCCCCTCCTCCTAGCTACCCTACTCCATAGCCCACCCTGTGATTCTTTAGGAAAGGAGTCAGGGAAGCCAGGGGCATAAACGACCACTCCAGAGTCACGCAGCATGTGGAAAACAGAAGAGCCTCCCTGACTGGACACCCATTGCCTCCCACATTATTAAACCAGCATTTCCAAATGCCAAGAAGCAAGACCCTACAGCCAAAGTCAGGAGTACCAGGAAGCAGTTCTTTGTAAGTCAACATTAAACCCATTCCTATGTACCAGACACCGTGTGGGCTGTAAGATGCAGAACAAGGACATCGGCCATGAGATCAAGGCAATTTCCTTCACTTCTCTCAAGGGCACAAGTTCAGCACCAAAGCAACCTAGGAAATCCTTATGACCTAATCAGACAGGCAATTCCCGGTCACTCCATGCATGCAGCAGGAAACAGATGGCTGAGTAGATGCACCCTGCCATGCAGCAGCCCTCCACCATGGGCCTAGCAAAGCTGCCAACCCTGGGACTGTCCCCTAGGTGCTCAACATACAACTTGTTTGGACTCCTCACAGCCCCTATACCACAGGACTCCAAGAGGTATTAGGGAACAGTAGAAAGGGCATGGATCACCAAATCTAGACGTAATGCTGACTCTTACTCTGTGTAAGATAGGAGAGCCATGGTCACTTCCCTGGGTCTTATTTTCTCAATCAGCAAAACAAGGAACCTGGGACAGATATAATCTAAGGATTCTCCTGACCCTCAAAGTCCATAATTCCAGATTCCCTGTACAGGACAGATAAGGCCATCACTCAGCAAGGAGCTAGCACCCCCAGCAGCCTTGCTGGGTCTGCACCATTGGCTCCTTACACAGAAAGTCTCTCAGGACTCCAGAGTTTCCTCTTTACCTGCATAGAGAAGCAAAACTCTGGAAAACTTAAGGATACCCTACCACCTCTATGGACCAGAATACCACTATACTTAGACATCCTTTTTGGGATATAAGAGTTGAAAATACCAAAGACTGGATTATGTCACCAATGGACATAGATTCTAAACAAAATCAGAGACCCTGGGTACCACTTCTCACTTCTAGCTCAGCTGCTTCTTCACCATGTTAACCATATCCATTCACTCATTCACTCAGGAATTTTTCAGGGACTAAACCTATTGCCCATATTGTTCATCCAATATTATATATTCAAGCCCACCCTTTTCTTAAGAAGGTGAGGAGAAAGAGGTGATATAGTACCTGTGTCCTTTTTAAAAGAAAGAGAAAGAGGTGATACAGTACCTGTGTCCTTTTTAAAAGAAAAAGAAACCACCACATGATAGGGATTATTATAGGGATATCTCACTTTAAATGATGCAGTTCCCTGAAAATTTGTGTATGATCTTATATTATCTGTTCAAATATCCTTATCTACATTTTGAATACTTCTGAATTAATGGGGTCATATTTGATCCCAAGTTTCTCTCCCCAATGCCTTGCAATAATTATCTATAAATTATCTATTATCACATAACTATCTATACACACACACACACACGCACACTTTGGCAGAGTTCCTGTTAAGAATTCCTAAGGTGAAGGCTTTGGTAAGAATCATTCCCTAATTTGTCTGCTTTGCAATCTCCTGGGTTTTGTTTACATGGGTTATACCTGCTTTCCTAAGTCCCCAGCTCAGCTGCCCATCCCCATCCCTGGCTAAAAGGCACAGCTCTCTGGGCGCACCTTCTTGATATAGGCAGCAATGTCCTTCTCTATGTTGTACTTCTCCATAGCCTGCGTGGCGCAGTCAACGGCATCCTGTTGCATGTCCTCAGACATGTCTGCGTTCTTGATCACTGCCTTCCGGTCAGACATCGTGACACTGCAGAAGAAGCAGAGAGGTGAAGCTGACAGCCCCATGCGCTAAGCAATGAGCATTAGAAGCTGAATGTGGAGCCTCAGTGGGAGAGCTGAGTACAGAGAGTGAGGGCAACAGAAAACAAAGACATGAGGTATTAATTAGGAGAAGGAGGTCCTAAGCTTTAAGCAAAGACATGGTTCCCAAGCCTGGGAAATACAAGGTAGATAGTAAAAAAGACATAATTAGCCATCAGTTTTTAATCATTTGTAAAAGGAGGCTTTTCTAACTTTAAATTTATTTCTGATATTTTCAAAAGCATCAATTGCCAAGACATTACAACGTATCTATAACCTACTAGCTGTGTCCTTGGGCAAGTTACTTAACCTCTGTGCTTTCATACCATCATCTTAAAATGGAGACTCAGGGTTATCAAGGGTAAACTAGGTGGCATTAACACCTGAACACAATAAATCCTTAATTTAATGACCATTATTGCATCATTGGTATCATAGTGGAAACAAGATGGGACTAGGAATCAGTAGGCCTGCCTTCTGGTCCTGACTATGAAGTCTTGTAGTCTAAGGACAAGTCACTTAGCCTTACTGCATTCATTACTTCCATTTTAGCAATGAGGATAGCTCTCTATCCTCTATAAGGATTAATTAAGGTTAATATGAAAACACCTGTAAACAAGGACAGTCTACACTGGGGTCTGTCGGCTAGATTCAGCCCACCATCTGTTTCTGTAAATAAAGTTTTACAGAAACAGGCTACAATGGCAGAATGGAGTAGTTAGTTGCAAGAGAATGCATGGCCTATAAAGCCTAAAATATTTGCTACCTGGTCTTTCACAGAAAAACGTTGTCAATGCCCAGTGATAGTGATACAGCTAACAAAAGGCAAGAAATTATTAACAGTCTTTTTTCATATCTCTGCTATCTAAGCCATGGCATTCATCCTACAGCAACCAGAGTTCTGGGATACACCTTGCATGGTCCATTCCTAGAATGACAGGAACCCCGATAAAACTAGTCAGGATCCAGCTGGCAGTCTATACCATGTGAGGTGAGATGCAAGAACAGAGATGAGCTGCAAAATCCAATCTTGTCCTTGACCACAGTACCATCACACTGACCCCCCCCCCCCAAAGAGGAATTTTGTCATCCAACCCAGTGGACAAAAGATGTCGTCATTCCAGCCTTGTCTGATATTAAGGCGGGGGTGGGGGGAGCTGCCCGCTCAAAGAGAGACCCCTGGGAATGATACCTTGATATGGGAATGATACCCTGATATGGTATCAGGCCACCCTGATCTCTGAGTCCACACTAGCCTGTGAGCTGGGTGAACTGAAAGGGAAAGCAGAACTCATGATTACTCCTTCAGCCTGCACCAGATGCAAAGAAAGCATACATGCCAGCTGCCAGCCACACAGCCCTTGACCGCACCCAAGGCCACCTCTGTCTGGCACTTTCAAACTAAGCAGGGCTGGTTCCACTTCAGCAGAGACTGGCAGAGCAAAGGGTTAGTGGACCAGCATCCTCTGCCCCACACCCGAAAGAAAGAGAGCCTCAAGGAGTCTGTGTGCACCACCTGGTGCTGAGGAAAGGTCCGGAGAACCCTGTTCAAGGCCTGACGAGCTACATGACCTTGGGCAAAACATCTTCATTTTAAAAACCAATGGTTGAAATATGATATGGGGCAACTTCAAGGAGTTTGAGCAGATATACAACAGCAGCAGAGGAAGAATGTTCTGATACTATAAGGCTCTTTATATTTGAAGAAAACTAGTGTCACCTGGTACCCTATGCCAGGTTACCACTCAGAAGGGGGCACTGTTTACAAACGCTAGGGTGGGGGTGGGGCCTGGTTAGAGACTGCGAAGTTAAAGCATGAAATTGGCACCGGTTTTCCCAGCAAACTCACCTGCTCCACTGCCTCATCACCAAAGTCCAAAGGAACAACTTTGTCACAATAATTAAAAGCCACCTTACTCTCTAGTAGGAGAGAGCCTGCAGTTACATAACGTTGGGTCTTGTGACTACAATGCTACGATTCTTCACCCCTGGCCCCCCAGGCGTCGGAGAGGGGAGGCCTAGCCCCAACCTGCCCTGTCCAAGGTGCCAATGAGAAAAGGACAGGGAGGTGCCCGGCCTAACCCCTCCCTCCTGAGAAAAAAAAAAGGGGACCTGGGCCTTCAGACAGAAGAATGACCAGAAGGCCCCAGGCCAGCTGCCTCAGTCAAGAGCCAGGGGATCCTGTGAAAAGCAAAGAGGGCACTCCAGGACAGCACCCCATCCTCTAACCCCGGTTTTGCAACAGAAAAGGCTAAGCCTCCGAAAGACGGACCACCCTACCCTCCCCAGCCCCCAACACACACAAACGCTTGTATTTCCTCCCTTGAGATCTCCAAGGGGGCTTATCCCTCCACCGTGCCATCCTCCAGAGAGCGGCGGTCCCCAAAGGCCAGCACCTGGGGAAGGAGAAAGCATCCTCCCCCCACCTCCGCCCCGGCCGGTCAGCCGCCCTCCCCCGCCCGGCCTGGAGCAGCGCCGGAGTGACTGGGCGTCCTCGCTGCAGGAAGGACGCCCCAGAGGGTGGCGGCGGCGGCAGGAGGCGCCGCGTCACGCCCGAGCCCTCTCCACCCCCTCTCCCTCGGCCCCAAACACCACAGGCCTCCACGCAGCGCAGAGACTGTAGGGGTGGGGGGCGGGGAGGAGGCGGGGAGCCGCACCTCCGCAGCCCAGGGCCTCCAGCCGCGCCCAGGGGTCGCCAGGACACGGGGTGGCGCAGCCCCGGGAAGGAGGGGCGCCGGGGGCGTCACGCCGAGGCCAGCCCTGCTCCGGGCCTCGGGGCTGGGCCCGGCGCGTGGGCCTACACGCGACAGGTGCGGGCCGCCGCCCCGGGGACGCCCGCACCCACCGCTCACCTTCACGGAGGCTATTCTTTGCGGGGCCCCGGGGGAGCAGCGATGGCCTGAGGCAGGGCGCGGGCAGGGGCGGTGTCCCCTCGGCTCCTCCGGCAGCAGCCGCCGCCGCCGCGGTCTCCGGTTCCCGCAGCCCCGGGCCAAGCGCTCGCCGTCGCCGTCGGCCCTTCGAGCTTCCCGGCCGCCCGCGCTCCGCCTCTCGCCCGCCGACCCGCCCGCCTGCTCCGCGCTGGCGCCTCACAGCTCCGCTCCGCTCTGCCGCTGAGCGCGGCCGACGCGCGGCCCCCACTGAAATAGCGCCCCGCCCCCGCCCCCCCGCCGCGCGCGCCGCCGTCCGCCCTCCCCATTGGCTGCGCCCGCCCGGCCCCGCACTGCGGGCTTCTCCCCGCGCCTCTCTCGCCCCACATCTTGTTTCCTCCCACAATGCCTCGGGGCGGAGGGAGGGGGAGCTGGAAAGGGTTGGGGGAGGGAATGTGGCCTTAAGAAGAGAAAGAAGGAGAAGAATGCAGACCCTACTACCAGGGCTAGGAGGCCAGGCCTAAAAAGGAATAAAGAGGCAAGGCTTAGACAGAGGGAGGGGTATAAAGACCCCAATCCCAAGAAGAATAAAGGAAGACAGAGGGAAGGAGATTCAGACCCGGGGAGCAGCTGGGGAAGGGGTAGAGATCCTAACCTGAGGAAGAAGGTGAAGTCATCAGCCTCAGAGGAAAAGACAGGACCCCTTTCCTCCCCCCAGATCTGTAGGAAGAAGAGGAACAGCCTGCTCCACAGAGAGGTATAGGCACAAACAGCCCCAAGGGCTCCCCCTCCCCTTACATTCAGGAAAAGTCCCTTCCCCACGCAGCTCAGCCTTTGTTCCCGAGTCTCAAGGCCACA
Organism: Acinonyx jubatus; assembly: GCF_027475565.1. Taxonomy (NCBI): domain Eukaryota; kingdom Metazoa; phylum Chordata; class Mammalia; order Carnivora; family Felidae; genus Acinonyx; species Acinonyx jubatus. The sequence continues at coordinate 28,106,242 of NC_069397.1, forward strand.
GGACCTAAACTCCCAGCTGGAGCTCCAGCTGCTCTTTATCACCAAGAGCAATGGAGGCCGACCCTAAGCACAGTTGTGAGAAGGGAGGTTGGTCTTTGGCGCGCAGGCTCCTGGGATAGAGGTGAGAATGAGCCATTTCTAGTCAGTCTAGACTGGAGGGGGAGTGAATAGAACCCCCTAGACGTGCGAACCAAAGTATGGCAGAGATGTGAGGAGCTTAAAATTCAGGCCATCCATATTTCTCACCTTACAGAGGAGAGAACCAGAGCCCTCACCAGATCACCGGCATCACCAGATCACCTGGTCTTAGCTTCTAGGCAGCAGCCCCTCTGGTGGCTGAAGGGGCTATTTGTGGGAGTGAGCCTTAATGCATGTGCCCATTGGGAGGGTGCCTGCCTTCCACTCTACCCCACCCACCTCCAGAGAACAGGAAATGTCTGCATTTTTCTTCCCTTCTGTTTCACAAAGGAAGTATCTACCTAAAGGAGTGGTGAGACTCTGTATAGGGAGCTACTCATTTGGGCCACACAGTGAGGATTAAGAAGCTCCCATTCCCATTTTCCCTTCACTGTCCCAAACCATGATCAGGAAGTCAGACTTGCTCTGGCCCTGGTCTTCTCTGGTGAGGAGCATCATAATTTAATGTTCATTATGTGTTAGGGAAAACCTAGAAATCATGCCCTCCCATTCTGCTCGCCACAGTTCTATCATCTCCCAAACTCTGGGTATTTCAGAGAAATAGATGAGGCCTGCTGTATCCCCTCACACCCAGGGTATTCTGATGTCAGCCTCTGTGTGAATGAATGGGGGGCGGGGCACATGTGGGCAGAGAGGGAGGAGATGAAGAAGGATGCTTTATCACCTCAAGGTTTGTGGAGAGCTAATCTCATGGATTACTGGGAGGAGAACTCTTACCCTCCTTCTCCAATGGTCATTAGCTTCCAGCTCCTTCTATGGTCTAAAGATCAGAACAGCCATGTATGGTTGTGCAGGTTGTTCATTGTACAATGACATTCAGCCTAAAAGGCAAGTGAGAGCTAAAATATAGCCTACACTTCACTTGCTTAACTGCATGCCCTGGTACAGGACAACGTTCACCCAAAAGATGCGTACTTTTTTTTCAAGTGGGCACAGAGGAAACTGAACTAGTGGTGACCCTGCCAAGGCCATACTGCTGATGTATATATAAATCCTCCCTCTCCCTGGCCTCAATGCTTAGAGTAGAGTAGGCAAGCATTTGGTCATTCCCAGTCCTGGGCTGTGGTGGGGTGGAGGTAAGGGCACAGAGTTAGAACCAGTGCTTTGCTGTTAAGAAATATGAATGTCAGTGTGTGTGTGAAATATGTGTGAGAAAGACTGACTCTGTGGGATATCATGGAGACTTGCTAATAATAGTATGGTTTATAGACAATAATTAATATTTATAGAGCCCTCACTCTGCGCCAGGCTCTATTCTAAGTGTTTTAAATGTGTTGTTGCATTTAAATCTGAAACAATTACAGTGAATATGTATTACCATCTTTCTGCACAGACGCAGAAACTACCCCTTAGAGAAGTTCAGTAACTTGCCCAAGGTTACCCAGCTTTTGTCAGTGCAGGATTCAGCCCCAGGCTGTCTATTCCCAGGGCCTATACTCTTAGCCTTCCGCTATCCTGCCTCCTAACCGAGAAAAGAAAAAACTGTAAACCAAGGGTTTGGTTTTCTATCTGAATTATACCAGCATTTCGTAAACTTACCTTACTCCTAAGCCCTTTTTCATCCAAATGTTTATTAACATCTCCAGGAACTACTATTCCACAGGACACAGTTTGGGAAACTTGTGCTATACTAATTACTGCTATTTATGTGAAATGCGTACTGTTTAGGGTAATTATTATGCAACACAGGAACTGCTGTAATTAATACGTCAGCTTAACTTGGTGGATCTTTTTATTTGATGCCACTACACATTCGTGATTGCCCAGTTATCTGTTGCCCGGATGACATAACCATGTCTTCAAATGTAAAAATCACAGGGGACTTTCATTCTTGCCTTATCTGTGGGCCCCCTATCCCCTGCTCCCTTCTTTAACCTAAGGGTCCCCTAGGGCCCTGATGGTTCCCTCCCCCCCAAATCTCAGATCTCCCCACTGTGGGTGTCCCACGGGCTCCTCAGACTCTTCACATACACACATACAAAGCCTGGTCATTAGAAGCATTGGCCCTGGTGCCAGAATGCCTGGATTCGAAATTCTTTCCACCGGTCTACCAGCTGTGCAGATCTAGTCAAACTATTCATCATCTCAAATTTTCATTTTCCTCATCTGTAAATCAAGAACGATATCTACTTCATAGTTAGGAGAAAATACTGGAAAAACTCTTGGCATGATGCCTGGTCCAGATAAGTGATTAATAAATGTTAGCCATCATCCACATTAATTTTCCAGACTTGTTTCCCTTCCCTGTATTTCTTACCTCAGTTCACGGCCCTATTATCCCCCCAGGCACCAAGTCAGAAACCTGCGAACCATGAATGTGGATGAAACTACTCCATGGCTGAGAAATATGGATTAGAAAGACACTCCATCCCTTCCTCCACCCAAAGAACTGTGTTCGGGATCTTCTCTTTCCCTAGAACCCACCATAGGTCTGTCATCACCCACCTCTTGGCTCTTTCTCCAGTCCATGCCCCCTCTCATCATGAATACCCTGCATGGGGCACTCATCATCTCTTCTAGTTGGTTCCCTGCCCTCAATCCTGGCTCCTCCTCCCCAAATCCACACTGAAGTGTTCTGTCTAAAATGCAAATCTCCTAGGCACATCCTGCTTCCCTGCTCAGAAAAAAAGACTGCTCTTTCCCATAACTTACCTCCCCCATCTCACACCCCTACCTTATCTCCCCGCACTTTCCATCTCCCTCTTCGTGCTCTACTACCACTGTCTACTGCCTGCGGTTTTCCTCACACCCAGATTCCACACCTTTTTTCATGTGGTTCCCTTGCCTGTGAGGTTTGTGGCTTTCTTTGCTGGCTAACTCGTTGGTATGAGTGTCCTCTATGAAGCCTTCCTGAATCCCAGATGCTTTGACAACATCCAGGGCTTATCACTGACCACATTCTATTAAACTTGTGAGGCTTAAATTTGTCTGTAGTTCTTTGCAGACAGGGATTACATCTTATTTATGTATGGGCTGTAGAATCTAGCACAGTTCTTGTTACGTGGGAAGTTCTCTAGAAGTATAGGTTACATTGATCATTTCTATTAGGGTAGGGCCTGCGGGACTCCCACAGTGGAGAGGTCAGGACTTAGGGGGCCATCAGGGCCCACATCATGATAAAAACCATGAATGTGGATGAAACTACTCCATGGCTGAAAAATATGGATTAGAAGGACACTCCATCCCTTCCTCCACCCAAAGAACCGTATTCGGGTTTTCTCTTTCCCTAGAACCAGCAAAGCATGCTATTTACACTGGGGCCCTTCCTGCCCAGAACAAGTTGCTGGCTAAGGTAAACCATTGTCAGCACTGGGGAACACCCAGACCTGATGTCTGAATTGATTTCCTCCTCATACTCCCTGTTGGGTATTTGGTTGATATCCTGACCCTTATAGGTAAAATAATCAAAGGTTCTTCCACCCCAGCTGACCAGGTCACTGAGAAGAAATAGAGCACGGCAATGACAAAAGTCATTTCACCAAGCCCTTGAGTTGTTGACTTGCTTCAAGGATTTCAGGAGGATGGAGAAGGGTGGGAACATATACCCTCAAACTCAGTACAGTGCAGACCCTGGTGCCAGTTCCCTCTGCCAAGTCCCCATTTCGTGGGGGGGGGGGGGAGGGGGAACCTAAGGAAGAAAGCAATGTGACAAGAACGACTGGAATCTGCCCCAATTCCCCACTGATTTCTTGAGTGACCTTGGAAAACATGTTTCCCTAGGCAACCATTTACCAAGTCCTAAATATTGCCTTTCCTCCTCCCCAAGTCCCCCAAAACCTGGAGGAGCCAGCCAAGGTCAACCATGCGCCCAAAAACTAGTGAGATGAGACTAGAATAGGAGTCAGAGGAGAAGTCCTAAGCCCAAATTGGCTCAGTCAAATCATTTTATTCCTCAGAATATGGATTTCTTCATCTAGAAAATGTAGGACTGGATAATCTATAAGGTCCTTGTCAGCCCCCAGACTTCACAGGTCTATGATTCTCTGATTTCAGTACCCCATCATAAAGGATACGTGCCCTGTGGGTCAGAGAAATTTCTCTACCTGTAGCCAAGCTTAAATACCCTCTTTTCTGATCTCTCTGATCCTCTTAGAATTCAGAGAGCATTCCTCTATACCCCCACCACCCAACAGAGTTGGGATATCATTCTGTTCATCTTTGTATTCTCTCAACTAACAAAGTGCCTTGACATAGTTAAAGTTCAATTAATGTTTGAGCTTCAATTAAAATATTAAAGCAAGTGGTCATCAAGAAAGAACCAGAAAAAAGATGTTCCAACACAAGTAGTGGTTTCTAGATCACAACTCCTCATAATTTAGGAGTCTTCCTCCTTCATTGTCTGCACAATCCTGAGGAACCCTGCCCCTGCCATGGGAGAACCAAAACAGTAATATGGAATTTGTCAGTCCTTGTGCAAAAGATCAAGCTAGGGTTCTTGAGTGCACGAAACATCTGAAGAAAAAAGCAGGACCAGGGTAGACCCCTGACTCCAGGGAGTAGGAACCATGGAATAGTTTCCCAGGGCATCTCAGTGGGGCAAATCACTGGCATTTTCCTTGAGTCAGACCAACTGTCGATTCAATTCCCAAAGAAGGGCATCTGATTGGACAGATTGGCTCACAGGTCCACTTTTTGGCCCTGGAAGTGAAGGCAGCCTGAAAGACCTTCTGAGATCGAGGGGGGAATATCTGACAGAAGGAAAATCCACATGAAGTTGCAAGAAGCAAGAGAGTGGGTGCTGGGCAGGCAGAAACACAGATGTCTACTCTTGGAGAGCCTCCAGAGTGGGAGGCAAGATTATTTATGAGGGAGAACCTTGTTCCCACTGTCATAAAAACAAACACTAAGCTCTCACACCCTCAGTCCCATAGAGTGAGGTAGGGAATGGTGAGTGGAGTCCTAAAAAATGAGGTCTGTACAACTTTGCCTTCCTCTCTGAGAAGAATTTTGAAGAAAACTTTGCCTTGCTAGGCATATTGAAGTATATTCCAGTTGGCAAAAACTTAAAAAAAAAAATCTTCTCACTAGGATATGGAGGCCCACCTTACATTTCAACGTAATAAGCTAATTCTGTTTTTACATATATAGCAGCTTTAGTGCACGATTCAATGGTTTTTAGTATTCACAGAGCTGTGCAACCATCACCACTACCTAACTTTAGAACATTTTCACCACCCAAAAAAGAAACCCTATACTCATTGGCAGTCACTCCTCCATTTGTCCCCAGTTCCCATTAATCTACTTTCTGTCTCTATAGATTTGCCTATTGTGGACATTTCCTAAAAATTGAATCATAAAATACATGGTCTTGGGTCGCCTGAGTGGCTTAGTCAGTTAAGCATCTGACTTCAACTCAGGTCATGATCTCATGTCTTGTGGGTTCGAGCCCCGCATTGGGCTCTGTGCTGACAGCTCAGAGCCTGGAGCCTGCTTCAGATTCTGCATCTCTTCTCTCTGCCCCTCACCTGCTTGCATTCTGTCTCTCTCTCTCTCTCTCTCAAAAATAAATATTTAAAAAATCTTTTAAATAATAAAATACATGGTCTTTTAGGACAGTCTTAGTTCACTTAGTATAATGTTGTCTAGGTTCATCCATGTTATAGCATGAATCTGTACTTCATTCCTTTTTATGACTGATTAATATTCCATCATATAAACATACCGTATTTTGTTTATCCCTTCATCAGTTGATGGACATTTGGGTTGTTTCCACTTTTTAGCTGTTATGGGGAATGCCTCTATAAGCATTCTTACACAAGTTTTGGGGTGGATATATGACTTCAATTCTCTTGACTATACACCCCAGTGTAGAATTGCTGGGTTTTATAGCAATTCTATGCTTAACCTTTTGAGGAATGGTCAGACTATTTTCCAAAGCAATTGCTTCAGTTTACATTCCTACCAGCAGTGTATGAGAGTTGCAATTTCTCCACATTCTCACCCCACACCTGTTATTGTCTTCTATAGTATAGCCATCCTAGAGGGTATGAAGCCAACTGTAGTTTTCATTCACATTTCCTTGGTGTTCAATGATCTTGAGCATCTTGTCATGTAATTGGCAGTGTGTATATTTCTTTGGAAAAATATGTTCAGATCCTTTGCCCATTTTTATATTTTATATTAGGTTTATATTGTCTTTATATTATTGAATTGTAAGAGTTCTTTATATATTCTAGATACTAGACCCTTACCAGAGATATGATTTACAAATATTTTCTCCCATTCTGTGGATTGTATTTTGATTTTCTTTTTTTTCCCTCGGTTGTATTTTCATTTTCTTGATGGTGACCTTTGAAGCACAAAAGTTGTGAATTTTGATGAAGACAAATTTGTCAAATTTTTTGTCCCTTGTGCTTTTGATGTCATTCCAAGAAATCATTGCCTAATCCAAGATCACAAAGATCTACTTCTACATTTTCTTTTAAGAGTTTTAGCTCTTTCTAAATGAACCTATTTGAGTTAATTTTTGTATGGTGTGAGATGGGGTTTAACTTCATTGTTTTGCTTGTGGATATCCAATTGTGCCACATCTTTAGTTGAAAAGACTATCCTTTCACCACTAAATTGTCTTGACACCCTTATCAAAGATCAATTGACCATAAATTTGTTTCTTTTTTTAGACTGCCAATTGTATTCCATTGATCTACCTATCCTTATGCCAGTATGATACCGTCTTCATTACTATAGCTTAGTAAGTTATGAAATCTGGAAATGTCCTCCAAATTTGCTCTTCTTTTTCAAGATTCTTTGTCTAATTTGGGTCCCTGGCATTTCCATATTACCTTAAGGACCAGCTTACCAATTTCTGTAAAAAAGCCAGCTGGACTTTCAATAGAGATTATGTTAAGTCATAGATCAAGTTGGGGAGTATTGCTATCTTAACAATATTAAGATAATTAAGATAATATTAACATGTTCTGATCCATGAACATGGGATTTCTTTCCATTTATTTAGGTCTTCTTTAATTTCTTTTAATAATGTGTTATAATTTTCAGCTGTGTTAT